>NC_053490.1:68349242-68710075 GCF_905171775.1 Rana temporaria
TAAAATCTCTGGAGGTATTTCCTATGTAGCATTAGTGTTAGGTTCATAGGTAATTTTGATAGATGTGAGCTGGGTGCAGTAGGAGATCATGCAAACTGCAGGTCACAAACCTCTTCCGAACATGACCACATTCCTTATGATATCCCAATGGGACTTCTTTACAGGACAGCAAGATAATATCTTATTTACATCCATACTTGTTTTTGTATTGTTATGATCCTGTTAATGTAAAAAAAAAGAATAGGCAGCTGTGTAATATTGTGAAACATTGCCCAACACTAGAAATATTAAATACAGTCATTTCCTATAAACTCATGTTCTATAAGGTTCTACAAGCACATTTCTTAAGTAGCTGCCAGGTTATGAAAACCAAAGTGCAAAAATGGTCAGACCATCAAAGAGTACATACCTCAAAACTTTAGTTGCAATAACAGGATCTTAAGCACTTGGTAGGTAAGCATCAAAACCACCAACATTTAAGAGACGATATGGCCTCCTTTCTCAAAGTGACAGATGTCAGTAAAGTTTTGAGGTCTTTACCCATTGGTGTGCTGGCCATTTTTGTACCTTGGATTTCCATTGGCAGTGCACCCTCCCAAAAGCATCTAAAGGTACTGTGCAGGATGTATTTTTATTCAGGTTGTAAAAACTGCCAGCTCCCTTAATATAACCCTCGGCATTAATGTAATCCTAAATTACGATGGCCATGAGTGACCTAGTTTTTGCAAGAAATGCCTTGGAATCAAGTACCACAATGGATGGACAACTATCTAGACATTGGAGAGTTCAGCGCAACAATGAGTATTTATGAGTCTTTTAATGATTTATTACCAAACACTGAGATTTTCTAATGTTTGTCTAGAATTCCCTAAGTTTAAACGGATGCACCATGTGTTCAAATTACTTAGTTACATAGTTAATCTGGTTGAAAAAATCTCTTTGCATATCCACAGAAAAATTACTCCCCCACTTTGCAGTGCCAAAGCTTAACTCATTGCATTATGGGATGAGTTCATTGGACATGCATGGTCTACTTTATCACAAAATGGAAACACTAAAGGGGGATCCTGGTGGCATTGGAGGATCGCATTGCTAAAGAAAAGTTGACATGCTGTAAGCCACTGAAATTGCCGTATTTATCGGCGTATAACACGCACCCTAACTTTAATGCCCTGTACACACGATCAGTTTGTCTGATGAAAACGGTCTGATGGATTTTTTCATCAGTTATCCGATGAAGCTGACTGATGATCAGTCGTGCCTACACACCATCAGTTAAAAAAACGATCGTGTCAGAACGCGGTGAAGTAAAACACAACGACGTGCTGAAAAAAATGAAGTTCAATGCTTCCAAGCATGCGTCGACTTGATTCTGAGCATGCGTGGATTTTTAACCGTTGGACGTACCCACAGACGATCGTTTTTTTCTATAGGTTTTTTATCCATCAGATAATTTTAAAACAAGTTCCTAGTTTTTTGACTGATGGGTAAAAAAACGATGGGGCCCACACACGATAGGTTAGTCTGATGAAAACGGTCCATCAGACCGTTTTCATCAGACAAACAGATCGTGTGTACGCAGCATTAGGGTTAAGTTTCAGGAAAAAACTTTCCACAGCCCCCTGCGTATAACATGCAGGCACAGTTTACCCTCTATTTTCAGGGTAAAAAAAGTGAGTGTTATACGCCAATAAATACAGTACATCAAAGTTTGTATGCTCTAAGCCTAACACAGGTTTACATTAATATTAGTCTTACTGTTAAGCCTCGTACACGCTCCCGGTTTTCCTGGCAGGAAAACTGCCAGGAGAGCTTTTGGCCGGGAAAACCGGATGTGTGTATGCTTCCTCGCAGTTTTCCCATCAGGAAAACAGCCGGGAATCCCGTTGGGAAAATAGAGAACCTGCTCTCTATTTTCTCGTCGGGATTCCCAGAGTTTTTTTTCCCGCCAGATCTACTGCTTTCCTATGGGAAAGACTGCGAGGCAGTGCTGATGGAGCATCCCGGCCAAAGCTCCATGGCAGTTTTCCTGCCGGGTTCTCGGCTTTCCCCTTGTTTTTTTCGGTGGACTTTTTACCGCAGAGAAAACCGAGCGTGTGTACAGGGCTTTAGTGAAACCCTGTATCCACAATAGACAAGCTCAAAAAGTATTAGTCACTTGTTAAGACCATAATTGCTTACCTGATCTTGAAGAAAGTTAATTTTATCCTCTAAATTTAGCCTCGTCCTCATTGTTTTCTTCTGAGCTTCTGTATTCTGGAGAATTTCAAATACAACATGTTCACGCTTCCCAGTGCGATCCTTCTCCTTCGTATGATAGACAATGCTCATGGTTATTTCGCTGTTAAAGAAATCTTTTGCCACAGATTCTATTATCCCTGTGAGAGTAGGTGAAACAATCGGGGCTATTGAAACAGTGAGGATCCAGATTAAAGTTCAGCAGAAAAATATATAATATACATAATTTTCATAGTCTTACCTCCACTTATCTAATAAAGGACTTTGGAGGGGGCCTTAATATACTGTGCAGTCTAACAGGCACCAGGTAAAGTGATATTAAAGTCTTTTTTTTATATATTTTTTTAAAACAACATTTCTTGGGTCCCCTGCAGCCACTCCTGGCTCCTGCCGCCAGAGCAAGCAGCTTGCTATGGAGGCACCTGAGCAGGCTTGCTCCCAAGCCGCTGCTCTGTCTCTTCATTCAGACACAGAGTGATGCTCGCCCCCCCCCCCCCCCTTGCTCTCTCCTCATTGACTCACTGGCTGTGATTGAGAATAGCCAGGGCCATTGACTGCCACTGCTGTTTCAGCCAATGTGGAGGCAAAAAACCCCAGAGAGCTGCTGCTCTCATGCACATCGCTGCATTGTGATGGGCTCAGGTAAGTAATGGGGGGGGGGGAGCTGCTGCACACAGAAGGTTTTTTATCTTCATGCATAGAATACATGAAGGTATATAACTTTGGGCCTTTGGAACCACCTTATGCTGGGCATGCACTAGCAGAATTCCATTTAAAAAAATTCATTGTACAAACCTTTTCTTTGATTTTCTAATCATTAGTAGGGTGAAATCAACTTTCATTTTTTCGACCCCATTCTAAAATGAAAAAAATGGTGTGGGGGTCCCCCCAAAATCCATACCAGACCCTTATCGGAATACGCAATCTGGCATGAAAAAGGGGGATGACAAAAAAGCGCCCCCCCGTGAACATTACCGGGCCACATGCCCTCAACATGGGAAGGGGGTTTTGGGGGCCTCTTCCCCATATCCCTTGCCCGGTGGTTGTGGGGGTCTACGGATAGGGGGCTTATCGGAATCTGGAAGCCAACTTTAACAAGGGGACCCACAGATCCCGACACTCCTATGTGAATGGGTATGGGGTACATTGTACCCCCCACATTCACCAAAAAAAGTGTAAAAAATGTATAAATGACAGACAGTTTGGGACAAGTCCTTTATGAAAAAAAAAAAAAAAATGTCCTGCAATGTCCATCAATCTTCGATCACAGCGCAGACGGGCCGAGAAAAAAAAATAGAAAAACTCTTCCTCGATGGGAGACTCCCCCTGACTGCAGCCTTTTTGCTTTGACAATTGTTATCTAGCTGAGGGCTAGGCCACCTGGTGATGTAAACGGGTGACCCCGCCACCTCTCTTACGTGATGTCACATGATGTGAGAGGGGGTGGGGTCACCTGCTTACGTCACAGAGCCATTTTTAAAGTTGTTCTAAAGTCAGAAGTTTTTTTTTATCTTAATGGATTCTATGCATCAAGATAAGAAACCTTCTGTGTGCAGCAGCCCCATCTAGATTCAGCGATATTGCATGAGAGATGCGGCTGTCCAAGACTCCCCCTCCTGATTGGCTGAGACACAGCAGCAGGCACCATTGGCTCCCGCTGCTGTCAAAGTCAGTGAGTCAGTGAGCAGCGTCTCGGCTCGGGTGTCCCCATAGCAAGCTGCTTGCTGTAGGTGCACTTGGCTGAAGAGAGGGGCCAGTGAGGGACCAGAGAAGAGGAGGATCTATGCTGCTCTGTGCAAAACCACTGCACAGAGCAGGTAAGTATACATTTTTTTATTTTTAACTAAAAAAAAAAGACATTCAGTATCACTTTAAATTACAGCATTTTCTCACCTGCCTAAAACTTTTCCACTGTAGTGTACATCTTTAGCATGTGATCATTTTTCTAGTCAGCCAGTTGGGACTGCACAGTGCCACTATTAGTACAACATTCATATGTTTTCTGACCATACCAAATACAGGAGAAAGCCTAGATCTTCCCACACCTGGCACTATATGATAAAATCCACTTCTGTCCGAGTAGTAATGAAGAAACATGGATCCATCATTTTTTTTCTCCACTCGAAAAGATGGTGCATTCATTTCCTATGGAATAATAAATTATTAGCATCATATGGCTGTCATATATTTAGAAATGGTTGACCAGCTCTCAGTAGGCACAAGGAACATCAAACAAGGGAGCATTGTCTGTGTGCACTCATCGCTGGGGAACAATAGGCTAAAATAATCTAACCCTGCTCATAGAATTTCCCCTGAGGTCACTATGCATGTTTGCTGAGGTCTGTGGTTTCAATGCGATTTCCCATAGAAATGCTGATGCGTGGTGCATTCTTTACTAGGCAACTTTCATCTTTATTATTACTTTAAGGACATATAACATAGAAGATTACTAACTATTGCATTTTTAAAAAATGTTTGTGGTGGTGGGGGGCAGTGTTTTCTGCCATGCAAGGTAACCAGACTTTTTCAGGTTATGAATAATACACCAATAAAAACAGTCACCACCCTCTATGGAATGTCCATCTAGTTCAGGGGTCTCCAAACTTTCTAAACAAAGGGCCAGTTTACTGTCCTTCAGACTTTAGGAGGGCCAGAGTAGGACCAGTGGGAGTAGAAAATGTCCTCATGTCCAGCTGGAGTAGACAATGCCCTATATTTGAAGTCAGTTGGTAGACTAGTGCCCCATCGTTGGTGTCAGTGGGAGGAATCGTGCCCCATCGTTGGTGTCAGTGGGAGGAATCGTGCCCCATCGTTGGTGTCAGTGGGAGGACTAGTGCACCATTGTTGTTGCCAATGAAATGAATTGTGTCCCATCATTGGTGTCTGTGGGAGGAATTGTGCCCTTTCATTTGTGTGAGCGGGTATCAGTGGAAGGAATTGTGTCCCATCGTTGGTTTCAGAGGGAGTAATTGAGTGTCAGTGCAAGGATAGTGTTCCAATGTAACAGCCGCTTCTGCCGCCGGCTGTTCCCTGTCACAACAGCCGCTTTCAGTGCCGTAATGCATTCCGTGCTGGAACGCATACGGCGCTCGCGTCATGATGTCATCGCCCGGCGGCGTGGTGCGTTCCAGCTTGGAACGCGGAAGTGCGCCGCTAACGGCGGTTTTCTTGAATTCAGTTCGATGCACTGCACCTGGTCTCCTGCCTAAAAAGGCATTCAAAGGAGACAGATGCCCTGTTCTGTTGTAGTCAGCCGTAGCCGTGCTACTCTTATGTAACTAGTAGTTGTCACTACAACGCTTATTTACTACGTGCTGACATAAGTGCTACTTGTAAATGGGCCTATGCCCTAAAGTTGCAGGAACATGTTCGCCTAAACTTTCTATGCTAAGGGTTGAAGTATTCTATACCTTCTCCCTTGGTCGCCTAATGCACAACGCTATCTAATACTCATAATCACTAGCGTACAGTTGTGCATTGCAATTTTTTAGTACATACTATAATTTTAAACGCTAAGCTCTGGTCGCATGTTGTAATGTGTCCATTTTTAGTAGCTCAATGCCTTTCCTTATGTGACAGAGAGCTGATGTAGAGATCCCCCAAACTCCTGTTTGTGAGGAGTGATGCATGGGGCTAATACTGAGTTGTCACATAAAGAAGCGCTTTGAAATCCTTGCATCTGCAGTTGTGGTTCACTCCCGTTCCCTAGAGCCGTTACATCCAAAGGCCGGATAAAGGCTAGCAAAGGGCCACAGTTTGGAGACCACTGATCAGGGGCCGACTGACAACTCATAGGGCCCCCGGGCAATAGGAGATTATGGGGCCCCAGGCAATAGGAGTTTATGGGGCCCCCAGACAATAGGAGATTATGGGACCACACAGTATACACACACATATAGTATACATACACAGTATACACACACAGTATACATACACACAGAATTCACATACACACACTGAAAAGACAGCGGGGCAGCTATAACCTTGGGATTAAAAAAAAACAAACATATTTTTACATACTGTCCCTGGTTTTACTGAGGCTGGAAACCCTGACGGTGCCCCCTAGGGGCATGGGGCCCCCGGGCAGTGCCCAAATGGTCGGTCCGCCCCTGCCACTGATCTAGTTCAACCAAAAAAAAATATATAAGAAAACCACCATTTTCACAATCCTATACCTATTATTTATCCAGAGGCAGGAAAAAAACAATAAGGTGTGGTCCAATTTGAAACAATGGGAGAAAGGAAATTCTTCCTGATTCCTCTAGAAGGCAATCAGATATTGTATCAGCTACCTCCAGGCATTAATATCTTGTTATATTTTGTGCATTTAGGAATGCATCCAGCTCTTTTTTAAAACAATCTACTGAGCTGCATGCCACATCCTTTATTATCAGAGCTACCATATTAGACTAAACCTTCAGATAAATTTTATTTTAATTCTAATTTATTTTATTTTGCTTTATTTAACTTTCTCTTCCTTTTTGGGTATGGACAAAATTCCAAACCGTTCATCCATGCTTAATAATAAATATGACTTAATATTATATAGTTCCTATATACAATTTTTTTCCCTTATACCCAGTATATGTTTTGTTTGCTATACTCTGTCTTGTAATCTTGTATTTGTAAATCTTATCCAGAAAACAATAAAAAAATTTGGGGGGAAAAAAATGTTAAACTGTATTAGGCAATACCTTGTAAGAGAGTGTCAGGAAACTGTGAAGGGCATCTAGATTCTCAATAAATTCCATTAGATTTCCCCCCAATGTTCTTAACATTCTGTCATATCCAGATTGCTTACAAAAGGAGAAGAAATATTCTCCGAATAGCTTTAAAACTTCTTCTTCTGATACATCTGAAAATATAATAATACATTTATACCGTTAAAGTTCTGAATTTTTGCTGTATGGTTTACAGAGTTAACTACTTGAACTCCAGAAGGTTTTATCCCCTTCATGACTAGGCCATTTTTTGCTATTCTGCACTGCGCTTCTTTAACTGGCGATTGCGCAGTCATGCGACACTGTACACAAAAGAAATTTGTATAATTTTTTTACACAAATATTTTGGTGGTATTTGATCACCACTGGATTTTTTATATTCTTTGCGATATAGACGAAAAAAATATATTTTCTACTTTCTTTTATATATCATATTCAATAATATCAAATGTCTTCATAAATTTATGCCAAAATGTATTCTGCTCAGTGGCTGTTCGTCCATAGAGGGCGCTGGAACGCCACCCCCTCTGGCTCCCGCACATACCACTGACTAATAACATTGATTCATGCATTGCATGAATCGATGTTATTGTCGCCGCTGGCCGGATTCAGATGGTCGGACTCGGATATGAGCGCCGACCATCTGAATAGCGGCAGCTGGTTGGCTGCACGGAAGCTTTCCGAGTACAGCCCTCAGCCTTCCGGATGCTTATCCAGGGAACGTACCGGCGTGCGTTCCTTGGATAAGACTGACAGGCGTCTCAGCCAATCAGGTTGACCGCTTCTGGCTATCGGTAACCTGATTGGCTAAACCGCCCGGGACACACACAGCCGACACCGCCAGTGACACCGCCGCCAGTGACACCACACCGCCGCCACCACCGCCCAGGTATTGTGTCTTTGTCTGATCGCACACAGGGCTGAGCATTCACACCACCAGCTTCCAGCATCCATGCTTTGTACTACTGCACGTGGGTTGTGTCAGTGGGCTCCCCCCGTGTGTGTGTGTGTGTGTGTGTGTGTGTGTGCGGCTCCTGGGCATACATTTATAGTTTATAGCATATAAATGGTATTTATTGTTTATAGAATATTAATGGCATTTATAGAATATAGAGGGCATTTATAGTTTATAGATGGCATTTAAAGTTTATGCTGGCATGGCACAGTGGCTGCGTTTGATGGCATGGCACAGTAGCTACGTTTGATGGCATGGCACAGTGGCTGCGTTTGATGGCATGGCACAGTGGCTGCGTTTGATGGCATGGCACAGTAGCTACGTTTGATGGCGTGGCACAGTGGTGAGAATTGATGGCACAGTGGCTGCGTTTGATGGCATGGCACAGTGGTGACAATTGATGACACAGTGGCTGCGTTTTATGGCATGGCACAGTGACTGCATTTGATGGCATGGCACAGTGGTGACAATTGATGGCACAGTGAGGCTGCAATTTTTTTTTTTCGTTTGCGCCCCCCCCAAAAATTTTGAGCACCAGCCGCCACTGATTCTGCTACATATGTATATTAATTGGTTTGTGTGAAAGTTGTAGTGTCTACAAACTCTGATATACTGTATATCTGAAAATCGATCAATTCTGATGTACTGATGGCCGATCTAATTTCTTGAGGCCCTTAAAATGCCAGGACAGTACAAATATCCCCAAATGACCCCTTTTTGAAAAGTAGTTTTATGAAGTTGTAATTTTTTGTCACAATTTTGGGAAAATTAAGAAATTAAAAGAAAATTCACTTTCACCAGTGCAGTACAGCATCATCATATGACTGGTGTGGTGGTGATCAGGGATACTGGTGACAGTATATAAAAAAAATACACTACAAATTTTTATTAAATTTTTTTTTAAATTATTTTGTACATGCTGTCATTAGAGTAGTTCAGTGTCGCCATAGTGACACTGTACTACTCTGGAGGGTGATCAGAGATTTTTTTAAATACTGTTATTGCTTATACAGCGATGCTTACTGTATAAGCAATAGTTTTAGCTGTCATGAATGGGTTAACATTCATGAACAGCTTGATTATGGTTGTGATCTGTTTGGATACAGCTAATCACATGGTACAGGTAGCCAGGTACCATGTGATTGCTGTGGGCCATTTGCAGATCACAACTGTAATACACATAATGCTGTCATCAGAGTAGTTCGGTGTCACCATAGTGACACTGTACTACTCTGAGGGGTGATGAGGGATTTTTTTTTAAATACTGTTATTGCTTATACAGTGATGATTACTCTATAAGCAATAGTTTTAGCTGTCATGAATGGGTTAACATTCATGAACTGTTTGATTATGGTTGTGATCTGTGTGATTGGATACAGCTAATCACATGGTACAGGTAGCCAGGTAGCATGTGATTGCTGTGGGCCATTTGCAGATCACAACTGTAAGCAAGCTGTTACTGAATGGAAATCCATGACCAATCATATCGATCATATGATTCCCGGTTACCAATAATTGTAATGTGCTGTGTCCGATGGATACAGTGGTCACAGGAGTGGAACTCTACATGTCCCTAAACTGGAGCGGGCTTGATGATATTTACCTGCGGGCGGTCTGGAAGTAATTATATAAGTGTATCTAAAGCTAAAACCCAATGAAAGGTTTTTATTCCTGTCTGTGTCCCTGCTGGAAACGGTCACCCTTTTTATTTGCCCTGGTGACCATTATCACTAGATCAAAAAGTAATGTGAAACCTAAAAGTTTATGGTTGTCACTGGGATATGAATAAAGGAAAAATCTGCAAACAGGTACACCTATATCAGAGACTGCAGTCCAAGATAGGATTTCTCCCACTTTCTTCTGGGCATCCGGGACAGAAGATAAAGGAAAATCTCCCTGATGGTACACAGCTTTTCTAACTAAACAAAAAAAATAAATAAAAAAAATCCATATTTAACCTCCCTGGCGGTATGATTCTGTCTGGAATTACGTACCAAAAGCGGTACAATTATTTTGCAAGGAAACTTGGCGTTTTATACTGTAGGTCTGTAATTTTTAGAAATAACTCACTTAAATCTGACCAAGCAAGAGTCTTGTAGGCATCCCGGGTATGATTTTTTTTTTTAAAACAAAATTATAAATTATAATATAATAAATAATTATACATAATTATAACAAATAATAATATAATTATAATAAAAATTATTCAATAATGTAATCAACTCAAAATCACTGAAATTTGCAGTTGCAGAATTGTCGCTGTCATTATTTTTTTTTTTTATGACGAATTTCCCCACAAATCGCTATCGCACAATTCTGCAAGTGATTATAATTTATTATCGCTGTTTTCTAGCTGATCTAAAACCATTTTTGACATAAAGGGACACTTTTGGACAATCTACAGTTTTTAGGCAGAAATTACATTTTTTATTATATAAAAGTACATGTAGGGCACTGGGCAGACCACTAGGGACAAGGGGTGTGTGTATTTTTTACATACAGTACTGTAATCTATAAGATTACAGTATACTGTATGTAAAGTGTTTGTTTACTTTTTTGAATTTGGCGCCGTTCTCCGCCCCCGTGCGTCGTAACATCGCAGGGAACGGAGATCGGCGGCACACGGGGACTGTGAATCGAGCGAGGAGGTCCCGCTCGCTCACACAGCGGGGTGGCATCGCTGGATCCAGGGACAAGGTAAGTAAACCAAGCCTGTGGATCCAGCGAAAGGTAAGCCCGTCCAGCCCGAGCGTGACTCGGGGTTACCGATCCTAACATGAAAAACCAACCCCGAGTCACGCTCGGGTTTACCGTCAGGGGGGTTAAAGTGTTACTAAACCCACAACAGTAAGAATCAATCTGTATATGCAGTAAAGCATGTGTGTTATACTCACTATGGAACCTAAGGGGTTAATCATCTACTTAGTGTAAAAATGCTGTTTGATCCTGTCTCCTTTGATCCTTCCCTTTTCCCAATGTCCCCTAATAATTTCCTGATAGTACAGAGCTTGGGGACAAGCTGCACATGCTCAGTTTGGTGTGTATTGCTAGAGAGTTTTTTCTTGGGAGTGTGCATGTGATCAGCACAGGGCCAATCAGCACTGCCCAGACAGAGGATCAGGGGTCCTGCATCCTTATAGGACAATCAGGGGAGAATGAAAACGCCTCCTACAAGCTTTAACCAGATGCTGATAAGAGTCACACGACTGCTATATACTGCTGATGAGAAAAAGGTATTTAGCAGTTTATATTTACTAAAATAATTGCATTTACATGTTCTGTGTACTGTGGGAGACCAGATATAGTGAATGCAGGGTCTGACTCCTGGGTTTAGCAACATTTTAAGCTTTCCATTAATTTTCCTTTTATTTGGCTCCAGCAATTTATGGCCATTCTAGGGACTCTCAATGCCTGGTGATTGGAGGTAGGGCAATCAGCCTAGAAATATTGTCTGAAGGGACTCCAAGAGTGGAAAGAGGACTGGGTAGACCAGGGAAAGGATGGATATACCAGAAAGGATAAGAAGTCCAATGATTCTGGGATTGAGCAATGAAAAAAAAATAGGGGAGCATATAAAAATCAGAGGGCCAGATTCACGAAGAATCGCGGCGGCGTAACTTATCCTAGATAAGTTATGCCGCCACAATTTTTCATCGCAAGTGCCTGATTCACCAAGCACTTGCGATAAAAACCTACGGCCGCGGCCTCCGGCGCAAGGCGGGCCAATTCAAATGGGCGTGTGCCATTTAAATTAGGCGCGCTCCCGCGCCGGACCTACTGCTCATGCTCCGTTTCCTAATTCCCGCCGTGCTTTGTGCGCCGTGACGTCATTTTTTTGAATGGCGATGCGCGTAGCGTACTTCCGTATTCCCGGACGGCTTACGCAAATGACGTTGATTTTTAAATTTCGACGCGGGAACGACGGCCATACTTTAGACAGCAATGACTAAAGTTAAGGCACCAAAAAAAAAGTGTAACTTAGCGACGGGAAACTATACTAGCGGCGACGTAGCGAACGCGAAAAACCGTCGTGGATCGGCCGTAACTCCTAATTTGCATACCCGACGCTGGTTTACGACGCAAACTCCCCCCAGCGGCAGCCGCGGAACTGCATCCTAAGATCCGGCAGTGTAAAACTATTACACCTGTCGTATCTTAGGGATATCAATGCGTAACTGATTCTATGAATCAGTCGCATAGATAGAAACAGAGATACGACGGCGTATCGGGAGAAACGCCGGCGTATCCCTTTTGTGAATCTGGCCCAGAGTGCATTAAAGAAAGTAGCAGCATTGGAAAGGATGGAGTACACACTGGAAGTGCAGGAAAGGAAGGGAGCACCAGAGTGTGGACAGAAGGAGATGATAAAGAGTATTAAAAGAGGAGGAGTCACTTTGGATAATCAGGGCTTTAGTATTGATATGTGGTGATAAAAATATATATTTTTTTAAGCTAAGGGTTATTTGGGGCACTGATTCAGATAATTGCATTGGCTAGACTGCATCAGCTCTAGTTTCTTAGATATGGTCAATGTATTCAAAAAGATGATCAGCTTGTTTTTCTGTTACCTAATTTGTGTTTACAACTTAGCAGATATAGTGAGAGTGTTATGTACTTCCAACTATAATTTAACTTTGGAAACATTGGATCCTAAAGTGTAATTATTAACTGTATTATAGTTATGATCGTCTTTATGCAGATCAAGCACCGTAGAGGTAAGGGCTAATTCACTATGGTACTGCCAGAATCATCCCAATGCATTTTGATATATTTATATGTTGATTTTTGATGGGTGACCATATTGAAGAGTGCCAAATGGCATTTATGCTTTATCTCAAAAACTAGAGCTGATATGGGAATTGGGGCCATTTTTGGAATCAGCTGGTCATTTATACCCAGGAAGAAGTCTAATATTTAAGGCACCAAAATGTGTGTTGGCTTGTGTAATATTAATAGAACACTTACTAAGCATATTGCAAGCTTCTTTAACCATTCGTATTGTAATAACATCATCATAAACTTCATAAGTCATAAATGTATCCTGAACACCAGCCAAACTTCTGCAAAAGAAATATACATCCATTATGCTTTAGCATAGAATAATGCAGTGTTATAATCAATATCATTCCTGTCTCGAGAGCAGATAGACCACACCACTAATTATTTCTAATGCCTGAACCAATGACACTATTGGATTACCTATTCATCATAACTGGGTACTCCTTACTTAGGCAGAGTCTGCCTTAAGCTGGCCATAGATGGATTGGAATTCAGCAGGGACCAACTGAACTTTATTCCATCTATGGCTATTCTTGCTCAACAGAAGTCAATCTAACAATCTACATCTGTCAAATGGGAATGTTGGGAATCTTTTTCCGGCCATCGGCTGCAGCCGCTGATCAATGTATTCTGACAGTGGAGGAGTCCCCGCGGTTAGAATACAATGGCACATTGGGGAGGATTCCTTCATCCACCTTCACCTCTGTGTATGGAGGAATCTGGGGTTTTTTTTCAGCTCACTGGCAGAACAACAGAAAAATGTATCTATGGGTAACCTACTGTAGCTTAGCGGCGCTTTGCCTATCCTCTTATCATTTATCTTAATACAAGTCTGCCTGAAATGGAAGACAATAGATTTTCTGCAGTGTCTAAAAAAATTGAACCCCCACAACGCCAAAGACCATGTAATCTAGGCAATGCCTGGCCACCCATAACATGACCTAGGATCCAAAAGTTTGAGATCTGTCACTCCTATCCTATATTCAGTTCTTCAACTGGATTTAGTAAAAATGGACCAGGATCAACAAAAAAGTCCCCAGTGTGTTATTGCTTATACTTAAAATGCATTTGAACAGTGGCGGCGCGTTCATTAGGGGCGCATGGGCACCACCCCCAATCCATGCATCCAGCCCCCTAATCTACATGCAGGGCGCCAGACGCATGGATTCCAAAGGGGGTGTGTTTTTTTTTTTCTTTGGAAGCACGTGATTAGAGCCAGAGGCTCTAATAGGTTTTAAAAAAGGGTGGGTTATTGTGTGACAATAGCGAATGACCAAGATATCATTTTTTTCAGCTGGCGATTCCGTTTTAATGTAAAAGTAATCCTAGTGACTATGGGCCAGATCCACATACATTTAGATCGGCGCAGCGTATCAGAGATACACTACGCCGCCGTACCTTACCTGGCGTATATTCGAATCCTCAGCGAGTTTGCGCCGTAAGTTACGGCGGCGTAGTGTATTTCTGACGGCGGATTTCAAATTGGGTGGGTTGGGGGCGGGTTTCATTTAAATGAAGCGCGTCCCCGCGCCGAATGAACTGCGCATGTGTCGTCCCGAAATTTCCCGCCGTGCATTGCGCTAAATGACGTCGCTAGGACGTCATTTGTTTAACTTAGACGTGAGTTACGTCCATCCCTATTCACGGACAACTTACGCAAAAAAAAAAATTCAAATTTCGACGCGGGAACGACGGCCATACTTTACATGGCAAGTCTATCTATACGCCGCAAAATGCCAGCTTTAACTATACGCCGGAAAAAGCCGACTACAGACGGCGTTAGAAAATGCGCTGGCCGCGCGTACGTTCGTGGATCGTCGTAAATCTCTAATTTGCATACCCGACGCGGAAAACAACGCGAACTCCACCCAGCGGGCGCCGAAGTATTGCATCTAAGATCCGAAGCCGTCACCTGTCGGATCTTACCCAAATGCCGTCGTATCTTGGTTTGAGGATTCAAACTAAAGATACGACGCGGGAAATTTGAAAGTACGCCGGCGTATCAGTAGATACGCTGGCATACTTGCTCTCTGGATCTGGCCCTATGTCTTATAAGTTTGGGCCCTCACATACTGTATATTTTAATCTGTATTTACACATAATTTGTATCCATTACAACATGAATGCCTATTAAATTAAGGAAATAAGTAGTTTAATAGCCTATCTTGGATGGAAGGGATACGGTATTTTCATATTGAAACAAAAAACTTCAAGTATGCACCATCGTATTCTACAGAGCAAAATAATTTTTTTCAAATATGTGGTAAATTGCAGTACATACTAGCATAGCATAGCATATCATATACAATATGCACTATAAATGTAAGTATGTATTTATTTCACTTTTTACTTTGCCCGTTTTCTTTTTTTTTAATACATATAAAAGTTTTTGTTAAGAATTTTTATCCAAAAACTATTTGTACATACTGTTTTAGTAGTATCGTGGCTTCTATTAATTACTATCTGTAAGAAACTGTGTTAAATTAAAAAAATAAAATAGAACTAAAAGAAAGATAATATAACAAAAACAACCCACTAGATAAAATCTCAAATAAATATAGACTTTACTGTTTCTACTTACTTTAATTTTTCCCATGTTTTATCCCCCAAATTTTCCATAACTAGCAATTTTAAACAGGTATTGATTAATTTACTTTGCCCTTTTTGTTTTCTTTTTTTCTACATATAAAAGTTTTTGTTAAGAATTGTTATCCAAAAACATTTTTGTACCTAGTATATTAGAAGTGTCATGGCTTATTATCTGTTAGAAACTGTTAAAAGTAAAAAAATAAAAAATAAAAATAGAACTAAAAGAAAAAGAATATAACAGAAACAACCCACCAGCTAAAACTTTATTTCTTTACCATGTTTCATTCCCAAATGTTTCCATTACTAGCAATTTTAAACAAGTATTAATTCATTTACTTTTTTTTTTTCTCAAATAACTTTTTATTGAAAATAATTGCTTACAACATACAAAAGCATGGGATATAGCATAAAGGAAGATGTACAAAATAGGACACAATCTGCATACGTAACAGACCTTCCAGCAAACATTTACTTTTTTTTAATACTTATAAAGGTTTATGTTAAGTATTATTATTAGTTTAATAGCTTCTATGAATTATTATCTGCAAGAAACTATTAAAAAAAATAGAGCTAAAAGATGAAGGATACATGTCAGAATAGGATACATGTCAGAATAGAATGCAACAAATAACCCACCAGCTAAAATGATAATAAATACGGTAAATATTAGTGTTTCTGCTTACTTTATGTTTTGCCATGTTTAATCCCTAAACTTGTATCCAAAATCATTTTTGTACCTAATACAGTATATTAGTAGCACCATGGCTTATTGTCTGTTAGAAACTGTTAAAAGTAAAACATAAATAAAAAATAGAACTAAAAGAAAAGAAAGAGAATATAACAAAAACAACCCACCCGCTAAAATGGACAGATCGGTGTGTACTGTTAACAGTTTCTAACAGATAATAAGCCATGATGCTACTAATATACTGTATTAGGTACAAAAATGTTTTTGGATAAATGTTTAGGGATGAAACATGGCAAAAATTAAAGTAAGCAGAAACACTAATATTTATGGGACTTTACTGTTTCTACTTACGTTATTTCTTTGCCATGTTTCATTCCCAAATTTTTCCATTACTAGCAATTTAAAAAAAGTAATAATTCATTAAATTTTTAAAATACATATTAAGGTTTTTGTTAAGAATTATTATTAGTCCCTGAAGTAAGGTCGGGGTAATATTAAAGAGCCTAAAAATTAAAAAAAATAGGTTGATTGCTGAATGGGGTTGGGATCAACCCCCTCTTTTACTACTATCGTTTACTTGCCTTGATAAAGTACGTAATCTTTTTGTTTGTATCCTTGATCATTGATTCATATCCTGCACTTATGGAAATGTATGTTTACTTTGTCTCAATAAAATATTTTCTTGATTAAAAAAAAAGAATTATTATTAGTAGTATCATGGCTTCTATTCATTATTTTCTGTAAAAAAACTGTGTTAAAAAAAAAATTGTACTAAAAGAAAGAGAATATAACAAACAACCCACCAGCTAAAATTTCAAATAAATATTAGCATTTCTACTTACCGTACTTTCATTTATGCTGTGTTTCATCCCCTTTCTAACAATTTTAAGCAAGTATTAAATAATTTACTTTGCCTGTTTTTTTTTTTTTTAATACGTATAAATGTTTTTGTTAAGAATTTGACACATTTTGTACCTAATGTATTAGTAGTATCATGGTTCCTATTAATTACTATCTGTAAGAAACTGTGTAAAAATAAATAAATAAATAGAACAAAAAAAAAGAGAATAAACAAAAACAGCTAAAATGTTAAATAAATATTACTGTTTCTACTTACTTTAACTTTTGCCATGCTTCATCCCCAAATTTTTCCATTACTAATGATTTTAAACAAGTATTAATGAATCCATACTAGAAATGTAGAGAAACAACAATTATTAAAATTGCTTAATGCGCTTGAATCCATATAAGATATATATTATAATAAGGTGCCAAAAAAGATTTTAGCCTTTCATTCTGAATTTAAAAATAAGGCACAAATATATTTAATAAATATTTGAATTACCAGGACATAATTATACTTCACCCCATAAGACTTCATATAACATTTTTATACCCAATCTTATTTTCTTGATCCTATGAGAATGGCAAGCGAATGAATGGTTTACCTACCATGGTTGAGCTGAGAAAAGCAGAGCGGCTGTCTTGTCTCCAGGTGACTTGTTAGTGGACTTGTGAAATGTATTTCTCTGTCACCCTTTTGCGCTGTTTTAACTGTGCCAATAAGATTATGGAGATTACATACAACCACTGTTCATTTAGCAAACCTGTTTGGGGCAGTGGGAATAGAGGCATGGCAACAACAAAAAAGTATGGATTTCAAGTCAGGCTAACTAGCACCACATAACTGAACTGATTATAGTATGTAAAATGTAAGAGCATAAAACTTTTATAGTAAATTAATAGAAATCCGTAACCCAGGAATCTATGGAGTAGAGTGTAGTGTCCCCAATTCTCTAATTTGCAATGTCCAGATCCCTATAGATTGCACCTTGATTGTTCACCACAAGGTATCGCTTCCTTGAGGGGTTACAGAAGTAGCTCAACATCCATGGAAATTAATTATCAGTCCACAGGTTCTGGAAATTACCAGTATTTGCAGATGGGCAGATCAGTAAAGTTCAGACATCATTATGGATGTAATTTCTTTACTTAATTATCCAAAATTTCCCCTCTATAGGTTTGCATTCATTGGTCATTACCGTTTAAGGATTTCCCCACGTACATATACTGTGGAAGGGTGGCCCTTTAGCATAAAATCACGTACCTGTGTGGGATTTTCTTCTTCAGGGTCTGCAGCATGCACGCGTGCTTCTGCGACCCGCTCCCACTCTGATTGTACCCACCAGGACCTGCCGATCGCTCCTGTGGCAGACAAAACGTAAACAAGGCAGATCGCCGTTCGGTGACAGGAGAAGATAGAGATCTTGTGTTTCTGCTAAGCAGGAACACTGATCTCTGTCTTCTTAGGCCCCATACTCACGAGCAAACATGTCTGCTGAAACTGGCCCGCAGGCCAGTTTCAGCAGACATGTTTGGTCGTGTGTGGGCGCGAGCGGGCCGAATTCCAGCAAACATTTGCCCGCCGGGCCTTTTCCCAGCGGACAAATATTCCTGGACTTGTTTTAAAACAGTCCGCTGGAATTCTGCCCGCTCGGACATGTACGGTCGTCAGTACAGACCTACCGTACATGTCCAGGCGCCCGCCGTCCCTCGCATGCGTCGAATGACTTCGACGCATGCGTGGAAGCATTTTAAAGGCGGGCCGCCCACGTCGCCGCGTCATTGTCGCGGCGACACCGCGTCATCGACGCGGCGACACCGCGGACACGCCCCGCGTATTGTTTACGCGCGGACTTCTGTACGATGGTGCGTACAACCATCGTACAGAAGCCCTCTGGCAGACATGTATGGTGAAAACGGTCCGACGGACCGCTTTCACCATACATGTTTGGTCGTGAGTACCCGGCCTTACAGTTAAAGCACCCCCTTCCACACACACACACAGTTAAAAAGCACCCCCTAGAGAAACATGTAACCCTTTGATTGCCCCTTCCCTGCCAGTGTCATTAGTACAATCCCATGTTAGTCAATGAGAGCTGTCTTAATTGGCACTACTGAAGTCGCTCCGGCTTTAGAAAATGTTCCTGTTCTCATGTGGTGTACAAATTGGTCCTGTCAATTTAAGAAGGTGTTCACAACGACAACTGGTTATGTGAATAAAAGACACCTGTCCACAGAATCTCTTTCTTCCATTCAAACCTCACCATCATGGGTAAGACCAAAGAGCTGTCAGGGACAACATTGTAGACCTGCACAAGATCTCCATGCAGTTGGGACCACAGTAACCAAGCAAACCAATAGTA
This sequence comes from Rana temporaria, assembly GCF_905171775.1. Taxonomy (NCBI): domain Eukaryota; kingdom Metazoa; phylum Chordata; class Amphibia; order Anura; family Ranidae; genus Rana; species Rana temporaria. The sequence goes on from NC_053490.1 coordinate 68,368,419, forward strand.
ACACAATATGCTACCATAGATTGAAATCCTGCTGTGTCCACTTCCTCAAGAAGGCACATGTACAGGCATGTGAAAAATGCTTATTTTGAACCTAAGAACACCATCCCTACAGTCAAGCATGGAGGTGGAAACATTATGCTTTGGGGCTGTTTCTCTGCTAAAGGTACAGGCCGACTTCGTCACATTCATGGAAACCCTCACTCTGCAACTACAAACAAACCCCCAGGACACCGTTCACATTCTACTCTGCTATAGACCACCAGGTCCAAAAACGCACCTGCTCATGTCATTGACAGAGTTCATCTCCACCTATACCCTAAACACCAAACACCTCCTGCTGATCTGGGATTTTAACCTCTGGGCCAACTCTTAGGTCTGCAGCAACTAGTATGTGGGCCCACACATACTTCAGGCCACACGCTCGATCTCATTTTCAGACAAGATCTGGAAATTAATATTCAGGAAAATGAGCCGCAGCCATGGACAGATCACCATGCCATTAAATTCACAATTACCATAAATGCCCCCTCAAAAAAAACTCTAAAACTAGTGACAACACACTGGACTAGATCTCAGAAGAAGCTCCATTCAAAGCTCTTCAAAACTGAATTAGGGAACAAAATAAAAACAATCCAACCACATCAAACAGCCACAGAAACTATTGATGCCATAAACCAGGCTATACTACAGTCAGCTGACTTAGTAGCGCCAAAACGCACAACGTGCATCCGGAAAAACAACTCCAGCTGGTTTAACGACCAGCTGTCGTTGCTAAAGCAAGAGCGCAGAAGAGCTGAAGCAGCCTGGAAAAGAAGCTCTTCAGAGGAAAATCACACTATCTATAAGATAATAACAAAAAATAGCATAAAGAAATCTTTATTGCCAAAAAAAAATTTTTTTTTCCAATATTATCACCAATGACCTAAACCGCCCCCGTGAACTCTTCAATCTAGTCACCAAGGCCATGAACCCAGTCTGTCTAGAAGCCCCTAATTCTGATTGACAAGATTTTTGCAACTAATTATCGGATTATTTCATCAATAAAATTGAAAGAATTCGTGAAAGTATTCAGCAAAATAGAACCTCCATCCACCCCCCCCCCCTAAATCACAAACCTAATACCCACATAATTCCCCCGCAATCATCTAACTTCACTCTAAAACCCATTTCCATCGATGCCACTAAAAATATCATCGGGACTTTGCGAAATACCACAGCGCCCAATGATATCATTCCCACTACACTGCTGAAAGAATGTGCCGATATTTTGGCACCAGCTATCATGCAGCTTATAAACCAGTCATTCAAGGAAGGCATGGTGCCACCCTTGCTGAAACAAGGTATAATCAAACCAATTCTAAAAAAAAAACACCCTCGACCCCAAAGACCCTAACCACCGTCGTCCAATAACAGGCCTAAATGTCTTCTCCAAGGTAATGGAGAAAGTGGTTGTACAACAGCTAGAATCTTGTCTTCTAGTACTGCTGGATCTAAGCGCAGCGTTTGATACGGTAGACCACCAATTAATGCTGACACGGCTAGCTGAAGTAGCCAAAGTCGGGGAATGTGATTTATCTTGGTTCTCCTTCTTGGAAAACCGATCACAAATCGTGAAACTTGGTCCTTTCACTTCTGAAAAACGCACGGTGTCATGCGGAGTCCCCCAGGTATCCCCATTGTAGCCGGTTCTGTTCAATATCTATCTACGCCCTCTTTTTGAAATCATCAGTAACCAGAAGTTACTCTACCACTCTACACACTGCAGACGACACACAACTATATTTTCGCATCTGCAACAAAAAGGATCATAATCTCGGACTAGAGAAATGCCTTTCTTTGATAGAAAATTGGATGACTCAGGCCCCGTACACACGACCAGTTTCCTCGGCAGAATTCAGCTTCCGACCGAGTTTCTGGCTGAATTCTGCCGAGGAAACTGGTCGTGTGTACACTTTCAGCCGAGGAAGCCGACGAGGAGCTCGACGAGGAAATAGAGAACATGTTCTCTATTTCCTCGTTGTTCTATGGGAGCTCTCGTCCCGCCGAGCTCCTCGGCGGCTTCAGGGCTGAACTGGCCGAGGAACTCGATGTGTTTGGCACGTCGAGTTCCTCGGCCGTGTGTACGAGGCTTAAGAGTTATCTTAAACTCAATGGCTCAAAAACAGAACTTCTCCTGTTTCAGGCCAATTGAAAGATTCATCCCGCAACAACATGGACGCCCCCGCCCATTCTGGGTCAAACCATCACCCCTAGCACCAAAGTCAAAAGTCTCTGAGTCATCTTCGACACCAACATGACAATGGATGCACAAATAGGGTCAGTAGTCAGCGGATCTCACCATCTGCTGCGCCTACTACGCAGACTCACTCCCTTTTTCCCAAAAAAAGACATAGCAGTCGTGGTGGGAACAATTATCAACTCCAGACTTGACTATGCAAATGCCCTCTATCTTGGACTCCCAAAGTACCAAATCACTCGTCTGCAAGTCGTTCAAAATACGGCCGCTCGACTTGTAACTGGGAAAAAACCATGGGAATCAATCTCATCTTCTCTGAGATCCCTTCATTGGTTGCCAGTAAAAGACAGAATCATTGCCTCCCCCCCCCCTCCCCACCCCTGTCCTCTTCCCCCCTCCTTTTTCTTCTTCCCTCTCCCTCTCTTCACCCCATCCCTTTCTTATACCCCCCTCTTCTTTGATCTCCAGTTGTGTTACATGTTACTGATAGCATAAATAAGTACGAAGCCACTGTGTAAGTCCAGTTAGCTAGAATTTTGTACACCCGCCTTCCTAATGTACTTGAACCGCTGCTATATTTTGTATGGACCTTTTCTGAAAATAAAAAAATTGTTAGTTGAAAAAAAAAAGACAGAATCACTTTCAAGGCACTCTGTCTAACGCATAAGTGTATTCTGGGAAATGCCCCCCAATATCTATGCGAAAAACTAAAAGCTCACAACACCAATCGCATTCTGCGATCCACCAACCAAAATCTACTCCAGATACCCAAAGCCAGATACAAGTCCAAAGGAGAATGAAGATTTGCGGTCCAAGGACCCAGACTATGGAACGCTCTACCAACCAACATCCGGTTGGAGGTAAACCACCTGGCCTTCAGGAGAAAGATCAAGACCCATCTCTTCTGAGGGCCCAGGGAATGGATACCAAGCGCCCAGAGGCGATTCAGTTCGCATGTGTTGCACTATATAAGTTTCTCACTCACTCACATTGAGGGGCTAATGGACAGGGCCATGTATTGTAAAATCTTGGATGAGAACCTTCTTCACTCTGCCAGAACACTGAAGATAGGTAGTGGATGGGTCTTCCAGCACGACAGTAACCCAAAACATACCGCCAAAGAGAAAAAAGGAGTTGTTTAGGAAAAAGCACATTAAGGTCATGGAGTGGCCTAGCCAGTCTCCAGACCTTAATACTATAGAAAATGTATGGAGGGAGCTGAAACTTCGAGTTGTCAAGCTTTGCCAAGAAACCTTAAGGATTTAGAGAAGATCTGTAGAGTGGACCGAAATCCCTCCTGAGATGTGTGCAAACCTGGTAACCAACTACAACAAATGTCTTACCTCTGTGCTTGCCAACAAGGGTTTCTCCACCAAGTACTAAGTCATGTTTTGCTTGGGGATCAAATACTTATTTTACTCTCTGAACTGAAACTCAATTTATAACATTTGTATCATGTGTTTTTTTCTGCATTTTTGGTTGATAAGTGGGCAAACTTCCAAATCTGCAGGGGGTCAAATAATTATTTTCTCCACTGTATGCAAAAATAGCTCAAAGTGCGGATAGTCCATAGCAACTAATCAGAACTCATATTTCACTGGTCTGAGTTCAATAAACTGGAATCTGATTAGTTGTTTTGATTTACTGCACTCTACTGACAAAAAACACATAGAAGTTCATCAGCATGAAGTATAAAACATGAACCTTTAATTACATTTAAAAACACACACACACAGAAAAAAGATTAAATACAAAATTATGATGTTTTATTTAATGCAATTTCATGGTGAGTTGACTTTTCTGGAAGACTTATCAAACGCATGGCAAACAATTCATCATATTCAGTGACAGGAGCTGTTCTTCTTTCTTGAGATTTCCTGCCAATTCCAGTCTCATATATTACCACTATATTAATTACTGACATTCTGTATATCATACATGCTGAGATATTTGGAGCAAACACTTGTTCACAATGTAAGTGGCACTTTTATACTTGTGTTCTACATACTGTCCAGTTCAGCTTATATAAGAAGCAACAAAAGTAGCCATTGGTTGTTCTACTTGGCCATATATTATCATACAATCCTTTGTTCACCTAATATCCACAAACATTACCAAGCAAGAATCCAATTAGTTACAGATCACAATTCCAGTAGTAAAAAATGTAATGTAAATGATCAGTCCGTTCCCAACTGATCATTTACATTCACAAGCCATGTGCTGCATGGTATTGAAAGGCAGTAAAGTCGCTTGAATTAATCAACACTCTCTTTCTGTATATAGTCATATTTAAAGTAACTTAGGAGGACAGAGTTTACTTATTAAAAATCATTAGTCCAGTATAGATCAGAAAGCTAACGCGTTTTGGCTTACATAGCCTAACTCAAAGCCATGAGTGAAGCCTCGTACACACGCTTGGTTTTCTTGGCAAGAACCAGCAAGAAAACTGCTGGCAGAGCTTTCTTGCCGAGTAAACCGAGCGTTTGTACGAGGCTTTCAGGTTTCTCATCTGGAAATCTGGCCAGAATCTCGATCTCTATTTTCTCGTCGAGATTCTTGGCGGTCTGTTTCCCGACGAGAAACTCGAGAGTGTGTATACTTACCTGTCGCCGTGGAAACCCGCACATGCTCGAAATGACTTTGAAGCATGCTCGGTAGCTTCCACGGCATAGGTAGGGTGAAGCAAGATGGCGGCGACGGCATCGAATGTGACGAGCGCATGTTCGTCATACGCAATGACGTCACCGCATTCTTGCCGTGTGTACACTCAAGCGGCAAGAGATTCTTGCCAAGAATCGCGTCGGGAAAAACTACACACGCTAATTTTTCGGCTTGTAAAAAATAACGTTTTTTAAAAATGTAATTTAAAATGATCGTTTGTGGGCTTCACATCATTTTTCGGGTTCTGAAAAACGACAAAAAAAATTCAAACATACTGCATTTTTTAACAACGTTTTAAACAAAGTCGTTTTTCGAGTTGTAAAAAATGATCGTATGTGGGCTAAAACTACGTAAAAAACCTGTGCATGCTTAGAAGTAAGTTATGAGACCGGAGCGGTCGTTCTGGTAAAACTAGCGTTTGGAATGGCGTAAGCACATTCATCACGCTGTAACAGACAGAAAAGCACGAATCGTCTTTTACTAACACGGAATCAGCTAAAGCAGCCCAAAGGGTGGCACCATTCGCATGAAACTTCCCCTTTATAGTGCCGTCGTACGTGTTGTACGTCACCGCGCTTTGTTAAAGCTTTTTTTTTTAACGATCGTGTGTGGGCAAGACCATTTTAATGATGAAGTTGGAAAAAAATTCGTTTTTTCTAGAGGCTGAAAAATGACGTTTTTTACAAGCCGAAAAATGATTGTGTATACGCGGCATAAGGCTTTGTAAGCAGAAACACGTTAGTTTAGCGGACCTCCAGCTGTTGCAAAACTACAAGTCCCATCATGCCTCTGCCTCTGGGTGTCATGCTTGTGGCTGTGAGAGTCTCTCTATGCCTCATGGGATTTGTAGTTCTGCAACAGCTGGAGGTCCTCTAATTGCATATCTCTGAGCTAAGGGGTAGATGTCAGCTCATTTGTTTTCACAGAGGATAACCAAATCCAATTCCTTTTTTCAATGGATTTTTACAAAGCACCGTGAGCTTAAAAGCTTAAAGTGTTACTAAACCCAGGTACCTGCATTCACTATATCTGCTCTCCCAAAGTACACACAACATGGAAATGCAATCGTTTTATCAAATATAAACGGCTAAATACCTTCTAACATCAGCAGTTAGAGCAGTCTTGTGACTTCAATCAGTGTCTGGTTTAAGCTTGTAGGAGGAGCTTTCATTCTCCCATGATTGTCCTATGAGGAGGCAAGACCCCATGACCCTCTGTCTGGGCAGTGCTGATTGTCCCTTTGATGATCACATGCACTCTCCCAAGAAAAAAAAAGCTCTCTAGCAATACACATCAAACTGAGCATGTGCAGCTTGTCCTCCAGAATCTGTACTATCAGGAGATATATTGGGGACTGTGGAAGAAGGGGAGGATCAGATGAGACAGGATCAAACAGCCTTTTTATACATAAGGGTTAACCCCTTATATATATATATAGTGTAATATGCATGCTTTACTGCATATACACACTGATTTTAGAGTTGTGAGTTTAGTAACACTTTAACTCCAGGCAGATTGTTAACCACTTGACCTCCAAAAGGTTTTACTCCTTTCATGACCAAGGCATTGTTTGCTATTCAGCACTACACAAATAGAGCTTTCTTTTGGTGGTGTTTTTTTTATTATATACGAAAAAGGTTAATACATTTTAAGAAAAAAAATAAATTATATTTTCTACTTCCTGTTATAAAACCTGTCCAATAAAAAAATAAAATTTCTTCATAAATTTAGGGTGCAATGTATTCTGCTACATGTCTTTGGTATAAAAAAAAATCCTAATAAGTGTATATTGATTGGTTTGTGAAAAGGTTACAGCATCTCCAAAATATGGTATATAAACAGGAATGTATGCAGCTATAGATGCTATACTGTAATGGCGGGGATCAGCAACATATAGTGGGACTGTGATAGGGTGGCGGGCAATCTGAAGCTAAAAGACACTGTCTAGGAAGGTCACTAACTGACACAGATGTCGCTAGTGATACTAATACAGGGATCAGTGATAATAATGTACACTGACACTGTACTAATGACACTGGCTGGGAAAGGGTTAACATCTATGGGAAATTGAGGGATTAACTGTATGCCTAACAATGTATAAAGCGTGCTGCTTTTTCTTTCTGATCTGGCTGTTTTTTCTCCCTGCTTTTCAGGGAGAAGAAACAGCCAGATCGCTGTTCCTGTACATTCAGAGTTGTGAGTGTTTGTAAACACAGAACTCTGTGTGTGATTGGATACAGTTGATCAACAGGTTTCAGCTGAAATTATTGGCTTAATTTTGCCGCCAGACTTGGGCTGCGTCCAATCATGCATGCACCCCAAATCTGGAACAAGGCCAGTCACATACATGTATGTAACTGTGCCTGTACCTGCCGCTCGCTCACAGTATATATACTAGATATGTGCATTTAGTTTCGTTTCGAATTCGGACAAATTTTTAATTATTCGGAAATTCGGATGCATCCGAATTTCCGAATTACAAAATTAACGAATTTAAACAAATTCGAAAAAAACGCGAACGAAATTCGAATCGAATTTGAAAACAATATAAATCGATTTTCTAAAAACTACAATAAAATAGAATATAAAACAATAAAACAATAGAATCAAAAAGAATAGAATAGAAGTTAATAGAATGTAATATAATAGAACACGACAGTCTTCCGAAACTCGAATAGTATAAATTTGAATTCTAAAATAGATTGGAAAATAATTAAAATTTATGGAAACTAAAATATAAAAGAATAGAAAAACAATAGAACAGAATAGAATCAATTATAATATATATTATATTTTATTCTATTCTCTTGTTTTTCTTTTCTATTCCATTCTAATCTTTTCTATTCGAATTTGAATTCATTTTATACGAAATTCTAATTTCTTATTGAATGAAATCGAATTTGAATAGAAAAGATTATAAAAGATTAGTTTCATATTAGAATTTGAAAAAATGTTGACCGAATTCCTAAAAAGTCGATCCAATTTGAAAAATTTAATTAGATTAGAAAAAATCTACTGCATTCCAAAATATTCTATCGCATTTGAAAAAAAATCTACTAAATTAGAAAAAACTACCACATTCGATTTTTTTTTTACATATAACCATTTTCCAAAATTCTAATTTCATATAGAATGAAATCGAATTGGAATAGAAAAGATTAGGATAGAGTAGAATAGAAAATAATAGAAAAGTTAATAAACTAGAAAAACAATAGAACAAAATAGAATCAATTATAATATATATTATATTTTATTCTATTCTCTTGTTTTTCTTTTCTATTCCATTCTAAACTTTTCTATTCGAATTTGAATTCATTTTATACGAAATTCAAATTTCTTATTGAATGAAATCGAATTTGAAGAGAAAAGATTATAAAAGATTAGTTACATATTAGAATTTGAAAAAATTTTGACCGAATTCCTAAAAAGTCGATCAAATTTGAAAAATTTTATTAGATTCGAAAAAATTCTACCACATTTGAAAAAAATCTACCGAATTAGAAAAAAATACCGCATTTGAAAAAAATCTACTAAATTAGAAAAAACTACCACGTTCGATGTATATATATAGAAATATATAAAATATTTTTTTTCTGTTCTGTGCTATTGTTTTTCTATACTATTCTTTTCTAGTATTTTCGATTCTATTTTAATCTTTTCTATTCAAATTCGATTTCATTCTATACGAATTTCGAATTTCAGGAAATGGTTATATATAGTTTTGTTTAAATGTGGTAGCATTATTTCGAATTTGATAATTTTTTTCGAATTCGATAGATTTGTTTTCGAATGCGTTAGAATTATTTCGAATGCGGTAGAGTTTTTTCGAATGCGGTAGAATTTTTTTCGAATACGAAATGAATCCCGAAAACGAATGTAATTTAATAACGAATCAAAACGAAACAAAACAACATTTTTCATCCTGCACATGTAAAATATATACTGCGAGCACTCGGTAGGTGCTTAAAAATCACTGTTTCATTTAAATAGTTGTTATTAAAAATCACTGCATTTACTGTATGTTTAAATACAGCTGATATAAGTACTTGAATTAATCTTCATATTAGCTGTTTGTAATCTCTTCAGATTGGCACAGGCTAGCACAGCCCTCTAAGCCAATCAAGCTCATTATTGCCCAGTGCTGTCTGTCTGATACTAGGGGTATGCTGACAGGGGCTCTATGATGACCCCATGGGCATGCTGATGCTTCATCAATCTCTTATTATTAGGGTCAATGAGAAAGTTGTGTTGTCACTAACCTGGCTGCACTGTCTGACAGTAGTTCTTGGATCACCAGACTAAGTATATAAAAGAAAAAAAAACATGCATACGTATTTCCTCTTTGTCTGATGTTCTGTTTTGAAGAGAGCTTTAGCTGAAATGGAAATGGAAATAAAAACACTGCAAGTACAGACAAAATATGTGGTGATCCTGCCAGAAAATGAATGAGCACCTAACTTTCTGCAATTGGTTGACAATGTTGCCTCTGTTGCACTGAAATCCCAAGCAGCATTGTCAGTCTTGCATAAATTCTCCCCTGCTGGGCTACATAAATTAAGTTACCCCTGCCCCTCCCTGTCCCTTTTCATATCTTTTCACATCAAAACAATTTAACTTTCCTGGGCCAGATTCAGAGAGACTTACGACGACGTATCTCCAGATACGCCGTCGTAAGTCCGATTGTGCGCCATCGTATCTATGCGCCTGATTCTTAGAATCAGTTACGCATAGATTTCCCTAAGATCCGACAGGCGTAAGTGTCTTACACCGTCGTATCTTAGGCTGCATATTTACGCTGGCCGATAGGTGGCGCTTCCGTCGATTTCAGCGAGGAATATGCAAATTAGGTAGATACGCCGATTCACAAACGTACGTCTGCCCAGCGCATTTTTTTACGTCGTTTACGTTAGGCTTTTTCCGGCGTATAGTTACCCCTGGGTCTATGAGGCGCAGCCAATGTTAAAGCTGTCTTTAGACAGGTATCTGCACCCCCCTCCCCCCTGAAAGGTGTCAAATGTGACACCGGAGGGGGGAGGGTTCCGATCAGTGGGACTCCACTTTAGGGTGGAGAACCGCTTTAAGTATGGCCGTCGTTCCCGCAACGAAATTTGAATTTTTTACGTTGTTTGCGTAAGTCATTCGCGAATAGGGCTGGACGTGATTTACGTTCACGTCGAAAGCATGACGATTTGCCGACGTCATTTGGAGCATGCACACTAGGATATGTCCACGGATGGCGCATGGGCCGTTCGTTGAAAACGTCAAAAACGTGGGGTCACTACTATTTTACATAGTACACGCCCCCAACCAGCCTACTTTGAATTAGGCGGGCTTACGCCGGTCCAGTTACACTGCGCTGCCGTAAGTTTAAGTGCAAGTTGTATGTGAATACACAACTTGCTGCTCAAACTTACGGCGGCGTAGTGTATCTGAGATACGCTACGCCCGCCTAAAGATAGGCAAAGCTCTCTGAATCCGGCCCCCTGTCTTAGCTTCCAAGAGTCTGCCCACATAGTGGGGTTAATTTACTAGAAACCGCAGAGCGCTAAATCTGGTGTAGCTGTGAATGCTAGCCAATCAGCTTCTAACTTCAGCTTGTTCAATTGACAATAAAATCTGAAAGCTGATTGGTTGTGTGTGTGTAGGGAAAAGGCTCTTGGAAGATGTAGGTCTGGGGACTAACTTAGTAATCCTAGTAATCCCTCCTCCCAACAGCTGCCCCAGCAAGAATTTCATAGGTCTATTGATGACATTACAGGGTTGTCATAATTGCTACAGGAATGATGTAAAAGAAGAAATAAAGCTGGCATATGCTTGAGAGGGCGATCTGGGGGTGAATTTGGGTCATGACTATACAAATACTTTAATTCTAAATGTCCGTTAGCTTGAAATAGGTAACTGAAGAGCAGAGCTTGAATGAAATTGAAATTAATAACATTCTCTTTATCATGAACCATTTTTGTCTTTTTTTTTATAGAGGTTTAACAACAGTCTAATCTTTGTGAGATATAATGTATTTGGTCGAGTAGCTAGGTACGTTTGATGATGATGTTGTAAATTGAATTGCCTACATACTAGCAGACATTGATGTCCTCTGGTCTGCTGTAGAGTGTCTGTTGCGGAGTAGCAAGTGATCCAGCCAAGGTATATTTTCATCAAAGATTTCCTGAATATCTAATAATAGTTGGTGTTAGTAGACTCCATTGGCAATGTTACTTCCCCATAGTTCCTTGGTTCAGTATACGTGAAAATCCACCAACGTTACTCAGATCCTCTCCTAATGGATGTGGCATGGCGGAGAAATTGAGTTCTCTGGTGTAGGGAACACACCACTTGAGCCCCTGGCAGATACTAATAAAACTTATTGTTGATTATTTATCATCATCTTCTCAAAATAAGAGACTTTTTAGGTGAACTGACCCTAATTCGTCCTTCAGTTATGGAATTTTCCATATCCACCTAAAGTACCATTGATCTGTCCTATCAGAGACAATGGCAACTAGCCCTTATGCATATGCATTTTAGGTTAAATTTAACATAGTCTTTTAACCATTCTATACTTCACTTACTTTCGCTTAGGCTTAGGTTTAAATTTCAGTGTGTTAAAGGCCCCTTCCACAGCTTTCGGCAAATAAATTGGATATCGTTCTATCCTCTTCATATTTGTGGTCCCGAAGCTACTTCTCCAAGACTGGCTGTAGGCTGATGCTTTGATGATGTCTTCTGTGGTTCTTCGTGGTGATCGCATAATCCAGTTTGAATGTAAACTATGTTCCCGGCTACTGGTGGCCACTGCATAAAGAAAACAAACAGTACTAAATCCATATAGCATAAATATAGGTAATAGGTATAGAGGATATGTCCTGAGGGTCAACAAGGCTTTATACTGGCTAGGTTGGATTAGATAATAATCTTGCTCAAATAATATCTTTGTTCTGAGGTCACCTAATCCTACTCTTAAAGCAGAGTTCCCCCTTTAAATACTACAGCTGTTGACTTTTAATATTAGGACACTTACCTGCCCAAGGCGCCCGCAATGTCTTCACCCGAAGCCGATTCGTCCCTCAGCTCCCAGGTGGAGGCACCGCCATCTTCGGTAAGGGAATCAGGAAGTGAAGCCTTGCAGCTTCACTTCCTGGTTCCCTACTGCGCATGCTCGAGTTGCGCTGTGCTGTCTCACTGGTCCCTGCTGTCTTCTGGGACCAGTGTGTCTCCTAGAAGACAGCAGGGGAGCCGGACATGTTGTAGATCGCTGTGGATACTGTGGCGATCTATGCCCAGAAGTGGGAGCAAATACCAATATTGGACAGGTATCTGCCCCCCTACCCCCTGAAAGGTGCCAAATGTGACACCAATGCTACCATAATTTGGGTTAAAGGCAGGCGCCACCATGCTCTACCCTGTGAAAATGATATTCACATCTCAATCTTGCATGTGCAGAAACCTTTATTCACTCAGTGAATATTTGGAAGCTTCCCCTGACAAAGGACAGTGCTGGATTAAACTCTGGGGAGGCCACTAGGCAGACGAAACCTAACAACTTTATGGAGGTTTCTCGTGCGCATGCTCTAGTGCAGGGGTCTCAAACTGGTGGCCCTCCAGCTGTTGCAAAACTACAAGTCTGCCTGTGGGAGTCATGCTTGTAACTGTCAGCCTTGCAATGCCTCATGGGATTTGTAGTTTCCCAACAGCTGGAGGGCCGCCAGTTTGAGACCCCTACTATAGTGCGATTACAACTAAGTATTGTGCATAAATCAAAAGAAGAGGAATCTGCTGCTCCAGGTGTGTGCAATACCTTGATTGGAACCAAGCAGGAGTGCTAGCCCCGGCCCGCCTCCGTAAAAACTTGAGAAAAAGAAAAAATGGCTGCACATTCAAAGTTTCTAAAAGTGCCCTTTATTGCAGATGGTCAAAATACACCAGGAACACCAGGTGTTAGTCACGTAGACGCGTTTCACACATGCTTAATCATTACCGTTATTGTGAAACGCGTCTATGTGACTAACATCTGGTGTTCCTGGTGTATTTTGACCGTCTGCAATAAAAGGCACTTTTGGAAACTTTGGATGTGCAGCCATTTTTTCTATTTCTCAAGTATTGTGCATGTTGGCCGCAAGATGAAGATGACCATCACTACTGTACATTACAAACTGACAGCTAAAAGAAGATGAGCTTTTAAGATCCAAACTGTAATGTGAACCTAATGTCTATGGTTTATGTACTTTAGGTTGTTATTGGGTACATTACATTAATACAGTATTTTCTCTGTAGCTTTAATGTAAAGTTTTTAATTGTTTGGGTTGATTAATTTTTTGCAAAAAATTTAACAAAAGCTTCATTCATTTGCTTTCAAGATCCAATCAATATTATTTTGATCCATTGTTGCGAGGCCCTCAAACGGTGTGGGACCCATAGGGCTGATGTTTAGAGCAGTGGTCTCCAAACTGCGGCCCGGGGGCCGGATGCGGCCCTTTGCTTGCATTTATCCGGCCCTTGGGGAACTATTTCATTCACTGACACCAACAATGGTACACAGTTACTCATAATGACACCAACAATTGGGCCCAATGACACCAAAAATGGGGCCCAATTCCACCCAATGACATCAACACTGGGGCCCAATGACGGGGCACAATTCTTCCCAATGACATCAACAATGGGGCCCAATGATGGGGGAAAATTCCTACCAAAGACACCAAAGATGAGGCACAATTACTCCCAATGACATCATCAATGGGGCCCAATGACGGGGCACAATTCCTACAAAAGACACCAAAGATGGGGCACAATTCCTCACAATGACATCATCAATGGGGCCCAATGACGGGGCACAATTCCTACAAAAGACACCAAAGATGGGGCACAATTCCTCCCAATGACATCATCAATGGGGCCCAATGACAGGCACAATTCCTACCAAAGACACCAATGATTGGTGCATAATTTCTCCCAATGACACAAGTGATGGGGCACAATTGCTCTCACTGATACCGAAGATGGGGCAAGTTTACTCCAACTGATGCTGGGACTTTTTTCTACTCCCGATGGCCACAGTCTGGCCCCCCTAAAGCCTGATGAACAGTAAAGTGGCTTTGCTTAGAAAGTTTGGAGATCCCTGGTTTAGAGGATGTACAATATCAAAAAGGTAATTGTAGGCACAACAAGATGATGCCATCAAGCTATACTCCCAATATTATTTTTCTTCCAGTCTGTTGCTAAGATTTGCACACATATGACAAGGAGTTTGCAGATTCATGCAAATTCTCTATGTGAATGGAGCAAGGATGCTCACAATGAGTGCTCCTGGGAGATGGACAGTTGGAAAAAGTTGGAAAATGTACTGTTATTCCTGTTGATACCGCAACAATGAGCTTTTATCATACTGCAATGCCTTTGGGGAAAGAAGGGAAAGCGGGGAAGGGAGGGAGGGGGGAGGAGCAATATGAGCTAAATGGCATACAGCCATCATAGATAAGGCTGTCTTGCTGACATTTTGACAGCGGAACACTAATTTGCTAAAGCTGGCCATACACTAGTATATCTTCCAACAACTTTCTCATGAAAATTCATATAAACATTCTAAAATTCAATTACTTGGCTAATGTTGTTCAAAACTAAATTTATTGTCTATTTACTTTTAGATTTAAATTTCTTTTAATATTTGATTTCAGAATGAAATTTTGCATCCTGCTCGTTTACATTTTTCTCATCGAAAATTAACGCTGATTTGACCCTACGAATGATTCCAAAATACAACAAATGTTTGTAAAATTAAAAATGTCAAAAAAATGTTGCTACTGCATAGCCAGCTTAAAGCGGAACTTCAGTAATTTTTAACTTTCCATCTATTATTCTCTGCCCCTTGTTGTTTTAACTTTGGATAGTAAAACATTTATTTTCTGCCAGTAAATACCTTATACAGTCCACTTCCTGTTTGTCTGGTAAAAAGCCGAGGCTTATGACATCATGCACAGCTTTCTCTCTCACTCTTGTGAGAGTTTGCCGGGGGGGGGGGGGGGGTGAGTCATACGAGGGCCAATCAGAACTGTAGAGCTGGAGGGGGCTGGATGAGGGTGGAGAGGGTGCAGAGATGAGGGTGGAGAGGGTGCAGAGATCTTTGTGTATTCATCCACAGAGGAGAAATGTGCAGGCAAGAAGAGGTGTGAGTCTGTCTGTATATATGTGTATATATATATGTGTTTGCTTCTGTGTGTCTGTGTAAATCCAGGAAGTGAACAGGCAGCAGCTTCAGCTGCCCACAGTTAAAATGGCTGCAGCCAGAGTTAGTGGAAGGAGATTTCTGCAGCATATTTGGCAAGTACAGAATCACAGTATATATAAAATAATATGCAAAGTGGTTGGAGGGGAGCTTCAGAATGGCAAAGATATTTTTATTACAAATTATGTGAACAGACTGCAGTTCCTCTTTAAAGTAATTGTAACCCTTCTGGGATGTTTTCTTTAAAATAACAAACATGTTATATTTGCCTGCTCTATGCAATGATTTTGCACAGAGCAGCCCCAATACTCCTCTCCTCGGGTCCCAGCCCCTGGATCCTTACCCCTCCTCCCCGCTGAGTGCCCCCATAGCAAGCTGCTTCCTATGGGGGCACTCATGCATGCTTGCTTCCGAGCTGAATAGACGCAATAGGCTCAGCCCTACCCCCCACTCTGATCACAGGTTTTGATTGTCAGCCAAGCCTCTGAGAGCCGAGAGAGGGGAGAAGATGGCTCAGACATGCTCAGCACTGGACCAGGATCGGTTCAGATGAGTATTTAGGGGGGCTGTGGGGTAAAAGTTTTTTTTACCTTGATGCATAGAATGAATTAAAGCGGAGTTCCGGCCACAATTTCACTTTTTAAATATAAATACCCCTGTAATACACAAGCTTAATGTATTCTATTAAAGTTAGTCTGTAAATTAAGGTCAGTTTTGTTAGGTTGTTACAGCATTTAGACACTTTATAAAATAGAAATTGACTGGGGCCATCTTAAGTGTGGGCATCATGAAGCCAGACTGCATGACTTCCTGGATTTCAGCCTTGCAGATCTCACACATGCTCAGTGCTGCACAAGCAGTGCCAGATCAGGTTTCAGCACCTGTGCTGTCCAAGTCACATGATTCTTTGAGACTGGGGAGTGCACAGACTCCTGGAAAGTTACACCCACTACATTCCCAGGAGTCTGTGCGGTGTAGGTTAGGAAGCATTAAGCACCTAGGTGCAGGAAGTGGGAAGATTAACTATTCTGCCTAGCAACAACACTTTGAAGGCATCTAAAAAAAAAAAAAAAAATTGTAAAGGACTAATGACATTTTTTTAAAACTACTGATGTAATGTTATATTTATGGGTGGAACTCCACTTTAAGGAACAAAACCTTCTATATTTACACCCACTTTAGGATTTCTGACTTTTCACAGATTTTCTTGCATTTTATACTTGTTTCAGATCAGTAGCTCAGAATATATTGAAGTAGGAATAAAAGCCAGGCAACTAGAATTTTATCAGCAAAAGCAGCTTCATATCTCCTATAGGAAATTGTCACTTTAAGAATTTAAACAGTCTTTCTAGAAATGCATACTTGTTCGGGGCAAATGACGCAGAAAATACTGAAGTCAGGTAACCACTGCCAGCAGTTCGGAAGGAGATCAGCAATTTCTGTCCTGTTTTTCTTTGGTAGGCAACTTTTAGACCATCGTTATATATATTGATAACAAAAAAAGCACAAACCATCAAAGTCAACATCGGCATGCTTGAAATCACTTGGGAGTGTCCTTATTTTTCTCTCCGTGTCCAGTTCTGCAATAACCGAGTCAAAATAAGCTATTGCATCTTGGATGTCACTGTTGAGATGATGCTCCAAAATTCCCTTTGAGACCTGTGTAAAAAAACAGTAGTCAACTGTGTATTCTCCAAGTTCTTTCTGTAGTGTAATTTCTAATGAAAGATACTCCCAGAAATACACAAAATGCAGCAGTGTAACTTTTATTTTAGCAGCCCAGTTCATTGCTACTGGACAAGAGGCAGGGCTAGTGCAAGGATTTTTTACTCCCTAGGCGAAAACCTCATGTTGCTGTCCCCTTGGCTCCACCCCCTTTCCCCTGCCCATGTATATCCCACCTTTTTAATGAAGCGCCCTTCAAATGTAGCCACACCAGCACCCATTAAATGCAGCCTCACCAGCACCCATCAATGCAGCCTCAGCAGTGCCCATCAATGCAGCCTCACCAGCGCCCATCAATGCAGTATCACCAGCGCCCATCAAAAATAGCCTTACCTGCGCCCTTCAAATGCAGCCTAACCAGTGCCCATCAAATGCAGCCTTACCAGCGCCCATCAAAGAAGCCAACCAGCACCCATCAATTCTGCCTCACCAGCGCCCATCAAATACAGCCCCACCAGCGCCCATCAAATGCAGCCTTACCAGCGCCCATCAAATACAGCCTCACCAGCACTCATCAAATGCAGCCTCACCAGTGCCCATCAATGCAGCCTCACCAGCGCCTTTGAAACACAGCCTACCAGCGCCCATGAAATGCAACCTACCAGTGCCCATCAATGAATGTTTGCTTGCTTCCATTTACTCCGGAATCGGGACACAGACACAGTCCTCTGCCGCCAATGTGTCTATGACACTATGTGCGAACCAAGCGACAGCTGCTTGCTGATGCTGAGACTTAGTTGCTTGCTGCAGACAGAAGAGAATAGGAACACCAGTGGCCGGACGCACTGAGAGCTGCCTAGTTTGCCTAGTGGTAGCACTGACCCTGACAAGAGGACCCGTAATGGATTGCACTTGCAATTATCTTCAGCCCAGTCTTCAGAACACCCCCACCCACATCCCACACCTGATATGTCCACCTTTTGGGCAGTCCTGTCCCTGATTATAGGGAACCACCCACTTGTAGCCATGTTCCCCCTCAACTAGTACCCTTTCTGAGTAACTGCACTTGTTCTGTAACTCAGATAAGGGTGGGTGATGCTATGATCTTTGGACACAACTCGAGACACAGCATCACCAGGTCCAGGACTGAAGACAGAGATGAGGGATGGGTCTCGGGGGTCCCCCAACAGAGTGTCCGAAGAGTGCCTTAGGTTCGGTTCACACTGGAACCGGCTGTGGATCGCACAGGAACGATGTGCGTCTCCGTTTCAGAGACAAATCAGGGCTGAATCTTTGCCTGAATTTTGGCCCTGAAATCTCCACAGCAGCCCAGGAGATATGTAAAAAGGCTCCATAGAGAGCCGGTCACATTCTCCTGCTATGCGAATTGGATGTGGGGAAACACATAGGTGTGAACCCAGCCTTAGTCCTGGTGGGGGAATAGATAAAATTGTACGTGCGGATCCAGAATCCGCAAACCTTTGGGCACATCCACCATACTGTACATGATATGCCGTTGCCTTTTGGCCGCATCCCCGAAAACACAGGGGGGAGGCTCCTGGTAGATTTTGTACATTTAATTTAATCACACACAAGGCAAAGTCAATTCAACATAGTGGCATAAGCACATGTTATATGTACGTAAGCAACTACTTCATGTATACATCCATAGCACATGTTTTATTTTGTTTTGGATAGCATAAGAGAGGGTTAGAGCGTTAGACCTATTATTGGTGTCAGTGTCCCTACTAAGAAGATTTTTCTCCTCCTGTCCACGTCTCCAGCGTGGGAAATAGGGGGCTTGGGTGAGTAAAATGGGGGGCTGTCAGTAACAGAAGTTTTTTCACCTTATTGCATAGGATGCATTAAGTTGAAAAAACATGAGGGTTTACAACCCCTTTAAAGCGGGGGTTCATCCGTACATAAAACTTTTTCCCCCTAGATGGATGCTTGTTTTGTCTAGGGGAATCGGCTAGTTGTTTTAAAATATGAGCATTACTTACCGTTTACGAGATGCATCTTCTCCGCCGCTTCCGGGTATGGGCTGCGGGACTGGGCGTTCCTATTTTGATTGACAGTCTTCCGAGAGGCTTCCGACGGTCGCATCCATCGCGTCACGATTTTCCGAAAGAAGCCGAACGTCGGTGCGCAGGCGCAGTATAGAGCCGCACCGACAATCGGCTTCTTTCGGCTACTAGTGACGCGATGGATGCGACTGTCGGAAGCCTCTCGGAAGACTGTCAATCAAGAAGGAACGCCCGCTCCCGAAGACCCATACCCGGAAGCGACGGAGAAGATGCATCTCGAAAACGGGTAAGTACGGCTCATATTTTAAAACAACTAGCCGATTCCCCTAGACAAAACGAGCAGGAATCTAAAGGGAAAAGAGAAAAAAAAAACATCATTGGGTGAACTCCCGCTTTAAGGGATGCTCTTCCTACTCTGTTGAGCATTGTGAGAGCCTCTAAATAAGGTGGGTGGAGTTGCGGCTCAGTGTGCTGTGCTGCATGAAAGACCTAAACAGAGAGGAGGGCTGTTGAGGTTTTTCCTGCTCTCCCACTAAGGGGGGAGGGGCTGCAGAGGGGTCCCCCACAGTGATTGGTCTGAAAGGAATGGGGGTAGCATTGAGGCAAGAAGAGTACAGTACCGCCATGGGTGGTTAGAGGGCCTAGTTAGAGTCAACTTACTTGATTATTACAAAGGTACAAATGCCTCCCACACGAAGACCCTCCATTAACTACCATCAACTGAGAACTGTATTCAGTTTCACCATTTCCTGGATAACGTTAAAGCCATCAAGCAATGTCCCCAATCCATCACCTGATAGTACAGAGCATTGGGGACAATCTGCACATGCTCAGTTTGGTGTTTATTGCTAGAGAGTTTTTTTGGGAGGGTGCATGTGATCAGAACAGGGCCAATCAGCACAGTCCAGACAGAAGGTCAGGGGTCCCGCAGCCTCATAGGACAGTCAGACAAGCTTTAACCAGACACTGATAGAAGTCACAACACTGCTATATACCGCTGATGTGAAATGGTATTTAGCAGTATATATTTACTAAAATAATTACCGTATTTATCGGGGTATAGCGCGCTCCCGCGTATACCGCGCACCCCTAAACTTGCCCCGAATTCTTGTGGAAATTTTTTTTTTTTGTACTTACAGTTTTGGTGTCTTGCGCGGCGTCCATCGGCAGCCTCGTCGGGGTCCGGCGTCCGTCTGCGGCTTCGGGTGTCCTCTTCGTCGGGTCCGGCGTCCTTCTGCGGCGTCCTCGCGTCCTCCCCGCTCGTTTCCCGCGCCGAGTTTGAATACTGCGCCGACATATACAGAGCGCAGTACACTCGTGTATCGTCGGGCAGGCTCGGCAACTCTCGCGCTGACGTCCTGTACGTCCAGGACGTCAGCGCGAGAGGACCCGAGACTGCCCGACAATACACGAGTGTACTGCGCTCGGTATATGTCGGCGCAGTATTCAAACTTAGCACGGGAAAGCGGGTATCGCCGTATACCGCGCACCCACAATTTTGCCCTGATTTTCAGGGCAAAAAAGTGCGCGGTATACGCCGATAAATACGGTACATTTCCATGTTCTGTGTACTGTGGGAGATCAGATATAGTGAATGCAAGATCTTTAGGTTTTTTATTAAGATCTGGATCTGGACTAAATATGTGCATAGGAAGTATATCCACAGCGAATGTCTGGGAAGTGTAGCAGAAGGACTGTTATCTTTCCAGACCTGGTTGCAGAGTTCTGGAAGCAGGCACTGTACTCAGCGGGTGATTATCCCTGAGACTGAGGGTTTAAACAAGCTCAGTCAGGTGGATGGAAGGGTTCGCTCCCTTGTACGGGCCCTGGAACCTGTGTAATCTGGAGGTAGACCAGCTGTTGGCAGTGGCCATTATTCAAGGCAGCCTGGGTACTGCTCAAAGGGTAGTAAGAGGAAATAACTCAAAAGCATTTCGGTTTGGTGACGACTCTAAATTTTGGATTTTCCCTCACTTTCAGTCCCAGCTAAAATGGTTATTGGAACAAAAATAGAGAGTGTATTTCCCCAATGGGAACACAGATATCAAAAAACCTGACCATATCTGCCAAACGAACCAGCACCATTGAGTGTGCAGAAAGTAAAAGGAACAACCAGTATACATCTCTGCAGCAACCCCAAACAACAAAAAATGTCTACACCACTATATCTGGAAAAATAGATAACAATAAACTTCATTACACATACAAAAACAATACAATCACCTAAAACCAGCCCACATACTTATCACCAGAGTCCAAATAAGGTGAATATACCCAGTAAATTGGGAAACTCACATTGAGCTCCATGTTGGTGTAGCACTACTCCCGAAGGAGCTGCTGGTTAGTTTTGGGTGGCACGTTACCTCTATTTCTCCACCGTCTAGGGTACCGGATAAGAGCTGAAACAAGTCAATGTCCACACGCTGCGTTCCTTTTTCTCTGCTTTATTTACCGAACGTGGTAAAAGAACGAACAATAGGTTGAATAGGGTATAGGTAGTGGGTTCAGGTGTAGAACTTGATAAGAGGCACTCCTGCTTCCAGACATGAACTCTCGTCGCCACTCTAGCCAGAGTGGGTAGTGTGCCCCTGGATAGGCCTCTCTCACTAGTCCTAGCAGCCAGGGCGCCACACGGAACCTTGGTATAGTCTCTGCCACTGACCTTCCCAAAGGTGGAGATACGTTCGGTCCAGAATCCTCTCATTTTAGGATTAAGCACCCGGATCTCTTCTTTTCGAAGTAGTTACTTGTGGAATCAGGAAACAGATGGGCGATCACTGCTCAGCCTTTCAGTAGTAATGTGTCCTTCAATGAAGTCCATGCCTCCCCTGAGTGTACCAGCCTCGTGCTGGGTGCTCTCCAGATAGGTACTTCATTCGGCGGCTTCCTCCCTCTAGGATGGATAGCGCAGGACCACTTTGTCAATGCAAACCCGGTCTAAATACTGGGCCTGCTCTGCAAGACACGACTCCAGACCAACGTGGTCCCAGAGCCAGGAAATTCTGAACATGCACCCCCGGCCAGAAGGGCCACACACAGGGGCGGCGGGATGACTGTCCAGGGCGGACGAAGACGACCCCACACCTATGATGTCTGTCCCTTAAATACTCTTCCCCAGCATGCACAGCGAGGAGAAAAACCCTCAATGATTGGCCGCTGAGCAAGAATACCCAACACACCTTAATCTCACTGCTGCCACCCTCGGCCTGGTGTGGTACTGACACCCCAGACAACAATAGTGGTCACCTGCAGTACAGCCATGGCTGGAACAGAGGCCCAAATTTGAAAACAAATAGGTAACTAATCCTGATTACCCTCTAAATTTAAAGCAGGGCCAGCAGAGAAAAACAGCTGCCCGCTACATTGGTACATTGGTATGACCCAAGTCATATTGCAGATAATATGAGAAGCTGAGCTCCTAAGTGGCAACATCAAACAATAGTGAACACAAAAATACAACAACCGAAAAGAGCAAAGGATCGCCGCTACTCCCGACCAGCCCAGGTGAATAAACAATAAAGAGCAGCCTCAGCCTAAATGTCTCCACCAAACCACACACCCTGATTTATTTGAATAGAATGTGGGTTTCCCCACATCCAATTTTGCCCTACCTACTGGGGCTTAATCAGGGGACAGGTCCTCATTGGGCATCATTCATGGCAGCTTCACAGAAGACTTCAAGCTGTTAACTCCACTGGAAGTTCAGAGGCAGAAAAAGGACCGGTCACCAGGCACATGAGATTTTGTCAGATCCAGCCTCTTGCACAATTAGGGACATATACCTAAAAATGACTCAATCAGGTGTAGCTGATCATCTTCTCAATGGCACACAAAGCCATTTAACTTTCAACTGTAATCAGCTATGATCAGTTTGATAAGCTCAGCATGTAAAGCGCTTTCCTGGATCATTTCAGTCCCTGATAGTGCAACTGAAGCAAACAATTAACTATGGGTGGCAAGGCTCTGGCAAAAGATCTCTGGGATAAAGTTGTGGACAGGCATAACAAAATTTGGGATTGCTGGTTGCAAATTGTAGACACCGGTTCTTAATAACCTGAAGATCGAGACCCATACATGGTGACCTGTACAGTTGTACGGATATGTCCATGCTCCATACCCCTACTAGGACGGGGGGGGGGGAATGTCTCTCTTATTACTTGGGGAAGTATCTACTCTTGGTGCTGCCAGCCTTTGGCCCTATCATGCAGGCCTTTGTTAGTATTTTACACTTTTCTTTGTATTTCTAAATACCCCAAAGGTTTTTTTTTATTTTTTTGTTTATTTCAGTTGTATGTACAGTTGATTATTTTAAAGGGGGGGTTTGATTATTTTCTATAATATATAGATATACAGTACTGTATATCTCTCTCTCTCTCTCTATATATATATATATATATACCCTGTATAGATTTTATATATATATATATATATATATATATATATATATATATATATATATATAATTTATATTGGGGAAAATAATTATCTGATCCCCTGCATATTTTGTAAGTTTGCCCACTTCCAAAAAAGCAAAGGCTTCTTCCATACATTTTCTATAGGATTAAGGTTTGGAGACTGGCTAGGCCACTCCATGACCTTAATGTGCTTCTTCTTGAGCCACTCCTTTGTTGCCTTGGAGGTATGTTTTGGGTCATTGTCATGCTGAAAGACCCATCCATGACCCATCTTCAGTGTTCTGGCTGAGGGAAAAAGATTCTCATCCAAGATTTTACAAAACATGGCCCCATCTATTGGCCCCACCAATGCAGCAAAGTCGGTCTGTACCTTTAGCAGAGAAACAGCCCCAAAGCATAATGTTTCCACCTCCATGCTTCACTGTAGGGATGGTGTTCTTAGGGTCATGGCCATGTATTGTAAAATCTTGGATGAGAACCTTGTTCCCTCAGCCAGAACACTGAAGATAGTTTGTGGATGGTTCTCCCAGCATGACAATGACCCAAAACATGCCACCAAGGCAACAAAGGAGTGGCTCAAGAAGAAGCACATTAATGCCATGGAGTGGCCCAGTCATTTACCAGATCTTAATTCTATAGAAAATGTATGGAGGGGGCTGAAACTTCGAGTTGCCAAGAGGCGGCCAAGAAAGAATGTCCGTAAGGATTTAGAGAAGATCTGTAAAGAAGAGTGGACCAAATCCCTCCTGAGTGTGAAAGCCTGTAGCTAGATTCAGTAAGAGTTAGGCCGGCGTATCAGTAGATACGCTGACCTAACTCGGAATTTGCGCTGTCCTAAGTTTAAGTGTATTCTCAAACAGAGATACACTTAAACCTATCTAAGATACGACGGCTTGTGTCGTCCTATCTTAGGGTGCAATATTTAGGCTGACCGCTAGGTGGCGCTTCCATTGCAGTCGGCGTAGAATATGTAAATCACTAGATACGCCTATTCACGAACGTACATCCGCCCGTCGCATTAAAGATACGCCGTTTCCGTAAGAGATAGGCCGCCTAAAGATAAACATGCCCCCTAGGTGGCGTAGCCAATGTTAAGTATGGCCGTTGTTCCCGCGTCGAAATTTGAAAATTTTACGTCGTTTGCGTAAGTCGTCCATGAATAGGGATTTACCTCATTTACGTCAAAGTTGAAACCAATAGGCCCGTGCGGCGTACTTTGCCGCAATGCACACTGGGATATGTAGGCGGACGGCGCATGCGCAGTTCCAAAAAAACGTCAATCACTTCAGGTCAACACAAATTAACATAGAACACGCCCCCTCAGCCTATTTTGAATTAGGCGCCCTTACACCCGCTCGCTTTAGGCTACGCCGCCGTAACTTAGCAGGCAAGTACTTTGTGAAACATGTACTTGCCTCGCTAACTTACGGCGGCGTAGTGTAAACACGATACACTACGCCGCCGCAAAGTTAGGGCGGGCTATGTGAATCTAGACCCTGGTCACCAACTACAAGAAATGTCTTATCTCTGTGCTTGCCAACAAGGATTTCTTCACCAAGTACCAAGTCATGGTTTGCTTGGGGATCAAGGGCCAAATCCACAAAAGGGATACGACGGCGTAACTGCTGTTACTCCGTCGTATCCCTGTTCCTAACTATGGAACTGATCCACAGAATCAGTTTTCCATAGTTAGGCAGAAGATCCGGCATGTGTAAGGGACTTACACTGCCGGATCTTAGGATGCAGTACCGCATCCGCCGCTGGGGGCATTTCGTGTCGAAATGCCGCCTCGGGTATGCAAATTAGCACTTACGGAGATCCACGAAGCTTTTCAGCTTAGTTTTTTCTCCATAAGTTTTAGTTTGCATACGCAAATTTAGGGCTGCTTTTACAAGGTGTAAAGTTAGTACACCATGTAAAAGCAGACCCTTCTGTCCCGCGACGCCATTTTTATTTATTTTTTTTTATTTATCTTTTCCGCCGTATCTTTTTTTTTTTCCCGACGCAACTTTATTGACCCGACGCGATCCACAAAGCACGGCGTAACGTAATTTCGCGCTATGCACGTCGGGAAAATGACGTCAAGAGCATGCGCAGTACGACCGGCGCGGGAGCGCTCCTCATTTAAATGGGAATCGCCCCCATTTGAAGAGGAACGCCTTGCGCCGGCGGAATTTAAGTTACACAGCCCAAAATTTCTAGGTAAGTGCTTTGTGGATCGGGCACTTAGGTAGAAATTTTAAGGCAGTGTAACTTAAATGGAAAAAAATAAGTTACACCGGATCTTTGTGGATTTGGCCCCAAATACTTATTTTACTCACTGAACTGCAACTTCATTTATAACATTTGTTGTATGTGTTTTTTCTGTTTTTTTGGTTGATATTCTGCCTCTAGCATTTAAAAAACGCCTATGAAAAAAATGACAGACCCTTCATTTCTTTGTAAGTGGGCAAACTTACAAAATCTGCAGGGGATCAAATAATTCTTTTCGCCACTGTATATTACATGCAGTAAGCCATTACTGAGAAATAAAGTACATTTATAATAATTGTGACGCAAAATCACAGCCATTTTTCTAAGCATCAGTCATATCCCATAATTCTCTTCTTACCTTACAGTTACCAGTCTCATGAGAGGTTGGCTTAATGGGAGACTTGCTGGATGGAGAGTATTCCGAGGCACCTGTCATACACCTCAAATTATGGAGACTGCTCAGATATTTCTTTCTAAGTGCTAACAAGTCCTGGAGGTATTGTAGGAAGTCTTGTGTCTTGGCAAACATCCATGCGGAGTCCTCATCTTTGAAATGGCAGCATCCCGTCTCCTCAATATTGGTTGTACTTTTGTACTTTTTTAGCGACTCATTAGAAGCCTGTTTTCCACCACCAACCACATACATGGAAGTGCTGCGGACCAGGCGCACCGGTGATAGGGTGCCATTGTACGAAGGGTTACTGTCCACAAGATCACGACTGCAGGAGTTTGGATGAAAAGCTAATTGGATTTTCTTTAGCATGTTTTCCTTTGTAAAGTTGAATGTTTCTGAGAAAAAAAAGACTAAAAATTACATGTGTACAGCCTGCTTAGGTAACTGAGCCCTTCTCAGCAAGAACTGGCCATTGTTGGTCAATGTATGAAGAAGTCCGGCACTTATGATTGTAAATGTGGTTCAGTAATCCATGGACTTCTATAGTGAATGCACAATTCTTCATCAGAAACTGTTTATAAAAAAAATAAGCTAAAAGAAAAAAAAAAATTCTATAATACTTCTTAAGCTGGTATCTTATGAGGATTCTGCAAAGGTAGACAGTCCAGACACAAAGACCCATCACTGATACAGTCTGTGAGAGAGGATCTCAAGTTTTTTCACTATGGTAACACTGAAGCACAAGGATATCTGGTGTCTGTCTATTGTCAGGAAAACGGCAGAGTCAGATAACCAGATGCAACTTACACTGAGCCGGAAATTCACTGCAGTAGTTCATTTATTACACAGGTGGAGAATGTGTGTACAAACCAACCCAGGCCACTCAGTTTAATTTCTTAAAGTGGAGGTTCCATCAAAAAAACTATTTTGCTTTAAACTGTAGCTTACGACTAAAAAAGAAAAAAAAAAAGGAAATCTTTTTTTTTTTTTACTCATCTGGAAATGCCTGTTGCTATGCAGTCCGACGAAATCTGCCTTTGAAACCACCTAGGATTCTGACATCATCGCCCTCTAATGCTCCTGGGAAATGTGTGTCATCATTTCCCAGGATGCAGTGCGCTGTCCAATTATCACTCCCCATCCAAGACTTCCAGGAAGTAAGGGCCAGATTCTGGTAGAAGTGCGGCAGCGTAACGTATCATAGATACGTTACACCGCCGCAAGTTTTCATCGCAAGTGCCTGATTCACGAAGCACTTGCGATGAAAACTACGCCGGCGGCCTCCGGCGCAAGGCGGGCCAATTCAAATGGGCGTGTGCCATTTAAATTAGGCGCGCTCCCGCGCCGGACCTACGGCGCATGCTCCGTTTCTTAACTCCCGCCGTGATTTGCGCGCCGTGATGTAATTTTTTCGAACGGCAACGCGCGTATCGTAATTCCGTATTCCCGGATGGCTTACGCAAACGACGTTATTTTTTAAATTTCGACGCGGGAACGACGGCCATACTTTATACAGCACATACGTGTGCTGTGTAAAGTTAAAGCACCCAAAAAGACGACTAACTTTGCGACGGGAAACTAGACTAGCGGCGACGTAACTCCTAATTTGCATACCCGACGCTGGTTCACGACGGAAACTCCCCCCAGCGGCGGCCGCGGTACTGCATCCTAAGATCCGACAGTGTAAAACAATTACACCTGTCGGATCTTAGGGATATCTATGCGTAACTGATTCTATGAATCAGTCGCATAGATACTCTGAGAGATACGACGGAGTATCTGAGATACGACGGAGTATCTGAGATACGACGGAGTATCTGAGATACGACGGAGTATCTGAGATACTCCGTCGTATCTCCTTTGTGAATCTGGGCCGGAGTTCCTGCACTTTTTTCACAGCAGGAACTCAGTTCCCTTTGCAGGACTAGAGCAGCCGAGCCGTCCGAGCCACCCGAGCCAATCCTTCACTAAGCGGCGATGCCCAGCTCGAGTCACTGTCAGGGGCAGGTGAACCTTAGTAATCTTTTATGTTACTGGCCGCTTCCTGTATATGGATTCACCAGGTAGTGTGCGGGTATTCCGTCACTTCCTCGATGCTGCAATATCTCCTGGGAGCTTTTGTCATTGGGCCATATTCTCAAAGAATCTCCGCCTGCTTCGCTTAGGGCACTTACACTCCGCTGTCCCAACTTACTGGAGCAGGTGTTGTATTCCCCAACCACTTGCTCCATAAGTTGGGACAGCGGAGTGTAAGTGTCCCGGCGTAGCCTGGTGGATCTCCAAGGGGGCGTCTTCTATTCAAATGAAGCGCGCCCCCGATGCAAAAGAACTGGGCATGCGCCGGGCTGCAAAAAGCCCAGTGCGCATGCTCCAGTTCTCGGCGGAAAACGTCAATGACGCCGACGTGTGGGTCATTGACGTAAAGTCGTATTCAAGAACGACTTACGTAAACGACGTCTCCGACGAAAAAACACGACGGGGACCCGACGCCATCCGTAACATGGCCTACGCGAGACTTGCGGAAACTTACCCCTCATATAGCAGGGGTAAGTTTCCGCTTACGCAAACGACGTTAGCGACGGTTACGCGACGCGAACTCGTTCGGGAATCGGCGTAGAAGGATCATTTGCATATGCAAATGACTCCTTCACGTAAATGCCATCTAGCGGCGGCCGGCGTCATTGCATTTAAGATCCGCCAGTGTAAGTGACTTACAGATGGCGGATCTTAAGTGTATCTATGCAAAAATGATTCTGAGAATCAGGAGCATAGATACACTGGCCAAAAAAGGGAGATACGATGGAGTATCCTGAGATACTCCATCGTAACTTCTCTGAGAATATGGCCCATTGTTCCCAGGAGACATGGCTTCTTTCTAAATCCCATGATAACTCGCGGCAGACCTCCGCAATGTCTCCTGAGAACAATGACAAAAGCTCCCAGGAGACATTGCGGCATCGAGGAAGTGACGGAATATACCCAAATATACTACCCGATGAATCCATATACAGGAAGCGGCCAGTAACATAAAGGATAACTAAGGTACAGTGGATCGGAAAAAAAACAAAAAACATGCGGTTTGGTAATTATACATATGAGCGTATAATTTGTATTTATTTTTTGGTGGGGGAGTGGGTCTTGGGTGGGAGTTCCAACACTTTTTTCCCCAGGACTTGACCCCTGCATACATTGGTCCCTATGAGATCGTGGGTGTCAGCATATGGACATCCGCTGACACCCGATCTCGCCCGCCTCCGCATTCCTCCGATTCTGCAGACGGAGGAAAACCCTATTTTTCCTTCCGTCTGTGGATCGGATCGGATGAACACGGACAGACGCTCCGTGTTCATCCGATCCCCCCATAGGAGAGAGCGGAGAAAAGACAGAAAGTGTGCGGGGACCGCCCTGTCATCCGCCAGCTCAGCGGGGATCAACGGAGCAATCCCCACTGAGCAAGCAGAGGTTCACGGGGCGGATCATTACTGATCAGCCCCGTGTGAAAGGGGCCTTAGTAGTTGTATAAATAAAAAACTAATATGCAATTTCAAATACAAACAGTATGTGAACAAAGAAAATCAGGAGAACTAAACTGGGCGGGTATTAGCCAACTCAGAATAATTAGGACCTTATTGGAGAATATGTCTATTATAGGCGAGCAAGGATTACAACAAAGTGTTTTTATACAAAAATACAAATTTTATTTAAATAAATTAAAAATGATAATAAAATCAATTTTGCCCTGATACAGTGCTGATGACAGAATAGTTTAGATGGAGATAGTTCTAGTCGCCAACATGTTTCACAATAGAGCGTCGTCAGGGCGCTGCATCCATCTATTTCTTCATCTGGTCATATACAAAACAAAGCACAAGGCATGTTACTAAAATATATTGACATTACAGGGTATGATAACATTTTACAATCATATATTTATTTGTAGTCTACTTAAGATTTCATGCTCACCTATAAACATTCTCCAAATATACAGTATGTGAACAAACTCTCAATGTCCTGGCCACCCCTCTGGCCCCACTGCACATAGTGGCCCTGATGGCCCATGCTGCTGGTGTAGCAGACCATACACCCCAATACACAGCCCCTTGGTGCATATAATGGAAAATGCTCTTACGTCAGTGCAGCCAAATGATCAGGGCCGCTGATAGAAATCATGGGGCCCCCTTCAGCCCCACCCCTGGTCCTGCCCCTAGTCCCTGCTTCAGCCCCACCCCTGGCCCCTCCACAGACCTCACCTTGAAACAGGAAGGTAATGGGGGAAGGTAATGGTGGCGACCAGCGACTTGACAGCAGCACATGCCAATGCCTTAATGTGCTGCAGACAGTGCCATCCATTCCAATTCCATAACGCAGGTGCTGCCTGCAGTGACAAAAGTGCCACCCATGCTGCCAATGCCATAACGCATGTGCTGCCTGCAGAGGCAGTGACATCCATGCTGCCATGGCATTAGCAGCATGGGTGACACTGTCTCTGCAGGCAACACATGTGTTATGGCATTGGCAGCATGGGTGACACTGCCAATGCCATAACGCATGTGCTGCCTGCAGAAACAGAGCCGCCCATGCTGTCAGTGCCATAATGTGTAGATGCTGCAGACAGGGCCGATCCTAGGCAGGGTGCGCAGGATGCTTTGCACCCAGGCGCCTGCAGAGGTGGGGGCGCCAAAGTGCCAGAGTTCTCCCCTCCCTCTGGCAGTGCTCGGGGGAGGGGCCGCTCCTCTTCCTGACACAAGGGTTCTAGTTTTCAGTGGCTGCTGATTGCTGATGTGCAGGAATAAATTCCTCACACTGGGATTCTGGGATCCCGCACTGTCTCTACCAACTCCAGTTGGAATGCCTCCCTCTCCCATCTCTATCTCGGGCTGCAGAGAGAACCTAGGTAAGTCACAGTGTTCAGTGTGCTGGAGGATGGCATCCCCAGCATCCCTTTGCACGTGCTCTGGGCTACCCCTGCTCTAGATGTTTCATGGCATGATAGATTGCATAGGATACACAGCCCCTGTCCCTTCCTGCACCTCAGTAGTTCATCTACATATGTGATGTATAATGAGATGTACTAAGAGCCCTTTCACACTGACAGTGCGGGGGTGTTGGCGGCAAAGCGCCGCTAGTTTTATCAGCGCTTTACCGTAGTTTTAGAAGTACTTTTAACCCACACTAGTGGCTAACTGGCGATTCGCAGGCATTGACCATTGGTTTCAATGGGCATGGGCGCTTTAGGAGCGGTGTATACAATTTTTGGACGTCCTGCCAGCACACCGCTCCAGTTTGAAAGCACCCGGGCTCTGACACTTTTGTTTGTTGTTAAGAGATCATGTAAGGATCCCAGGGTAATGAAGACTTTGTGGGGGAGCATTTCTGTGGTTGAGTCATTGCCATAGAAACATTTGTAAAGGGGAGGAGTTAGTAAAATTCCCACGCCCATGTGGGGGCGCCAGAAATATTTCTGCACCCAGGTGTCTGTGACCCTAGGATTGGCCCTGGCTGCAGAGACAGATATAGTGTTTAATCAATCATCATTATATAGTAGATCTTGCACAATGCATCACCCCCACACAAGCACTAAGCACACACCTGTGTCAGCCCCCACCACCAGCTACTTCCTCTCTGATTCTGCTGCTCCCTGGACTCTGGAGTCGCAATTTCAATTGTCAGATGATTCCTCTGCCTCTGTTCGCCACTGCATCTTCTACAGTCTCAGATAGGAGATAAATCACTCCGCGGGGAAGGCAATCTGCAGGCCGGGACTTGAGCCAGCACTGACATGCAGAGCGCCCAAAATACAAGAAATAGCCCCTCCCACACACCCAGAAAAAAAAGCGAGAGAGGGAACCAGTACATTTTTTAAAAAAAACGCTGGTCGGGGGGGGGGGGGGGGGTTTGGGGGATGGGGTTGGATGGGAATTGTTGTGATCGTTGGTAATTTTTATTTATTTTTTATTATTATTCTGTATTCTTTCATCCTAGATTGCCGAGCCCCCCTGCTGGCCGGGCCCGGTACAACAGGGCCAGTTGTACTGGCTATCAGCGGCCCTGCACATGACCATGCTGACTAATGATAAGAACATCTCAGGCTTCGTCTGGTAAGGTGTCCCAGAAGAAAGAAATACTTATTCTGGTCAGCATGGTCCCACAATGGTGACGCTAACCAACGACTGATAATCACTCCGGGCTGTGTACTGCAGTATATGGTGTACGGACGGGGCTGCACAGGCATCAGGGCCGCAATGTACCGCAGAGTCTGGACTGATGGCCAGCACTGTTAATTTTGACGTCAAATTTCAATTTAGTTTTAGTCATAGAGATGACTGCAGCTCTGCATAGAAAACAATCAGCTTCCAAGGTTCTTGTCAAAGCTTAATTGAATAAGTTGGTTGGTTACTATACACAGCTGCACCGGAATTTGCACTCAACCCCATAGTCTTTTGACTAAAATGCAATTTTAGTTTTAGACATATTTTAGTCATCTTAATTGTTTCAGTTCTATATTAGTCGACTAAAATCTTCAGTACATTTTAGTCCACTAAATTTATTTTAGTTGACTAAAATCTAATTGATTTAGATAAATTGTAATGCGTTATTTAAAGCGGAGTTCCACCCAAAAGTGAAACTTCTGCTTATTTGTCCCCCCCCCCCTCCAGTGCCACAATTGGCAGCGTTCGGGGGAGGGGGGAGGATACCTGACTTTGACAGGTATCCTGTTCCCACTTCCGGGAGCCTGAGCCACGAATATTGACGTCAGCCCTCGGCTGACTGCTCGGCTCCCTCCTCCTCCCCTGTCGTCAGGCCAGTAGGAGAGAGGAGCGGGACCTCGTGCATGCACAGTAGGGTTCCCGACATCGCTGGACTCCAGGACAGGTAAGTGTTCTATTATTAAAAGCCAGCAGCTGCAGGATGTGTAGCTGCTGGCTTTTAATTTTTTTCTCCTGGAGTTAAAATCGAATAAGCTTATGATTTATGGTATTAGGGCTTGAACATGCACCTCAGACCTCAAATTCCAATTTAGTTTTAGTCATAGTCTTTTAACTAAAATGCAATTTTAATTTTGTCATATTTTAGTCTTCTGAATTGACTAAAATTGTTTTAATTCCATTGTCCAAAAAATAATTGTTTACTAAATTAACCCTGATGGCTAGGATATTGAAGTACATTTTTTGGTGAAAAGGTGATTTACCCTTTCATCTTCCTTGATATCCAGATTGTGTAAAATGGCCAGACAATGAACAATATGACAGAATATTCATACACAAAGAGAATGAAAAAAATCCCCCGAAGCAGAGGCAAAACATAGAAAAAAGAGGGCGCGTCAGGCTCGTGCATTATCCCAAGGAAATGTATTAATACCACAGGTGTGCGTAGCCTATGCCATTAGGGTGTGCACCCCAAAACTCAAACACATATGCGTGTTTGTGCATGTGTATATACAGTATACTGACAGGATCAGTAGAGCAATAGACGGTGTCAGTAGGGCAGAGATTGGTCAGTAGGACAGTGTCAGTATTTTTTATAATTTTAGGGGGGCATGGTAAAATATTAAGGTCTAAACAGGAGGGAATCTGCCCTACACAGGGTGATTAGGGTGTGCCCAGGCACACCTGGCACACCCTGTGCGCACGCCTATAATTAATACAAACAAGATGAAAACTACTTACAAAGATGTGGAGAAATATTGCTTGTAAGAGACTGATTGTCACAAATAGGTGGCTCTTACAAGCAATATTTCTCCACGTTTGTGAGTAGTTTTCATCTTGTTTTTATTAATAAATTTCCTTGGGATAAAGCAAGAGGCTAGTGCGCCCTCTTTTTTCTATTTTTTCTATGACTACTAGGATATCCCCTATACTGGAGGGCAGCAAGGCCAGAGATACTATCCCTTGAGTAATAGACCACCTGGAAATCACACTAATGTGCAACAGTGTTTGTTTGCTGCTATCACTATGGGGGTGTGGGGGGTGCACATCGCAACCATGTGACATCTGCCAGAGGAGCGATACCTCTCCAGTTTCAGCCCCCGGCCCCAGGAAGGCCAGGATTCCTAACTGGGATTAACCGCCATGTTTCCAGAGTCCAACCCCTAATCATTTCTATAGGGGGTGCTGGAAAGATGGCAGCACCCCATGAAGCAGGGACAAGAGGCAGAGACTTGGGGTCAAAATGTTTGTGAAGAGGATGGGATGAAGATTTCCATTGCTTGTGTGCTGGAGATCAGAGAGAAGACCAGAGAGAGGGCCGGGCTGGTGCTACCACTAGGCAAACTAGGCAGCCACCTAGGGCGCACTGCTGCCTAGGGTTCCCAGCCACTGGCGTCCCTACTCACTTCTCTCTGCAGCAAGCAACTAAGTCTCAGCATCAGCAGGCAGTAGTCGCTCCATTCGTAGGACTGTGTCTGCGTCCCAACTCTCAAATTAATGTAAGCAAGCAAACAATCATTGATGGGCACTGGTAGGCTGTGTTGATTCGCACTTGTAGGCTGCGTTGAGGGGTGTTGGTAGGCTGCATTGATGGGCGCTGGTGAGGCTGAATTTGATGGGCACTGGCGGGGCTGCATTTGATGGGCACTGGTGAGGCTGCATTTGATGGGCGCTTCGTTAAAAAGGTGGGGTATACATGGGCAGGGCAAAAGGGGTGGGGTCAGGGGTGGAGCCAAGGGGGGTGGCAAAATGAGGTTTCGCCTAGGGTGTCAAAAATCAATGCACCAGCCCTGGTCCCGTGTACTTCCTCCCCTACCACAAGAGGGAGACTGGCCCTTGCCTCACCCCCCTCTGAAATCACTGAGACATGGGTCATTCCAAGGCTCCTCTACTGCACCCCTACACAGTGATATGGTACATTCCATCACCCCCCTCTCCCCAAATACTAACTGAACACATTCTATTACCCCCCAAATTCTAACATGGTACAATCCATTCATCACCCTTCCTACAGACTGACATGGTATATTTAATCAACCCCCCCAAACATACTGACATATTACATTGCGTCCATCAACCCCAATCTCGGCCCCCCCCCCCTCCAACCAACACATGCTAACATTGCACTCTCTATGCTGAGCCTGGGGGGGGGGGCACCATGTTTTACCGCACCAGGTGACTCCAACCCTAGTGATGCCACTGCCCCAAAGGTAACAGCAGCCAGTCATGGGACCCAATGCCCAGGCTTTAGGTTATTTGACCTCTAGTTATGGTAGATCTACCCTGCTATCTATGTGCCTGTTTATCACGTATTTCTGCCACGCACTCACACTGTATATGTGCAAACTAAAAAAAAAGTGCAATCCATTTATTGTGGGAATTCGCTCTGATATCACGGCCATAATTATTTGGCTGAGTACAGGCAGGCAGGCTTCAGCTACATCCTACATCATTTATCAAGTATACAATGAAAGAACAAAGCCAGTCACTGAGAGTCCTGTAATCATGATGTCACTATATAATTCATGTAGACAGAGAAGAAATTGACTCATTTACATGTTCACATTCGCATGGTGCTTTTAACGCATTTACTGCCAAAGCCGTTTTTGCATTTTTTTGCACACGTGTTTAAAAATCACTTTGGCTTGAAGATTAATTAAAACTCCCAAATATTATTATTTATTTGCTGAAAGCAGACACCTTGAAGAATAAATTGGTGATAGATCCACATTTTTGTCATACAATATGGCCCGAATTCACAAAGCACTTGCGCCGACTTATCTCGAGATGTGCAAATATGTGCAAATATGCGCTGTCGTATCTGTGCGCCGTGCCCACAAAACTAAGATACGCCTGAAAATAGGCTTCATCCGACCAACGTAACTTGCCTACGCCGGCTTAGAGTGGGCGCATATTTACGCTGGACGTATTTGGCGCACCCATTGATTTTCTATTCACATATACAAATGAGGGAGATACGCCGATTCACGAACGTACGTCCGTCCGACGCAGTGCGCGTAAACTCATACGTCCGGCGTAAAGTTATGCCCCATAAAGGAGGTGTAACTCAGCAGCATCCATGCAAATGGCTGCACCAGGGAACACAAGCCGACGTATTTTACGTAGGACGTGAATATGACTAGGCGTAGGTTACGTTCACGCCGTAGGCAGTGATCCGACGTATCTTAGGCAGTTGTTCCGACGTGATTGTGAGCATGCGCACAGAGATGCGCCCACGGGACGGCGCATGCGCAGTTGGCGAAACGTATCTGTCTGGCGCTCGGCACATCATTTGCATGGGGTCACGCCTCATTAGCATGGCTCACGCCCACTTCCACTTACGCCGACTTACGCCTGAGAAACCCAGCGCAGATTTGGGAGGAAGTGCTTCGTGAATTCATTGCTTGCCTCTCTGCGCTGCGTCGGCGTAGCCTAAAGGAGATACGCTACGGCGGCATAAATATGCGCCAGTGTCTGTGAATCCGGGCCATAGAGCACATCTTTTTCAGAAAAAAAATTATAAAAATACACTAAAATAAATTTTAGGACATTATTTTCCTGTTTTGTTTTTATTCAATTATTTTGGTAAAATATAAATGAGGTTGCGCAAAGTAGTAGTCACTAAACATGTCAGACCTTAAAACAATGACAAACCCAAAATTTCCCATTACAGGTCCTCAGTTTAAGCTCCGATCACATCTTGGCGTTCCGGATCGTGGGCGGAATCGCCATGATTCTGCACGCGATCCCTAATCATGGCAAATAACCGGATCCATGCAATCCCTGTCACTTCGAATGGCACCCCAACCGCACCTCGATTTTTCCACGATTGTCACCTGATGAATCGCGGTAAAATCACGCAAAAAGAAACACAGGATGCTCGTTACCCAAAAGACGTACAAGAACTTATTTTGGGCGACAGGCATCCCGTGATTCTGTTTGCACGATTTTACTGCAATAGTCTCCAGATGAATCGTGTAAAAATCGCACCACGATTGGAGGTGACGAGGATTGCACGGGTGTCCTGAGTTTTGCCATGATTCGGGATCATGGGCAGAGTCATGGCGATTCCGCTCCGTGATCTGGAATGCCAAGATGTGCACGGAACCTTATGCCTTGTACACACGATCGGAATTTCCAATGGAAAAAGTCAGACAGAATTTTTTCATCGGATATTCCGACCGTGTGTATGCCCCATCTGACTTTTTTTGGTCGGAATTTAGAAAGAGAACATGTCTCTTTTTTTCAGGCGGAAACAATTTCTATGGAACTCCGACGGAGAAAAAAACATGCATGCTCAGAATCAAGTCGACGCATACTCGGAAGCATTGAACTTAATTTTTCTTGGCTCGTCGTAGTGTTGTACGTCACCGCGTTCTTGGCGGTCGTGAATTTGATGTGACCGTGTGTACGCAAGACAGCTTGAACGAAATTGCGTCTGAAAAATCCGTCGGAGTTTATCCCGAAGGAAAATCCGATCGTGTGTACAAGGCCTGATGCCGCGTACACACGGTCGTTTTTCGCATTGAAAAAAATGAAATTTTTAAGAACGTTATTTAAAATCATCGTGTGTGGGCTTCACATTTTTTCGGCTTCTGAAAAACGTAAAAAAAAAAAAATTCGAACATGCTGCATTTTTTAATGTCGTTTTTTAAAATGTCGTTTTTGGGTTGAAAAAAATTATCGTGTGTGGGCTAAAACGACGTTTTAAACCCGCGCATGCCCAGAAGCGAGTTATGAGACGGGTGCGCTCGTTCTGGTAAAACTACCATTCATAATGGAGTAAGCACATTCATCACGCTGTAACAGACAGAAAAGCGCAAATCGTCTTTTGCTAACACGGAATCAGCTAAAGCAGCCAAAAGGCAAATATAACTTCCCCTTTATAGTGCCGTCGTACGTGTTGTACGTCACCGCGCTTTGTTTGGACATGCTGAAAAATGTCATTTTTTTTCATGCCGAAAAACGACCGTGTGTACGCGGCATTAGCGATAAGCATGATTAAAAGTCTGAAAATTTAGCTCCTACACTGACATGTTTAGCAATATAGAAAATGTTTAGCGAAATCAATATTTTTGTACTTAGGTGCCCCCAACACATATTTACACTCATATATGCATGAATGTGGGGGTGGAAAGGCTCACTTTTTTTTTTGCGGGGGGGGGGGGGGATGGGGGTTTAAGTGCTTTTTTTTTTTTTTTTTTTTACTTTGTTATTACATAGGGGACCAATAGTCCCCCATGTGATAGCATTTTTCTATAATAGATTCTCTTTATTGAGACTCTGGGCCAGATTCACGTAGAATCGCGGCGGCGTAACTTATCCTAGATAAGTTACACCGCCGCAATTTTTCATCGCAAGTGCCTGATTCACCAAGCACTTGCGATGAAAACTACGCCCGCGGCCTCCGGCGCAAGGCGGGCCAATTTAAATGGGCGTGTGCCATTTAAATTAGGCGCGCTCCCGCGCCGCACCTACTGCGCGTGCTCCGTTTCTTAACTCCCGCCGTGCTTTGCGCGCCGTGACGTCTTTTTTTGAATGGCGACGCGCGTAGCGTACTTCCGTATTCCCGGACAGCTTTCGCAAACGACGTTAAATTTTGAATTTCGACGCGGGAACGACGGCCATACTTTAGACAGCAATACAATTGCTGACTAAAGTTAGGGCACCCAAAAAAAAAGTGTAACTTTGCGACGGGAAACTAGACTAGCGGCGACGTAGCGAACGCGAAAAACCGTTGTGGATCGGCCGTAACTCCTAATTTGCATACCCGACGCTGGTTTACGACGCAAACTCCCCCCAGCGGCGGCCGCGGTACTGCATCCTAAGATCCGACAGTGTAAAACAATTACACCTGTCGGATCTTAGGGATATCTATGCGTAACTGATTCTATGAATCAGCCGCATAGATAGAAACAGAGATACGACGGTGTATCAGGAGAAACGCCGTCATATCTCATTTGTGAATCTGGCCCTCTGTGTACGGTGGGAGACCAGATATAGTGAATAGTAATATAGTGAATTCAGGGTAATGGGTTTAGTAACACTTGAAGCTTGGTGCTACAAGGATGTTTCTTTCCTGCGCCCCCCTGCTTGTGAGGGGGGGGGGGAGACATTTCATGATAGATAGCCAGATTCAGGTATGGCGGCGCATCTTTCCGGCGGCGTAGCTTATTTACGCTACGCCGCCGTAAGTAAGTGAGGCAAGTGCTGTATTCACAAAGCACTTGCCTCCTAACTTACGGCGGCGTAGTGTAAATGGGGCCGGCGTAAGCGCGCCTAATTCAAATGAGGATGAGGGGGGCGTGTTTTATGTAAATGGGTGGTGACCCGACGTGATTGACGTTTTTTACGAATGGCGCATGCGCCGTCCGTGTACATATCCCAATGTGCATTGCTCCAAAGTACGCCGCAAGGACGTATTGGTTTCGACGTTAACGTAAATTACGTCCAGCCCCATTCACGGACGACTTACGCAAACAACGTAAAATTTTCAAATTTCGACGCGGGAACGACGGCCATACTTAACATTGACTAGGCCAACTAGGGGGCAGCTTTATCTTTAGGCCGGCGTACCTCTTACGGAAACGGCATATCTTTACTGCAACGGGCGCACGTACGTTCGTGAATCGGCGTATCTAGTAATTTACATATTCTACGCCGAACTCAACGGAAGCGCCACCTAGCGGCCAGCGGAAAAATTGCACCCTAAGATACAACGGCGTAGGAGACTTACGCCGCTCGTATCTTAGCCTAATTAAAGCGTATCTGGTTTCCAGAATACGCTTAAATTTACGACGGCGCAGATTCAGAGTTACGACGGCGTATCTACTGATACGCCGGCATAACTCTCTCTGAATCTGGCCAAGAGTGTCGGCTAGGTGGAAAAACAATCTTCCCATCACTTGTCTGCAATCCGCGGAACCCTGGTTGAGAAACCCTGCCTTATATATTGATATCTTAGTTTGTCACTTGAAATACCTATAAATGTCCACTAGATGGTGATAGATGACAATGATTTGTCTTAATTATTTCTTAAAGAGTCCCTGTAGCAACAATATACCAGTTGCACAGACTGAAGCATTTGTGTTGGTTTTCATGGAAGGATCTCACTCATCACTGGGGTGGATTCAGGTAGGGGAGCGCACTACTACGGAGGCGCAGCATACCGTTTTTCCCATGCCGAACGCTTCAACGTGAACGTAAATGGCATCCAGCGCCATTCACGATTCACTTACGCAAACAACGTAATTTTTAAAAATCGCGACGCGGGAACGACGGGTATACTTAGCATTGGCTGCCCCTGCTAATAGCAGGAGCAGCCTTACGCAGAACCCGGCGAACGCAAATGACGTAAAATGCGAACTCAGGGCGCGCGTACAGTTGTGAATCGGCGTGAGTATGCAATTTGCATACTCTACGCTGACCACTACGGGAACGCCACCTAGCGGCCATCGTAATAATGCAGCCTACGATACGACGGCATAAGAGCCTTATGCCAGTCATATCTTAGGCTGCAGTCGGCGTATCGACCTTTCGAAATCAGGAGCAGTCGATACGCCGGCGCAACTAAGCAATTGCGCTGCGTATCTATGGATACGCAGACGCAAATGCTTACTGAATCCACCCCATGCCTATAACTAGAAAACACAACATGAACAGAAGAATGGCGGATAACATAGATGTGTTTTTTTTTTGTGACAAGGCGCCTTCAAGAAATTTTGAATGCCTGAAGGTGCTGCATTTTATTTGCTATTTATTTGTTTTGTATGAATTAGACATGTGGGCACTACACAGCACCCCCATCTAATGGCAAATTTAGTCTACATTTTATTTGCTAGCTCATATAAAAAGGCCTGACTATTGTATTTTCAGTCTGTTGAAAAAGACAATAGATCATACCTGTTTAATACCAACATCACAGTGATCATGTGATCAGTAGGTACATCGCCCCCCCTCCGGCATAAAGACCCACTTAGGCTGCGTTCAAATATGTACGAATTGGGAGCGGTTTTTCCTGCATCCAATTCGGATGACATGTGAGTGTGCCGGCAATGGAGCCGGTTCACCCAGGGTGGCCGCAGTCTGCATTCCAAAAGGGTTTTTTGCATCTTTGGTTCCGGTTCAGGTGTAAATTTAGGCAAAGATTCGGACCTGATTCGCACCTGAACCGATGAACAGGGACGCACTGGACCCCATGCTGGAAACCACGGTTGCACATACTGTACGTGAACCCAGC
This sequence comes from Rana temporaria, assembly GCF_905171775.1. Taxonomy (NCBI): domain Eukaryota; kingdom Metazoa; phylum Chordata; class Amphibia; order Anura; family Ranidae; genus Rana; species Rana temporaria. The sequence continues at coordinate 68,409,454 of NC_053490.1, forward strand.
CTTTAAGGGATGCCGAGGGTAGGAGAGAAAGGATTAAGAAATCTGACATTCTGCAGTAAATAATGGAAAAATATATAATCTGTTTTCAGTGAGTTCAGGTTTTAGTAGGGATGAGCTAAGGTTTGGGTCGAGATATTGGAATTTTTATTCATTTTTTTTTTTTTTTAGTAATGGCGGTGATCAGCGACTTATAGTGGGACTGCAATAGTGCGATGGGAAATCTGACACTAAGTGATGCTGGGGGGAACTGAATAACTGACACTGACATCACCAGTGACACTAATACAGTGATCAGTGCTAATACTATATAATGTCCCTGTACTAATAACATTGGCTGGGAAGGAGTAGAAGCGGAGTTCAAGGCTTTTTTTGTTTATTAAAAGTCAGCAGCTACAAAAAAGTTTAGCTTGGATAGAAGAAGGTCCTGGACTGCCGCACTCCTTAGCAAAGCCAAGGGATCAACAGTTTTTAGAGCGCTATTATTTCTCACTTAAAAAAGTTTAGCTGCTAACTTTTAATAAACATACACTTACCTGTTCTATGGTCCAGCAATGCGGGCACCCGGAGCGTCGCTCTTCTCCCCCTCTTCTCCGCCGGCGCCGTCAAAGCCACTGAGGGCAACTGGCGGTGACAGTTTTTGGCTTTATTGCGAGTCATGCTGCGCTCTCCCAGTGGACAGGCAATCTTCTGGGACCTGTCACATATCCCAGAAGATTGCCAAGAGGGAGGGCCCGCCTAGGGGGAGAGGAGGAGTCACTTAGGCGGCCCATAGGCAGAGGAAGGAAGTGGGACAGGAAGTCCCACTCGAAACTGGCACAGTGGTGACAATTGATGGCACAGTGGCTGTGTTTGATGGCATGGCACAGTGACTACGTTTGATGGCATGGCACAGTGACTGCGTTTGGCATGGTACAGCGACTGTGTTTGATGGCATGGCACAGCGACTGCGTTTGATGGCATGGCACAGTGACTGCGTTTTTGATGGCATGGCACAGTGACTGCGTTTGATGGCATGGCACAGTGACTGCGTTTGATGGCATGGCACAGTGACAGCGTTTGATAGCATGGCACATCGGCTGCGTTTGATGGCATGGCACAGTGACTGGGTTTGATGGCATGGCAAAACGGCTGCGTTTGATGGCATGGCACAGTGACAGCGTTTGATAGCATGGCACATCGGCTGCGTTTGATGGCATGGCACAGTGACTGGGTTTGATGGCATGGCACAGTGGTGCGAATTTATGGCATAGTGACTGCATTTGATGGCATTGCACAGTGGTGACAATTGATGGCACAGTGGCTGCGTTTGATGGCATGGCACAGTGACTGCGTTTGATGGCATGGCACAGCGGCTGCGTTTGATGGCATGGCACAGTGGTGCGAATTGATGGCATAGTGACTGCATTTGATGGCATGGCACAGTGGTGACAATTGATGGCACAGTGGCTGCGTTTGATGGCATGGCACAGTGGTGACAATTGATGCCACAGTGGCTGCATTTGATGAGCACAGTGAGGCTGCAATTTTTTTTTTTTTTTTTTTTTTTTTTACGTTTGCGCCCCCCCCCCTCCCCCCCAAAAAAAATTTTTTTTGAGCACCAGCCGCCACTGGGTTAAACTATCTTCATTTGTTGAATACCAGCCTGATGGGTAAACAGACTACTATATGGAATTGGGTCCACAAGCGACCCCTTGTTTGGTGATACTAACCTGAGCGTGTGATAGGCCAGTTTATTGTTTGGGGAAAGGAAACTTTTTTTAAAGATAGACTGTTGAAAATACACACACCATAAAAAATTGTCTTGCTCTGGGTAACTGAACATCAGATCTGTTTGCACAGTTGAAGTCAATTAGACTCCAGTGTATTGATTTGCTGTCTTTCTAATGCTTGCTCTGTGGATATTTCCCAGGCCTGGATACTGCATGTTGCATCCCAGAGGATTTCACCACCTAGAACCAAATAAACAATGAGCTCATCACTACCCACATAAGAATGTAGCTTGCTAGCATCCAGTGTTTAATTTACCGTTGTGATGTACATAATGAGGAGTGATTATCACCACAGGAGCTTCTGATAGAAAGTTCTGAGAAGGAAACGCTTCATTATAATCACCAGCTTCTGAAATGAAGAGGACACGGAAGCAAGGACATCAAAATAGAGCCAAGAAAAAAAATGCAGGCTAATGGAAAAACAGGATATTAGGGAGATTTATATTTCAAATTCTTTATTTATAGAAATGAAGCATCCAACAAAGCAGTGCAATACAAAACAGCAGTGTCTCAGCAGTGTCTCACAATAGGTCAAAGACATGCAAGAAGTAACTGTTAGGGCATGTATAATAGACATATACTACCAGAGGTTTCAAATGAATAACAGTTACATACATGTACAGTAAGTAAAAGAGGTCTTGTTAAATGTGAAGAGGCCCAACTAGTGTTGATAGTGATCTTAGGGGTATGGAGAATTTCCAAAAAAAAAAAAAATAGTTAAAAGCTGCATAGGCCAATGGAGTGGAAACATCTCTCTAATGCCTTTAATGCCTAACTCTAGATTAGTCTGATGAAAACGGTCTGATGAATTTTTCCATCAGTTATCCGATGAAGCTGACTGATGATCACACCATCAGTTAAAAAAACAATTGTGTCAGAACGCGGTGACGTAAAACACAACGACGTGCTGAAAAAAATGAAGTTCAATGCTTCCAAGCATGCGTCGACTTGATTCTGAGCATGCGTGGATTTTTAACCAATGGACGTGCTTACAGACGATCGTTTTATTACTATCGGTTAGGTATCCATCAGATAATTTTAAAACAAGTTCCATTTTTTTTTAACCTATGGATAAATAACCAATGGGGCCCACACACGATCGGTTTGGTCTGATGAAAACGGTCCATCAGACCGTTTTCATCAGACTGACCTATCGTGTGTACGCAGCATAAGGCATTGGTGCCCAACCTTTTGAAGAGTGAGGGCCACTTAAGCAACTGAGGGCCAGATTCAGAGAACAAGTACGTCGGAGTATCTGCTGATACTCCGGCGTACTTTCAAATTTGCTGCGTCGTAGCGTTGTTTTGAATCCTCAAAACAAGTTACGACGGCATTTGGCTAAGATCCCACAGGCTTACGGCTTCGTACGCCTTCGGATCTTAGGCTGCAATACTTTGGCCGCCGCTGGGTGGAGTTTGCGTAGTTTTCCAGCGTCGGGTATGCAAATTAGCTTTTACGGCGATCCACGAAGGTACTCGCGTGCGTTATGTCGTCGCAAGTCGTTTTTTCCCGTCGCACAGTTAAGCCTTCTTTTTCATGGCTTAACTTTAGACCAGCCATGTTAAAGTATGGCCGTCGTTCCCGCGTCGAATTTCAAATTTTTTTTTTTCCTATGACGTCCGGGAATACGTTACGCACGTCGCCGTTCAAAAAACACGTCGGGGCACCGTAATTTCGCACAAAGCACGGCGGGAAATTTCCAAACGGAGCATGCGCAGAACGTTTGGCGCGGGAGCGCGCCTAATTTAAATGGTACACGCCCCATTTGAATTAGGCGTCTTGCGCCGGACAGCTTTACGTTACACCGCCGTAAGTTTACACGCAAGTGCTTGGTGAATCAGGCACTTGTGCTGAAAACTTGCGGCGGTGTAACGTAAAGACGATACGTTACGCTGCCGCAAAAGTACCTGAATCTGGCCCTTAGTAACCGGTCGCGGGCCACAATGAGCAGAGTGTGTGGATGACAGGCTCGTTCGTGTCCACTTTGCATATGGAAAGAGGACACAGACACAGCTCAATCTACTCTATGGGCCCTCTGATCCAATCAGCCCAGATGGAAGGGACACAAGACCCATTATATCTGCCACTCCATAGTGATGAATGGAGGGTCGGACTGAACGTGTGAAAGGGGCCTAAGGCTGCTTTCACCCTGATGCGCTGTGGTTTACCCACACCGCACCTGTGGCTTTCCTGCGGGTAAGCTGCACTTTGCGTAGAATTCTATTATACAGTGCCTTGTGAAAGTATTCGGCCCCCTTGAACTTTGCGACCTTTTGCCACATTTCAGGCTTCAAACATAAAGATATAAAACTGTAATTTTTTTGGAAGGCCAGTCAAGTTCCTCCACCCCAAACTCGCTTATCCATGTCTTCATGGACCTTGTTTATACACTGTCATGTTGGAAAAAGAATGGGTCATCCCCAAACTGGTCCCACAAAGCTGAGAGCATGAAGTTGTCCAAAATGTCTTGGTATGCTGATGCCTTAAGGCAGACCTGGGCAAACTACGGCCCGCGGGCCGTATACGGCCCGGCGGACCTTTTAATCCGGCCCACCCCCGCTGCCGAAACCGCCGCCGCTGCCACGTTAATCACCGCGGCGGGGAACATTAGACAGCGTTCGTTTGAACAGCTGTTTTCCCCGCCGCGCATAGACACTCCCCCTTGGACGGATCTGTCCAATCGCGAGCAAGGGGGAGTCACATAGACACTCCCCCTTGCTCGCGATTGGACAGATCCGTCCAAGGGGGAGTGTCTATGCGCAGCGGGGAAAACAGCTGTTCAAACGAACGCTGTCTAATGTTCCCCGCCGCGGTGATAACAGTAGGCAGGGCCGGTGTAGCAGTAAGATCGGCATCCCAAGAAAATTGGCATCCCTTGTAGCAACTGAGCATGTGCCGATTTCAGTCCATTGAAATCGAGCGCAGAGCTGCTGCACTACAACACAGCTGAGTCAGATTAACTCTGCACGCGCCGAGAGCTATTGCCGAGGAACACTGCATCAGGATGACCGCGGGGGACACAGTCTTGTATAGGCTACCTACGGGGGGGATCAGTCTGTATGTCCAGGGGGGGGGCAGTCTGTATGTCATGGGGGGGCAGTCTGTATGTCACGGAGGGGGGGGGGGTGCAGCCACTTGTGCCAACACACGCAGCCACTTGTGCCAACACATGCAGCCACTTGTGCCAACACACGCAGCCACTGTGCCACCATAAATTGTCGCCACTGTGCCAATCACACGCAGCCACTGTTCCCAAACACAGCCACTGTGCCAATCACACGCAGCCACTGTGCCAATCACACGCAGCCACTGTTCCCAAACACAGCCACTGTGCCAATCACACGCAGCCACTGTGCCAATCACACGCAGCCACTGTGCCAATCACACGCAGCCACTGTGCCAATCACACACAGCCACTGTGCCCATCACACGCAGCCACTGTGCCAATAACACGCAGCCACTCTGCCCATCACACGCAGCCACTGTGCCCATCACACGCAGCCACTGTGCCATCACACGCAGCCACTGTGCCATCACACGCAGCCACTGTGCCAACACACGCAGCCACTGTGCCAACACACGCAGTCACTGTGCCATCAATTGTTGCCACTGTGCCCATCACACGCAGCCACTGTGCCATCAATTGTCGCCACTGTGCCCATCAAACGCAACCACTGTGCCATCACACGCAGCCACTGTGCCATCACATGCAGCCACTGTTTAATCAATTGTGGCTATTGATTAAACAGTGGCTGCCTGTCCCCAGCCTCTGTCCACCTCCTGTGTCATGTCCCCAGCGTCTGTCCCCCTCCTGTGTCATGTCCCCAGCCTCTGTCCCCCTCCTGTGTCATGTCCCCAGCATCTGTCCCCCTCCTGTGTCATGTCCCCAGGTCTGTCCCCCTCCTGTGTCATGTCCCCAGCGTCTGTCCCACTCCTGTGCCATGTCCCCAGCGTATGTCCCCAGCCTCTGTCCCCCTCTTGTGTCATGTCCCCAGCCTCTGTCCCCCTCTTGTGTCATGTCCCCAGCCTCTGTCCCCCTCCTGTGTCATGTCCCCAGCCTCTGTCCCCCTCCTGTGCCATGTCCCCAGCCTCTGTCCCCCTCCTGTGCCATGTCCCCAGCCTCTGTCCCCCTCCTGTGTCATGTCCCCAGCCTCTGTCCCCCTCCTGTGCCATGTCCCCAGCCTCTGTCCCCCTCCTGTGCCATGTCCCCAGCCTCTGTCCCCCTCCTGTGTCATGTCCCCAGCCTCTGTCCCCCTCTTGTGTCATGTCCCCAGCCTCTGTCCCCCTCCTGTGCCATGTCCCCAGCCTCTGTCCCCCTCCTGTGCCACGTCCCCAGCCTCTGTCCCCCTCCTGTGCCACGTCCCCAGCCTCTGTCCCCCTCCTGTGCCACGTCCCCAGCCTCTGTCCCCCTCCTGTGCCACGTCCCCAGCCTCTGTCCCCCTCCTGTGCCACGTCCCCAGCCTCTGTCCCCCTCCTGTGCCACGTCCCCAGCCTCTGTCCCCCTCCTGTGCCATGTCCCCAGCCTCTGTCCCCCTCCTGTGCCATGTCCCCAGCCTATGTCCCCCTCCTGTGCCACGTCCCCAGCCTCTGTCCCCCTCCTGTGCCATGTCCCCAGCCTCTGTCCCCCTCCTGTGCCATGTCCCCAGCCTCTGTCCCCCTCCTGTGCCATGTCCCCAGCCTCTGTCCCCCTCCTGTGCCATGTCCCCAGCCTCTGTCCCCCTCCTGTGCCATGTCCCCAGCCTCTGTCCCCCTCCTGTGCCATGTCCCCAGCCTCTGTCCCCCTCCTGTGCCATGTCCCCAGCCTCTGTCCCCCTCCTGTGCCATGTCCCCAGCCTCTGTCCCCCTCCTGTGCCATGTCCCCAGCCTCTGTCCCCCTCCTGTGCCATGTCTATAACAAGTACTCGTACCAGTTTTCCAACAATGATATTTACTGCTTTTTATAAAGAAATACAATTGATTTTATGCAGTATTGAGTTTAGCCTTTTGGCCCGGCCCTCCAAAATATTTTTAGTTTCTCATGTGGCCCCATCGAAAAAATAATTGCCCACCCCTGCCTTAAGGGTTCCCTTCACTGAAACTAAGGGGCCAAGCCCAACCCCTGAAAACAACCCCACACCATAATCCCCCCTCCACCAAATGATTTGGACAAGTGCACAAAGCAAGGTCCATAAAGACATGGATGAGCGAGATTGGGGTGGAGGGACTTGACTGACCTGCACAGAGTACTGAGGGAAGGAGTGATATACTGCACCAATCAAAATATAGTGTGAAAGGTAATAACAAGCTGCCAACACAACATTAAGACAAAGTTATATACAGAACATATAATATAAAGTGTGGCGCTAATGAAATAGGTGAATGGTGTCAACCCAAATAGTATAAAAATGAGAAATAAATGAATATTACAACAAATGTAAGAAGGGAAACCCTGGATAAGTGGTAATCCTTGAACACCAAGGCACCGTGATAAGTCCAAAACACAAAAATTATATATTAAATAAAAATATATAAAAATATATATATCTGTATGCCACATAAAACCAGGGATATAAATCACCCCTTTTCTCGTCGGGTACGTCGTTTTCGTAAGTCGTTCTTGAATACGACGTGTGCGTCATTGACGTTTTCCGTCGAGAACTGGAGCATGCGCACTGGGCTATTTTAAGCCTGGCGCATTCGCAGTTCGATCGGCACGGGGGCGTGCTTAATTTAAATACAAGCCGCCCCCTTTGAACTACGCTGGGATACGCCGGGCCTTTTACACTACCCCGCTGCAAACTACGGAGCAAGTGCTTGAGGAATACGGCACTTGCTCCAGTAAGTTGCGGCGGCGTAGTGTAAATAGCTTACGTGATGCCGCCGCAAATTCTTGGAGAATCTGGCCCATAGTCCATACAGTCACAAGAAGTGCACGCTGGATGGGATGAAATCACAGGTGTCTTGAAACGATATGTTGTCATAGATTGTCACCCAGAATTATTTCCAACACATAGACAAATGAAGGAAATAAATACTCTTACCAGCGGTTTTGGACCCGACCCAGTTGTGAGTCGCCTGAGCTTGTATCCACCGGTAATGGAACTCAAGATATGAGTCTTCCAATGATGTCCTCGTTCTATTAGTGTTGACAGCCAAATGAATGGTAACTCCAAGGCCCCGTACACACGACCAAACATGTATGCTGAAACTGGTCCGCGGACCAGTTTCAGCATACATGTTTGGTCGTGTGTAGGCGCGAGCGGGCCGAATTCCAGCAAACATTTGCCCGCCGGGCCTTTTCCCAGCGGGCAAATATTCGTGGACGTGTTTTAAAACCGTCCGCTGGAATCCTGCCCGCTCGGACATGTACGGTCGTCAGTACAGACCTACCGTGCATGTCCAGGCGCCCGCCGTCCCTCGCATGCGTCGAATGACTTTGACGCATGCGTGGAAGCCTTTAAATGGCAGGCCTGCCCACGTCTCCGCGTCATCGCCGCGTCATCGTCGCGGCGACGACGCGGACACGCCCCGCGTATTGTTTACGCGCGGACTTCTGTACGATGGTGTGTACAACCATCGTACAGAAGCCCTCTGGCAGGCATGTATGGTGAAAATGGTCCGACGGACCGCTTTCATCGTACATGTTTGGTCGTGAGTACCCGGCCCAAGAAGGCAGAATCCTGAGTGCCAGACAGTCCAGTGACGAAGCTTCACCACGAGGTGGGGAATCAAAGACAAAAAGAGAGAGAAAGCCTCCACATAGTGTAAATCCCAATATAATATGGGTATTTATTGAAAAAGGTAAAAAATATTCAGATAAATGAATATAAATGTTAAAAAGATTGCAATCGATGGTAGTAAAAAAGCGCAGTATGGAGCAGCTTGGGCTGGCTTGTAAACCCGACGCCGTTTCGTCTACAAAGACTGCACAGAGTACTGACTTCAACCCAACAGAACCTTTGGGATGAATTAGAGTGGAGACTTGAAACCAGGCCTAAGTGCCTGACCAAACATTCCCATAGACACACTCCTAAACCTTATGGACAGTCTTTCCAGAAGAGTTGAAGCTGTTATAGCTGCAAAGGGTGAGCCAACTCAATATTGAACACTACAGACTAAGGCTGGGTTCACACCATTGCGAATTGGATGTGGGTCCCTGCATCCAATTTGCAATAGCAGGAGATTTTGACCTGCTCTCTATGGAGCCGGTTCACATATCTCTGCTGCGGCTCCAGTGCGAATTTGCACAGGAGCCCTGTGCATCTTTTGGTCCATTTCAGGTCCCAATTCAGCCCAAAATTTGGGCTGAAATGGTGAACCAGGACGCAACGGACCCCTGCTGGGAGCCGCATGCAGCGATGATGTGAACCCCACCTAAGACTGGGATGCCATTAAAGTTCATGTGCATGTAAAGGCAGATGTCCCAATACTTTTGTTAATATAGTGTACATGACACCTTCCCAGCATGAGATACCCCCAGTTCTAAAGGGACCTACATTCAAAAAAATTGTTGTCATTACTTTTTTGAAATACCCAGATTGACTTGGCCATGTATACAGAAGATGTCTTCATTGTTCAAAATTTGTACCTGACAGACTGCAGACACATTGGCCCAGATGCGCCAGACCCACAAACAGATATGCGCCTAAAACCAGGCTACACCCTGCCGACGTAGCTTGCTTACGCCGGCGTAGGGTGGGCGCACATTTAGGCTGGGTGCATGGTGCCGCTCCCATTGATTAGTCATTCAAACATGCAAATGAGTGAAATACGGCGATTAACGAACCTGCGTGCGCCCGACGCAGGCTACGCGAGGTGCACGTAAGTTGTACTTCCGGCGTAAAGTTATTCCCCATAAAGGAGGTGCAACCCAGCAGCAGACATGCAAAGGTCTGCACCAGGGAACACAAGCCGGCATATTTTATGTTGGACGTGTGTCTGGCTGGGCGTAGGTTACGTTCATGCCGTACGCAATGATCCGGCGTAGCTTAGGCAGTTGTTCCGACGTGGTTGTGAGCAGGCGCAGGGGGATGCATCCACGTCACGGCGCATGCGCAGTTCGTGATACGTATTTGTCTGGCGCTCAGCCCATCATTTGCATGGGGTCACGCCTCTTTTGCATGGGTCACGCCCACTTCCACCTACGCCGGCGTACGCCTTCGAATCCCACGCCACGCTGGCGCAGCGTTGGGAGCACTGGCTTGCTGAATGCATTGCTTGCCTCTCTGCGCTGCGTTGGCGTAGCGTACATTGGTTACTCTACGGCGGCGTAATGTGCACCCACACTCTGTGAATCTGGGCCATTGAATGTAAACAATCAATGTTTTCCTTGACCTCGGCCTCTAATGACATTTATAATAGTATGTGGAAAAAAGCAGATGTAAGATTTTTATCTCTAAAAAGGTACTTGATATCCCTGAATTTATTAAAACAGCTAACGTGCTTTAAAAAGTACATTTGTCCTGTAAGACAGCTCAATATACAACGTGTAGTCCAAAACATTTATTTGAAAATGTCAAGCAGCAACTCAATATTTGGGAATAATGGATAGAAAGAACTTAGGAACGAGAGTGGAAGAGAAAAAAATACTACTGAAAATTCACACATAAAAATCCCTGCCGGCCCGGCTCATCATTCATTTCTGGATGGGACACTGGTAGCCTTATAAACAAGCTGCTTTCCAATGGTCTGTGTCAGGAGAAGTCATAACTGATGCTGAAGAATGCTGCTGGAGCAGAGCGGGAACCCGCAGAGAACACAACATGGCAGCATGCAGAGCACATCCATCCAGCCCATCAGGGTCCCTCATTTACATTCCTTACCATTATACAATACATTCTTTATGCTCTTACATTCCTCGTGTCTTGCTTTATTTATAGCTCAACACGCTAAGCAACATGATTGTTATTTTACAAGAAAATGTTTAGAAGCCTCCAGACATTCATCAACAGGAGTTAGGATGGCCACTTAAATAAGAAGTGGAACCTTCACTGGGCTGCGTTAATGGGCCCCCAAAGGCCCATTTTCTTCTTAAGTTTCTCTGCATGTCTCCAAAGCTTTCATTGCAGTATCTGTACCCCCAGGCATTGAAATATGAAATGCGAGTGGTCCATATCGCCACCATATTTAAATTATCTATGAGCCTTTTTTCTTTTCAGATATGCAATTTATTATGGCACAACTACAGCACATAAAACGAGAGCACACGTTACTGAAAGTGGTTGTAAACCACTTACATGAAATATGGAAAAAACATATCCGTCTATAGTGTAGTTGTCTCTATCCAGCGCACTAAGCGTAATTTCTGTCTGTTGCCTTGTTCTTCTGCTATCTGTCACTTCGGACACGTTTTCATGACACCAAGAGGCACACAGCCTGTGATTGACAGCCTTAGCTCTGTTCCTCTGTGCTGCGTGGAGGGGGTGTGCCCCTTCCCTCCAATCAGCTGTCAGAGCTCTACTCAGTTAGGTAGATTCAGGTAGAGTTAGGCCGACTTATCAGTAGATAAGTCGACCTAACTCAGAATCTACGCCGACTTATGTTTAAGCGTATGCTCAAACAGAGATACGCTTAAACTTATCTAAGATACGACGGCTTGCGCCGTCCTATCTTAGGTTGCAATTTTTCGGATCGCCGCTAGGTGGCGCTATCATTACGGTCGGCGTAGAATATGTAAATGAGTTGATACGCCGATTCACGAACGTACGCCCCAGTAGTTTTACGCCGCTTCCGTAAGGCATTAGCAGGCCTAAAGTTATTCCACCTATTAGGTGGAATAACAATGTTAGGCCCCATACACACGAGAGGATCCATCCGCTGAAAAATCTCAGCGGATCGTTTTCAGCGGATGGATCCCCTGGTGTGTATGCTCCAGCGGATCTTTATCCGCGGATATTTCCGAATTCCAGCAGATAAAAATTTGTTGACATGCCAACAAATCTATCCGCTGGAATCGGATCCCACGGATCGATCCGCTGGTCTGTACAGACTCACCGGATCGATCCGTCCGAGGGGATCCCCCGCATGCGTCGTAATGATTCGACGCATGCGTGGAATTCCTTATATGACTGCGTCGCGCCCGTCGCCGCGTCATCATCGCGGCGACGGCGCGACACGTCATCGCCAGAGGATTTCGGCGCGGATTTCGATTCGATGGTGAGTACACTCTATCGGATGGAAATCCGCGCAAATCCTCAAGAGGATTTATCCGCGGATACGGTCCGCTGGACCGTATCCGCGGATAAATCCTCTCGTGTGTATGGGGCCTAAGAGTATGGCCGCCGTTCCCGCCGCGAGATTCAAATTTTTTACGTCGTTTGCGTAAGTCGTCCGCGAATCGGGATTTACGTCATTTACGTCCACGTCAAAATCAATAGGCCTCTGCGGCGTACTTAGCCGCAATGCACACTGGGAAATGTAGGCGCCCGGCGCATGCGCAGTTGAAAGAAAAAAACTTAAAAAACGTGAGGTTAAGCCTCATTACCATACAACACGCCCCCCTCCAAGACATTTGAATTCGGCGCCCTTACGCCCACCCGCTTTAGGCTACGCCGCCGTATATTAGCAGGCAAGTACATTGAGAATCATGTACTTGCCTAGCTAACTTACGGCGGTGTAGCCTAAACAGGCTAAGCTACGCCGCCGCAAGTTTGCACTCAGGTACCTGAATCTACCTAAGTGAGCTTTGCAGTGTGTAACTTCAGTTCTCCGCCCAATTAGAAGGACAGATGGCTGCAGATAAACAGGTACAACCTATGTAGGAGAATGTATTTAATCTCTGTGTATCACCTGAAGCTAGTCATTTCGCTGGGTACATGTGGGACATTCCCTCACCTCTGGTTCCAGGATTTATTTGTGAAATGCTCCCAACACAAGGCAACACTACAGAACAGTAATGGAAATAAGCAAAAACAGATAATAAGTTTACACCCCAAATAATGGGAGGACCAAGGGTCTCTGCACCTGAACCCTGAAGTTCGGGAGGTCTTAACTAAAGGAGCCCATACTGGAAGTCTTTTGGCACCTCTAAAACATTCCCACTGTAGTTTAATCATTAGGGGCCAAAGTTCCTGCGTCCAAGCATTCTCTAGCAAGAGCAAAGTTGTATGTCTCTAGCAAGAGCTCTGCAAGTCTACAGCATTCAAATTCAGCCACAGTGACCCCTGTGGTGGGATGACTATTGCACAACCTAACTGAACCAAAACTTGCAGGAAGCCCCACCAGGGGGTTGCGATTGAACACTAGGGGCCAGATTCTGAGAGACTTACACCGACGTATCAGTAGATACACCGTCGTAAGTCCGAATGTGCGCCGTTGTATGTTTGCGCTCATTCTTAAAATGAGATACGCCTCACTGTTGCCAAGATACGACTGACGTAAGTCTCCTACGCCGTCGTATCTTGGGTGCATATTTACGCTGGCCGCTAGGAGCGTTTACGTTGATTTACGCGTCGAATATGTAAATGAGCAAGATACGCCGATTCACGAACGTACGTATCGCCCGTCGCATTAAGCTACGCCGTTTACGTAAGGCGTTTTTCCGGCGTAAAGATAAACCACCAAAAAGATGGCGCAGCCCATGCAAAGTGACCATTAACCATGATAATATGGTGGTATGGACGTCGGAAGTGCCGTCGGACTTTACGTTGTTTGCATAAGTTGTACATGAATGGGGCTGGGCGTAAGTTAGGTTCACGTCGTACGCATTGAGCCGTCGTATCGTAGGGAGTATTTGCGACGTGATTCTGAGCATGTGCGCGCATGCGCCGTACGAACGGCCCTTTATTTACATGGGGTCACGGTTAATTTAAATGTAGCACGCCCACTACCTGCCTACTTTGAATTAGGAGGGGTTACGCCGGCCCATTTTCTCTACGCCAACGTAACTTACGGCGCAAGTGCTTTGTGAATACTGGCCTTGCCTCACTATGTTACGTCGGCGTAGTGCAAATGGGATGCGCTACGCTGGCCAAAAGATACGCCGATCTCTCCGAATCTGGCTATAGGCGTCCAGTGTTTCTTAGAGAACCAGGGCAATTTACAGAGGGCAGTTCCAGTAATCAAACTTTCCAGGTAAACCCATCCTTAATGCCGCATACACACGGTCATTTTTCGGCATGAAAAAAATTACGTTTTTCAGCATGTCCAAAAAACAAAGTTTTTCCAACTTCATCATTAAAAACGATGTTGCCCACACACCATGGTTTTTGAAAAATGATGAACAAAGCGCGGTGATGTACACCACGTACAACGGCACTCTGAAGGGGAAGTTCTATTCGCTTTTGGGCTGCTTTTAGCTGATTCCTTGTTAGGAAAAGACGATTCGCGCTTTTTTGTCTGTTACAGCGTGATGAATGTGCTTACTCCATTATGAATGGTAGTTTTACCAGAATGAGCACTCTCGTCTCATAACTCGCTTCTGGGCATGCGCGGGTTTAAAACGTCGTTTTAGCCCACACACGATAATTTTTTACAACACGAAAAATGTCATTTTAAAAAACGACGTTAAAAAATGCAGCATGTTCAAATTTTTTTTTTAGTTTTTCAGAAGCCGAAAAACGATGTGAAGCCCACACACGATGATTTTAAATTACGTTTTTAAAAACAATTTCATGCCGAAAAACGACAGTGTGTACGCGTGCACCTGCCAGTCTACTACACGTGTCAGATGCGTAGCCCAGTAATACCTCTGTATGTCCGGAAGGCCAATCTGTATGTCAGGAAGTGAACCTTTCATGATACACGGTGTATGCATGTGCATGCATTTGATGTGTTGTACGCTACTGGACAATGCTTTGGGTATGCCATTCACAATGAATGGCACAGCATATACAGCAGGTGAACTGACATGCATTGTGGTAATGTGCATTAATGCAACAACACACAAGTGTGAATGGCCCCTCAATGCTCTGCATATTACATTGTGTTCCCATGTGCCGTACCATGAAGATAATGTATAACAGCTGAGCTCAGTGTGGGGTTCAGTAAAGGAATACTTTATAAAGCAAGCACTGAGTCACAGTATGGGACGCTGTTTGTAAACAAGGAATTTTTTGGTACAAATGCCATTTATTAAAGCAAGATTTTTATAAGTAGTGATGAAGATTATGTTGTGAATCTCAAATACATGTCACGACTACAAAAAAATCATTAAATCCACATTACATTTTGGAGAATATTTAGAATATTCAGAATATTTTATGAATATTACAGTAATAACACATGTAGCACTACCCCCGAAGGAGCTGCTGAATATTTTGTTACCTCTATCTTCTCGCCGTCCAGGGTAGTAGATGAGCTGAAAAAGTTCAATGTCCACACTTTACATTTATTTTTTTAAGATTTATTTGCAGAACTTGGTATGGAAAGAAGAAGTGGTTGAAGGGGTGGAAGGGTAAACAGGTATATAGGTTCAGGTGCGTAATTTCAATCCAGAAACACTCCTGCTTCCAGCAATACAGCTCTCCTCGCCACTCTAGCCAGAGTGGGTTTTGCGCACCCGGATAGGTCCCTCTCGCCAGCCCAGCAGCCGGAGTGGCGCACAGAACAAAGTACAGTCTCTGCCACAGTCCTTCCTTTGAGTGGAGACACTTTCGGTCCAGAATCCCCTAGAACAGGATTCAGCACCCGGATCTCTTCAGATAAATTTCTGTAGAACTCAAGTCTGATAGGCGATCACCATCAAGCCTCTCGGTGTATGGTGCACCCTTCGATGAAGTTTTCCAGGCCTCTCCCGAGATACCAGCCTCTTGCTTGGTCCTCTCCAAGATAGGTCCCTCATCAAGCGGCTTCCTCCCTCCAGGACGGACAGCACAGAATCACCTTGAAAGCGTAGACCCAGTCTGACTACTGGGCCTACTTAAACAGATCACAACCCCGGACCAACGTGGTCCCGGAGCCAGGATTGCAGGAGCATGCACCCCCAGCCAGGAGGGCCACGAGGTGGTGGGACGACAAACCAAGGACCGACGACCCCGGTCCAACAACATCTGTTACTTAAGTACCCCTCCCCAGCATTCACAGCGGGACGATCAACCCCCACTGATTGACTGCCGAGTGGAGACACCCAATTTAGCCAAAATTATATGTGTCTGAGTCAACTAACACTCAGACTCCCTTCTAAATTTAAAGCAGCGCCAGCCCAACAGGAGCAGGCCGCTACATACTCCCCCTGCTAAATTAGACACTGTCCCCAGTGTCGAGAACCATGGTGTCTCAAGCCTGAGCGACAACACCTGAACCCAAAAAAAACACAAGTGATGGGGAGAAGAAAGAAAATAGGAACACAAGAAGTATTGTCACATTATGGTAAATTACAAATTTACAGTATTATTCCTATCTATCTAGTCTGCCCCATTCTCCGACAGTCTTGATAGAAGATCAACTGGACCTGAAAAACAAACAAAAGAAACACACACAATTCTATGCCTAAATCATCTACGTTTCTGAGGCAGAGCAAAACTACACCTTCTGCAAAGGTGGAGCTTTCCTTTTCCTCCTAAGGAACATTCAAATTTATAAGTGCTAGGCTAAAATATATATAGACAAAACACAGTTCTTCCCTAGCATAGCATTCTCAGCAGCAAAAAAAAAGGAAAAAGAAAAAAAAATGTGGGTCCTCATATACTTCTTAAAAAAAGAGGAACCGAACCCTTGCAAATAGGTTCTGCCAGTTCTTTTTCTCTCATCACAAATAGAACCGAGGGTCTGGCAAAGTAAGGTTTTTTCCCTGGTCATCAAGGGTAGTGATTGAGTAGACCCGGTCATCCTTTCCAAGCCTTTGGATAACCACCCGATCTGAATAAATGTGTTGGCCATAGCTCCAGGACTGCCGACATCCCTCAAAACGGTGAGCCATTATAAAAGAAAAACTGACATTCCGGGACGGCTTTGGCACTTTAAATTAGTCCCAAATGGCTTCCTGATACCATTTCTCATGGCTCTCCTCAATCTCCTTCATGGTGACTTCTGGCACATAAGGGAACTCCCACCCATAGTGAAGAGATACCTTTTTCATTACGATGCTCTGCAATCTAGCCAGTTTAGGCAAAGTACGGGAGTGCCCCAGTCCCGGCATTACACAAGCCTCCGGAGACCTTTTCAAAACATGTGTCATTGCTGGAGGCACATCTGTGACGGTATTGGTATGATATTCCCGTCAAACAGTCCCTTCTTCCCATAACAGAATCATCCACACATGAGCCAAGGCTGAATGCTGGAACCAGACAGACTTTAATAGTATAACACACAGCTTATATGTAATTTTCAAAACTGTTACAATGACAAATCTCCGCCCCCCTCACACTGGGGCTTCCATACAGATCATGGGCAGACATTTCGGAGCCGATTCTGAAAACACATTTTCTTTAGATAATGACATCAGTGGAGTTAATTACTAGGTGTAACATAATACATTATCTAGACAGCCTGACCACAATGAAGCAATCAGAATAATTAACCTGAGCCCCTTCTAATCACAGTAAACAGTAACCACAGGGCTTCTTCACACAACACACTAGATCAATTAACATTTCAACAGCCTGTTAGCAGAGTGAGTCACACCTGAAATCACCTTCTAACACAGCATTAACCAAGCAGGGAGAATTTAAACTGAAGCATCCTTCACAACATCTTTCCCATCAGTAATGATTCCTGCATCCATCACAACTTCCCAATTCACACCCGGGGGTTTCCCCCCGAGGCGTTGTATTCCCAGGGTGCATGGGATAACGTTTCCCTGAACTATGGGTAGCGGCAGCTTTGAATCTCTTATCCCATGTTAGCTCAGGAAACTCCAGGTCAAACCAATGATCGTCACCCGCATCTGACAATGAGTCCAGATCAGAGTCTGCATACTCCTCTGCGGGGAAATAAGTACACACGATTTTAATTATATTGTCCCCAGCCTGCTTACCAGTTCCTGTCGTGGCCTCCACGGGGGAAACATCCTCCTCTGAGTCCGGTCCCGGCAGACACTGGGGTAGGCCTTGACCACGGCCATGGGAAGCCTTCACATAACCCACCTTCTTCCCGGCAGGCATGGCAGGTACAACATTTTCTGTAGTAGCATCCACAGGTGACTCAGGAACTATTACATCAATAGCATCTTTGCCAGAGTCACTCACCACAGCGGACACAGCAGACATAGCAGTAGTAGTAGGCCAAGAAGTAACTTCCTCCAAAGTAATGGCACCTGTAATCCAGTCCACCTGATAGGCACAGGGTGATCTGGTAGGCTGGTCTACCACAAACAAATATTCTCCGCACTGAAGATATCGGCCAAAGAGTCGGATTTGAACCGCCAACCCCTCACATCGTGGGCATGACACATCAAGCGCTTCCACATTGCCGCTCGTGTACAGCACGAAACGCCCCCGCGGCTTCATACGGATACCTGTATCTGTCAACAAGGCTCTGTTTGGTGTGGGATTTGCACTAGCTCCAGCCTGGAACATAGTAGGCCTCAGTCTTTCCGATGGCGATGTATACGCCAAAATGACTGCAAACGATCTTCTCTTTACGATCTATCAATCAATACTTTTTCACGCCAGACACACTCACGTTTCACAGAGGGGTGGGTAACTCCTCGCACTTTCAGTTTTTTTCTTGACACGTCGCTCCACGCACTTTACTCTGTTGCACATGCAGCCAATGCCCCAGCCAAGCAACCTGACCTTAAAGGGGTTGTAACGGAATTTTTTTTTTTTTTCATAATAAGCATGACAGACATTCCTCTTTTCACTTCCTCATTGTTCGTTTTTGCTCAGAAGTTGCCCTATTTCTTCTCTGTTCTGTTCACTTCCTGCTTGTCTGATTTTACTGACCACCGTGAAGGGAGGCTTTACTGCGGTGGTCAGTAACGTGCTTACCCCCTCCTGGGAACTACATCTGTGTGGCAGGATGCTCTCTACGTGTTAGAGACTTACTGGGTGTGCCGCAATGCATACTGGGAAATGTAGTTCTTACATTAACGAGCGATGCAAACCAGGAAGTGAATGAACAGAACTAGAACGCTGTGACATAGATGAAGGAATTTAATAGGTATTTACTCGTTTTTTAACAGAATCATAACACTATTCTGTCTGTCTACCTTGCAGACATTAATTTAAGGCAAATACATTTCAGATACTGTTGTCAGAATCAACAGCCAATCCCGGACGAGCCCCCACGTGTAGCACTACCCCCGAATGAGCTGCTGAATATTCTCGGGCGGCATGTTACCTCTATCTTCTCGCCGTCCAGGATAGTAGATGAGCTGAAAAAGTTCAATGTCCACACTTTACACTTCTTCTTCTAAGATTTATTTGCAGAACTTGGTAAGGAAACAACCAGAGCCAGCTCACATAGAGTACCTATGGTTAAAATGTAATATCATACATTAATTTCCACATTTAATCACTTGACCCCTGGAAGATTTACCACCCTTAATGACAAGGTCATTTTTGCAATACGCCACTGCGTTACTTGCCAATTGTGCGGTCATGCAATGTTGTACCCAAATAAAATGTATGTCCTTTTTTCCCACAAACAGAGCTTTCTTTTGGTGGTATTTGATCACTACTACATTTTGTTGTTGTTGTTGTTGCGCTATTAACAAACAAATGCAGACAATTTTTTTTTTAAAACAATATTTTTTACTTTCTGCTATAAAACATATTTAACTACTTGCCGACCAGCCACCACAGTTATACGGCGGCAGGTCGGCTCCCCTGCGCGAGGTCACGTAGGTATACGTCACCTCGCGAATCTGCCACTAGGGAATCTGCCACTGCCGCTCGCCCCTGATCCCGAAGCGCGTGCCAAGTAGGTGCGATCACCGCCGGGCACCCGCGATCGCTCGTTACAGAGCGAGAACCGGGAGCTGTGTGTGTAAACACACAGCTTCCGGTCCTGTCAGGAGGGGAAATTGCCTATCGTATGTTCATACAATGTATGAACAGCGATTTGTCATTTCCCCATGTCAGTCCCACCCCCCCTTCAGTTAGAACACACCCAGGCAACATGATTAACCCCTTCCTCGCCCCCTAGTGTTAACCCCTTCACTGCCAGTGGCATTTTTATAGTAATCAATGCATTTTTATAGCACTGATCGCTATTAAAATGCCAATGGTCCCAAAAATGTGTCAAAAATGTCCGAAGTGTCCGCCATAATGTCGCAGTACCGATAAAAATCGCTGATCGCCGCCATTACTAGTAAAAAAAAAATATTAATAAAAATGCCATAAAACTATCCCTATTTTGTAAACGCTATACATTTTGCACAAACCAATCAATAAACGCTTATTGTGATTTTTTTTTTACAAAAAATATGTAGAAGAATACGTATTGGCCTAAACTGAGGAAAAAAATTTTCTTTATATATTTTTGGGGGATATTTATTATAGCAAAAAGTAAAGAATATTAATTTTTTTCAAATTGTCGCTATATTTTTGTTTATAGCGCAAAAACTAAAAACCACAGAGGTGGTCAAATACCACCAAAAGAAAGCTCTATTTGTGGGAAAAAAAGGGCGTCAATTTTGTTTGGGTGCCACTTTGCACGACCGCGCAATTGTCAGTTAAAGCGACGCAGTGCCGAATCGCAAAAAGTGGCCCGGTCATTGACCAGCAATATGGTCTGGGGCTGAAGTGGTTAAAAATGCCAATAACTGTATATTGATTGGTTTGCTCAAAAGTTATAGCATGTACAAACTATGGGATATACAGAGGACAGGCACTGATGTTGACGAGACTCCGCTCTAATTCATCCCAAAGGTTTTCTATCGGATTTAGGTCGGGACCTTGTGCAGGCCAGTCAAGTTCCGTCTAACCCAAACTCACTCATCCATGTCTTTATGGACCTTGCTTTGTGCACTGGTGCGCAGTCATGTTGGAACAGGAAGGGGACATCCCCAAACTGTTCCCACAAAGTTGGAAGCATAAAATTGTCCAAAACGTCTTGGTATGCTGATGCCTTAAAGCGGAGTTCCACCCAAAAGTGGAAGCTCTGCTTGGTCACATCCTCCACCTTCCGCTGCCATATTTGGCACCTTTTGGTGAGGATCGGATACCTGTCAAAACCAGATATCCACTCCTACTACCATGTAAGATCGGTAAGCGTTGTGCGGCAATATATGAAATTTCCTGCCTTTCCTCCTTTCCCCCCACTGCCTTCTGGGAGATACACACCATTCAAAAAGACAAGTGCAAGTAAGAAACAGGCTGTGAAGCCACAAGGCTTAACTTCCTGTTTCCCTTAGTAAGGATGCCGGTGCCTGCACCAATATGAGCGGGTCGGCTTTGGGTGCCGATATCGCGGGCTCCCTGGACAGGTGCAGTAAGTGTCCTTATATTAAAAGTCAGCAGCTACAGTATTTGTAGTTGCTGACCTTAAAAAAATTCACCCAGGCTGAAACTCTGAGTTTGGGGTGGAGGAACTTGACTGGCCTGCACAGAGTCTTGACCTCACCCCGATAGAACACCTTAGGGGTAAATTAGAGCATAGACTGCGAGCCAGGCCTTCTCATCCAACATCAGTGCCTGACCTCACAAATGCGCTTCTGGAAGAATGGTCAAACATTCCCATAGACACACTCCTAAACCTTGTGGACAGCCTTCCCAGAAGAGTTGAAGCTGTTATAGCTGCAAAGGGTGGGCCAACTCCATATTAAACTCTACGGACTAAGGCTGGGATGCCATTAAAATTCATGTGCCTGTACAGGCTTTGGTAATATAGTGTAGTTTGCTACGTTCAGAGGTGGCTAAAAGCCGCCTCTGAATGCAGCAACACTCCGTCCTATGGCCACATACAAACTGGCTGATTAGCTGTGGCCAGTCTGTTTGCAGACAGAATTCCACAGAAACACTGACCCTAGATGCATACTGTCTTACGTCCAGGTTCTATTCGGAGGCTCAATTCGCATGTAACTGCTCAGATGGGTGGTTGCATGCGAATAGCATTGGTAAAAGCCATTGATTTGTAAAGAATACACTGACAGTTGCAACTGTTTGCACACAGTATAAATCTATTGATTCTCTTGGCGGATGTCCTGGTGCGGCCGCGTGAATGTAGTCTTATAGATAAGTGTAATAATTAAACAAATAATCTTTGGGTTAGCTGATATGTCTGAGAAAATGTAAAGATCATGTGCCCCATGAGGGTGTCTGGAGAGGATGATCTGTTTGTAAAGCTGGAGGGAAGTCTTTATATTGAATTGGGAATAAATGGTGTACTAGTAGCCCCCCCGTTCGGTTCGCACCAGAACTTGTGAACAGAACAAAAGTTTGTGTGAACTTTAGAACCCTGTTAAAGTCTATGGGATTCGAACGTTTGAAATCTAAAGTGCTAATTTTAAAGGCTAATATGCAAGTTATTGTCCTAAAAAGTATTTGGGGACCCGGATCCTGCCCCGGGGGAACATGTATCAATGCAAAAAAAGGTTTAAAACCTGACGTTTTTTCGGGAGCAGTGATTTTAATAATGCCTGAAGGGTCTGGAATTGATATTTGGGGGGAACCCCACGTCTTTTTTTTTTATTTTTTTTAAATTTGACGCGGGGTTCCCTTTAATATCCATACCAGACCTGAAAGGCCTGATAATTGAATTTGGGGGGACCCCCACGCATTTTTTTTTTCTTATGAATGACTTTTCTCTGTATTGCCGGGAGCCAACAATTCATTATAGCCGTGATTGGTTTTAAATGACTTTTTTTCCTTCAGAAATGACACTTTGTGCAGGGACAGTTCTAAGCACGGGAAACAAGCGCTACTTTACAGGCATACTATACACTCCCCCTAGGTACGAAATTTAAAGGAATATTTCACTTTTATTGTTTCACTTTAAGCATTATTAAAAACACTGCTCCCAAAAAAAATGCAGGTTTTAAAACATTTTTTGCATTGATACATGTCCCCTAGGGCAGGACCCAGGTCCCAAAACACTTTTTATAACTTGCACATTAACCTTTAAAATTAGCACTTTAGATTTAAAACGTTCGAGTGCCATAGACTTTAACTGGGTTCCAAAGTACACACGAACTTGCCGTGAACACCCCAAATTGTTCGCTGTTCGGCAAACAGGCAATGTTTGAGTCGAACATGAGTTCGACTCGAACTCAAAGCTCATGCCTACTCTGGAGGATTCTAGAGGAGCCATCAAGGAACCGAGCAAGCTGTATGCTGCAAAGTCTGTGTCGGTGATGTGTTTTTGATGTATTTTATTACTGGCAGGGATGAGTACGGAATGCTGGTTCCAGAGAAAGCATAACCAAAGCCAAGCGTAGACCCCCAGAGGAGAATGTGATTTGTCTTCTTGTTTTCCTTACATGGATCCTCTGGAATATACTCTGAAGTTACAGCTTTGTTTGTTTCCTGGTAAATTAAATACAAGATGCAGCTTGTTTGAAAATCCATCCAAGTGTCCCCGTGTGTTCACAAAAACTGCTGAGTGTGTTCTGGATGTTTGTGTGTTGAGACATCACTCACAATCCACACACATAGAAATGTTCTGTACAATGTGCATTGCTTTTGTCTGTCTTATCCACCATGGCGTTCTTGCTGACCTGCTTCCCTGACTTCTTATCTTACACGACCAAGAGGAAGAGAGCAACACAATGAAGACCACAAATACAATATGAAGACGCTGCAGAAAATACTGAACACTATATTTAGAAAATTGGCTTTGTCTTTTTTCTTTCTTCTAATGTTTTTTTTTAGCAGCTCTTTGTTCTACTAACTGGTCAGTTTTCATTGGTAAAGGGGGTAGTTGTCTAGCTGCTTATCTAGTGTTGGAAAAGCACTAAAGGGCTATCTAAAGAAAACACACGTGGATCCGGATTCACAGACAGCGGCGCACATTTATGCCGCCGTAGCGCATCTCAATGTACGCTACGCCGACGCAGCGCAGAGAGGCAAGCATGTAATTCAGGAAGCCAGTGCTCCCAAAGCTGCGTCTGCGTGGCGTAGATTTCGAAGGCGCAGGCCGGCATAGGTGGAAGTGGGTTTGCCCCATGCAAAGCCATGCAAATGAGGCGTGACCCCATGCAAATGATGGTTTGAGAGCCAGACAAGTACGTTGAACGAACTGCGCATGCATCGTGTCGTGGATGCATCCCCGTGCGCATGCTCATAACCACATCGGAACTACCTAAGATACGCCGGATTACTGCCTGCGCCATGAACGTAATCTACGCCCATCCAGACACACGTCCAACGTAAACTACGTAAAAACCGCCGGCTTCTGTTCCCTGATGCAGACTTTTACATGTCTGCTGCTGAGTTACACCTCCTTTATGGGGCTTAATTTTACGCCGGTCGTACAACTTACGTGCACCTCTCGTAGCCTGCGTCGGGCGGGCGCAGGTTCGTGAATCACCGCATTTGCATATTTGAATGGCTAATCAATGGCAGCACCACCATGCGGCCAGCGTAAATGTGCGCCCACCCTACGGCGTAGGCAAGTTATGTCGGCGGGATTGAGCCTGTTTTTAGGCGTATCTTAGTTTGTGGGTACGGCACACAGATATGACGGCGCATATTTGCACTTACGCGGCGTATCTGGAGATACGTCGGCGCAAGTGCTTTGTGAATCCAGGCCATGTATTATATTGCCACTAAGGCTCCATGCACACTGGGCTTAAAAAATGGCTGTTCACTTGGCAGTAAAAAACACTCATATAGGGGCGTGGCCACAGCATGAGGGTGTGAGGATGCTTGTTAGCGGAACACCGTGAACCCACCACACTTTGCGCATCCACAGCAGCTCTCCCGGGGGGGGAGGGATTTTGGCCCCAAACCATGCTATCCCGGCGGCGGACATCCCCACAGCTGAACTGATCTGGCTCCCAGAAACTGTACTTCTCAGAGCCTGGCGTGCCACAGCAGGGACATCCAAGATGGCGCCGACCAGTAAATGCGAGGCCTCACATGCAGCCTCTTCTATCACCTTTTCACGGCCACCATCTCCCTCGCTCCCTTCACCCACCTCACCCTCCAGTTCAGCCAGCTTTATACCTCCCTCAGTGATGGGAGATGTAATGGGGGACAAAGATTTGCAGGCCCATAACCTCGCCCTACCTACTAAAGATGATTTGGAACTGTTTGCTAACAGGGTTGAGAAGGCCTTTAGTCTAAGGTGACCAGATTTTTAAAATGAAATCCAGGGACATATTTTCTTTTACTAGTAATGGCGGCAATCAGTGACTCTCTCCCCGTCGCCACCCGCCTCACAGCCTGTCAAGTCTTAGGCCGCATACACACGGTCGGTCCATCTGATGAGAACGGTCCGAAGGACCCTTTTCAACGGTTAACCGATGAAGCAGACTGATGGTCTGATGTGCCTACACACCATCAGTTAAAAAAATGATCGAGTCCAACGCAGTGACGTAAAACACAACGGCGTGCAGAGAAAAATGAAGTTCAATGCTTCCAAGCATGCGTCGACTTGATTCTGAGCATGCGCGGGTTTTGAACCGATGCTTTTGCGTACTAACCATCGGTTTTGACCTATCGGTTAGGCTCCATCGGTTGAATTTTAAAGCAAGTTCTAAATTTTTGGACCGAAGGATAACTGACCGATGGGGCCCACACACGGTCGGTTTGGACCGATGAAACTAAACTTCAGTCCGTTTTCATTGGTTTTGTCCGATCATGTGTACAGGGCCTTACTCTCCGGGCCCCGGCTACTACTGGGTGGGGTGTGGAGGAAGATCACTCCGCCGGGGAAGGCAAGTAGATAAGTAGGCAAGTGGCTGGCCGGGACTTGAGCCAAGGCAAAAGAACATGCGAACGGAGCTGAATGGGCATGCACCCGAAACTGAAGAAATATTCCCTCCGCTCCGACCAGCAAATGATCATCAGAAAGGTTCACTCCATGAACGCTGCAAGACACAGGACCGTCACATTCTCTCCTTAATTGAACAGATGGATGACTTTGAGAATAGAATTTGCATTAGAGGCATGCCAGAAGCTACTGACCACAGGGACATAGTTCCCTGCCTGCAAAGCCTTTTCAAACAGATCCTCGGCCATGACGCACCTGATCATATAGAAATAGATCGCGCTCATAGAGCCCTCTGTCCACCTTTCGGATGACCCGGATAAGCCAAGGGACATCACCGGCAAGCTACACAAATATTCTCTGAAGGAGCGCATAATGTTTCACGTCAGAAGTGTCCGCCACGTGGACTGATGGCACAAAGTTGTCCTTTTTCTCTGACCTTTCCAGACGCACCTTAATGCCACGCTGTCCCCTTAAGCCACTACTCGAGGCTCTACAGGATGCAAAGCTGACCTACAGATGGGGTTTCCCTTTTAATTTGTCAGTGACCAAAGAAGTCCGTCAAGTCATTTTACGCAACAAGGATGAGCTGCTGCAGTTCCTGCAACACTTGGGCTTACCCACCGATGATGTTCCGGACTGGAGGTCTTCACCGGAGATCCCACTCCCTGTACGCGCACAGCCCTGGCGCCCTGCATGTCACAGGGGACGGAACAGGCGCAGGTCTGAAGAAGACCCTCACCGGCTGCTCCGCACTCTCCCAAAGATTCCCCACCTCAGAGGAGGTATTGAGCGGCTCATGTGAACTGAATGTATCACTCAATGTTGATTTCATTTACAGGGTCCCCCTCACCCTCCCCAGGGTTTTATCTTGATTTTTTCCTACTGCTGCTGTGGTAATCTTAATGTGGGTTTGCGCATCTTTAATCTTGCTATGCTCTTAATGTTGACCAGGGTTTTTTCTCACTGGTGGGCTTTCACCTGGTGCTGTGCCACTTCCCCCACATAGGCCAACTCCTATGAGTTATGTCCTATATTTGGGACCATACGCCACTCGCTGATCTCCACCCTTCTTTTGGCCAGATGGCCAGTTGGAAATACCCGACTGGTAGTGGTTGGATACTTTGGGATGCCTTTAAGGCAATATGCCCCTTGATTGTATTTTTTTGTTTTCCAGGTTTTTGTGTTGGTTTTTATGTTTGTTTTCTATTTTTTCAGCAATCCTTGATTCATGGATCAATCATTTGCAGGTGTCTTCTCCCACATGATTGGGACTGGGGACACCTCCACAACCTCAATACCTCATGCCTTCCCTGAAAGTGGTATAATGTCCGAGGATTGGGATCGCCTATTAAACGCAGTAAGTTGTGGCTCAAAATCGCTTGGGGGCACAGATTATTTTATTACAGGAGTCAGGAGACACACTTTCGCACTGACTTTGTCCCCCGCCTTGCCACCCACCTGTATAATCAATGGTTTCTTAGCAACTCCTCTCGGTCCAAATCGAGCGGGGTTGCTATAGCCATACATAAGCAATGCCCCTTTGTCCTGTTGGACCAATTAACTGATTCTAATGGCAGATACGTTTTCATTAAAGGCACCATCCTAGGCCGTAAATTCACTTTTGTAAAGCAGGGTAAGGTTATAAAAAATTGTTTGTTATTTAAATTAAAAAATAATACTTACAACCACTTTAAAAAAATAAAAATAAAATAAAGCATCTCTGCCTACGCAGAATATAAAAATGGTACTACAGCGCTAATTAAATATTAAAAAAATGTCATTAACAAAATTACCAAATAATAAACGCAGCAATAAGGTGATGTATGTCAAACAAAATAGTGCAAAAAATTATATAATATATATTGCGCTGAATATTAACTAAGATAATGTGAAAACCAAATAATGCGTGATTCAATATGTACACAAATCCACAAACAAAAAGAAAAGACAATTAGTCCAATTGTATGGATACACCAGTGTTTCTTCCGTGAACAACACCCTGTGTGATGATTGAGAGATGTGAGATCTAATCACACTATGTAGACATCTGTTTCATATGTGCAGCACTTCCTCCACACTGATACAGCTCATAGAAAAACAACAAGAGAAAAAGATCTTCATAGCGCAAATAGCATGAACAAATATGGGTAAATAATTTCTGATCAGGTCTCACTCACGAATCCGCCGAGTTTAAACAGCGTTTAAGGACAACCTAGCACCAATCCTTCAAATAAACCGCTCAGCGTCTCTGATGCACTCTCCTCATTCGGATCTGCGATCCGTCCCGCTCGTAACTCCTCCCCCACGCGTTACGTCACTAGACACGTGACTTAGTAATGGGTAACTGCTTGCCAGGTCTCAGCTGATGTTATTTATAGTCAGCGAGATACTTAGGCACCAACGGGATATGCAGTAAGGGAGTGTTTCATCTTACATCATCGCAGGCTCATAAGGATTGGTAACATATTCATATGTATAATTTTTTAATACAAGTACAATTTAAAAAATACAAGTACAATTTAAAATTATTTAAAAACAATCAGTTCAATTCCGACAACTGGGGATATGTATATACACATAGCAGCCTCCAGTGGTCACAAGTGGTCCAACACTATAACCTCCAAAAACATTATCAATTTATATGGACAACTGTGGGTATATGACAGCCTCGATTGGTCATTAGTGGTACTACACATAAAATTTATAAAAGAAACTCCAGCAACTTCTCAATACCCATATTTGCCGGCCATAACAAAACATAGAATATGTATTTAAAACCATATTAAATTACATATTAAAAATTAATTAATTTTTAAAACCTTAATATCAAAAATTAATTTAATAAAAATTAATTATTAGAAATTAGAAACAAAGAGGAAATTATCTAAAACATACAATATAAACAAACTATAAAAATTTATTATATATATATATGTATAAAAAATCAGTAATCAGAGATGAAACAATTGAGATCAAATTCAATATTTAACCCATTCGGTGATAATGATCTCATTTCATGTATCCATCTTGATTCAGTCTGACTCAATTGCCGTACCTTATGGCTCCCCCTCCAATGTGGATTATATTTGGCAATAGCCCAAAATTTAAGATCTTTGGGATTATTTTGATGACACATGGAGAAATGCCGTGACACATTATGGTCAGGGAAGCCCTTTTCAATATTTTGAACATGCTCCCTCAGGCGTTTCCACAAGGGCCTTTTGGTACGGCCAATGTACTGAAGAGAGCATGGGCATTGTAAGGCATAGACTACACCCTCAGTTCTGCATGTTATTAGATCTTTAATTTGGTATTCTATTTGAGTAACATTAGATACAAAACTGGAACATTTTTGTCCATTGAAATTAGTCTTTTTGCAGGCAAAGCATCTTTTACAAGGGAAAAAACCTTTTCCTTGGAAGAAAGTTAGTCTGTTTGATTTAGTGGGGGGATCCGGAACATTTTTAGCCACTAAATCTCTTAAAGTGGGTGCCCGTCTATATATTATTCTTGGCATACTTGGCAATATACATTGTAATTGTTTATCCGCCTGTAATATAGACCAGTGCCTTTTGAAGATAGTCTCCACTTGTTTATGTTGGACGTTATAATTCAAGATGATTGGTACTTGATCATCCAAAACTGTTCTTTTGATCTTATCTTCTATTAGTGTTTCTCTGGGTATTTCCAACACTTTTTGGATCTGTGCCTGTATAAAACCAGTGTCATATCCTTTATTCACAAACTTTTCACCAATCATATTAGCTTGTTCCTTGAATATTCCTGGGTCTGTACAGTTTCTCCGGATCCTAACCAGTTGCCCCTTCGGGATATTTATTAACCAGGGGTCATGATGGCAGCTGTCTACCGGTATATAGCTATTTCGTTCAACCGGTTTGAAATAAGTTTTAGTGGTAATTTGTTGAGCTTCAAGTGTGATTTCTAGGTCCAAAAATTGTATGGTTTTCTCATTAATCATGTGGGTGAGTATAATATTTTTCTGGTTCATATTGAGTTTTTCAAAAAATTGTATCAACGAACCTTCATCACCACTCCATATGAGAATGCAATCATCAATGAACCTTTTATAGAGAACTAATTGCTCAGGTATGAGGTATGGGGGCAAAATATGCGCCAAGTGTTGCCAATGTGTTTATGGCTGAGTGGGAGGAAACTGCTATTTATGAAGACCCACCTGAGCAATTAGTTCTCTATAAAAGGTTCATTGATGATTGCATTCTCATATGGAGTGGTGATGAAGGTTCGTTGATACAATTTTTTGAAAAACTCAATATGAACCAGAAAAATATTATACTCACCCACATGATTAATGAGAAAACCATACAATTTTTGGACCTAGAAATCACACTTGAAGCTCAACAAATTACCACTAAAACTTATTTCAAACCGGTTGAACGAAATAGCTATATACCGGTAGACAGCTGCCATCATGACCCCTGGTTAATAAATATCCCGAAGGGGCAACTGGTTAGGATCCGGAGAAACTGTACAGACCCAGGAATATTCAAGGAACAAGCTAATATGATTGGTGAAAAGTTTGTGAATAAAGGATATGACACTGGTTTTATACAGGCACAGATCCAAAAAGTGTTGGAAATACCCAGAGAAACACTAATAGAAGATAAGATCAAAAGAACAGTTTTGGATGATCAAGTACCAATCATCTTGAATTATAACGTCCAACATAAACAAGTGGAGACTATCTTCAAAAGGCACTGGTCTATATTACAGGCGGATAAACAATTACAATGTATATTGCCAAGTATGCCAAGAATAATATATAGACGGGCACCCACTTTAAGAGATTTAGTGGCTAAAAATGTTCCGGATCCCCCCACTAAATCAAACAGACTAACTTTCTTCCAAGGAAAAGGTTTTTTCCCTTGTAAAAGATGCTTTGCCTGCAAAAAGACTAATTTCAATGGACAAAAATGTTCCAGTTTTGTATCTAATGTTACTCAAATAGAATACCAAATTAAAGATCTAATAACATGCAGAACTGAGGGTGTAGTCTATGCCTTACAATGCCCATGCTCTCTTCAGTACATTGGCCGTACCAAAAGGCCCTTGTGGAAACGCCTGAGGGAGCATGTTCAAAATATTGAAAAGGGCTTCCCTGACCATAATGTGTCACGGCATTTCTCCATGTGTCATCAAAATAATCCCAAAGATCTTAAATTTTGGGCTATTGCCAAATATAATCCACATTGGAGGGGGAGCCATAAGGTACGGCAATTGAGTCAGACTGAATCAAGATGGATACATGAAATGAGATCATTATCACCGAATGGGTTAAATATTGAATTTGATCTCAATTGTTTCATCTCTGATTACTGATTTTTTATACATATATATATATAATAAATTTTTATAGTTTGTTTATATTGTATGTTTTAGATAATTTCCTCTTTGTTTCTAATTTCTAATAATTAATTTTTATTAAATTAATTTTTGATATTAAGGTTTTAAAAATTAATTAATTTTTAATATGTAATTTAATATGGTTTTAAATACATATTCTATGTTTTGTTATGGCCGGCAAATATGGGTATTGAGAAGTTGCTGGAGTTTCTTTTATAAATTTTATGTGTAGTACCACTAATGACCAATCGAGGCTGTCATATACCCACAGTTGTCCATATAAATTGATAATGTTTTTGGAGGTTATAGTGTTGGACCACTTGTGACCACTGGAGGCTGCTATGTGTATATACATATCCCCAGTTGTCGGAATTGAACTGATTGTTTTTAAATAATTTTAAATTGTACTTGTATTTTTTAAATTGTACTTGTATTAAAAAATTATACATATGAATATGTTACCAATCCTTATGAGCCTGCGATGATGTAAGATGAAACACTCCCTTACTGCATATCCCGTTGGTGCCTAAGTATCTCGCTGACTATAAATAACATCAGCTGAGACCTGGCAAGCAGTTACCCATTACTAAGTCACGTGTCTAGTGACGTAACGCGTGGGGGAGGAGTTACGAGCGGGACGGATCGCAGATCCGAATGAGGAGAGTGCATCAGAGACGCTGAGCGGTTTATTTGAAGGATTGGTGCTAGGTTGTCCTTAAACGCTGTTTAAACTCGGCGGATTCGTGAGTGAGACCTGATCAGAAATTATTTACCCATATTTGTTCATGCTATTTGCGCTATGAAGATCTTTTTCTCTTGTTGTTTTTCTATGAGCTGTATCAGTGTGGAGGAAGTGCTGCACATATGAAACAGATGTCTACATAGTGTGATTAGATCTCACATCTCTCAATCATCACACAGGGTGTTGTTCACGGAAGAAACACTGGTGTATCCATACAATTGGACTAATTGTCTTTTCTTTTTGTTTGTGGATTTGTGTACATATTGAATCACGCATTATTTGGTTTTCACATTATCTTAGTTAATATTCAGCGCAATATATATTATATAATTTTTGCACTATTTTGTTTGACATACATCACCTTATTGCTGCGTTTATTATTTGGTAATTTTGTTAATGACATTTTTTTAATATTTAATTAGCGCTGTAGTACCATTTTTATATTTTTCACAGTAGTCACTTTATCACTATTCAGCAGCTATTATGGATATATTTAAATTTATGGAAAACCGCACAGTTGATTTGAAAGATGTGTTTACTACCAAACCTGTTTCTGAAGTAGGAGATCTTGATACTACTTTTAGAAAGTTTGGCCATCTAATGGAGAAGAAGGTTAGCATATGGTGGGATTTAACCACTCATGAACAATATATTAAAGAGGGTATTGTACCCCGGAGACTCAGATGGGAGGTACCAATTAATGATGGTCTTCTAGACCAGGACTCTATAGAAGAATGGTACAAGTTTTTTAATGAAAAAGGGCTTGAATTAGTGCAATTTACAATGAAACGGAAACAAAGAAAAATTGCAATAATCAATAAACAAATTGCTGAATGCAAAGTATCCCTAGAAGGACATAAGGATACTCCTTCTTTTATAACACTCACTGCTCAACTTAACAAAGTATTGGAGCAAAAGGATCTTGAGATTAAACAACGGAAGAAGAGAAAATATCTCAGGGACACGTTTGATTACCAACAGCACCAGATCTTTAAATGGCAGATTAACCTTAAGGATGGTAAAAGGGGATCAGTCTCATCATCCCCTGAAAGGGAGGTACGTCTAGTATCTCCTAGGAGGGAGATGAGATATAGATCTCCAGAACCCACCAGTCATAATGGAGGGGAATATGGAAGACCCTATAGGGATAACCCTAATGGTCAATACCCCAATAGTCAAGGTCGGTCCACAAGACATGATCAGAATGAACCTAGGACTCCTAAACCTTGGTGGGGTAATAAAAGCAATCAAAAACCAAGGTCCAAATCACCTAAAAAGACCTTTTGGAAAAATAAGAATAACCAAAAACAATCTAAAGCTCCACAAAATCGACCGGACCATTCAGGGGGGCATCAATATGGTTATCAACAGGAACATCAGTACTATAGCCATGACTATAGGGACCCCAGGGATAATCATTTACAGCAACAGTCCAGAGCCCCGCCCCAACAATACCAACAAGGGAGCTCAACTCCTAGGGACTATCATCAATATGATAACAGAAGAAGTCCCGTCCCAATGTATAATAAATATGAACCATTGGGTAATTACAGAGAGGAAAATGATTCTAGATCTTTTTTAGAGTATCGTCGGAGCGACAGAACACCTCCACGATACGAACAAATGACACACCCGCGAAGTCCAAACGAAAGAGAGGCTGCAGAGGGGGACACAAGATCCAAAAGAAGAAAGGTCAAGTAGGGGAAGGGATCTATAATATTAGTGGGGTAGAACTAACACGTACGGAACTCTTAACCTTGGATAAAGGATTGAAGTTTGCTCCAAAACGAAATCTGAGCAAATTTGATGTATATGTAGATATACAAAAATATACCAGGAAATTAAATATCAAGAAATATATGATGAATCAACCCATAAAGGGACCATCGGATCAAACCCTTTTGGGGAGAGTTCAGCATAGTCAATTAAGAAATAAGTCATTATTTAATCCCCAGGTTCATAATAATGAACATGTTCAAGTTTTTAACAAAATGGTCCTGAGAGACCTAGAGAAATTAAAAACTAAAAAAGTCCCAGATCCTAAATATATACACAAAGGAATAAAGGAACTGGAGGACAATAAACAAGTCATTATTAGACCTGCGGACAAAGGAGGAGCTATAGTGGTATTATCCAAGGAATATTATTTCGAAGAATTGGAAAATCAACTGGAAGATCAAAATACATATATTAAGCTCAGGGGAAACCCTACGTGTGAATACAAGGAAGAACTAATTGATTTGATTCAAAGAGGGAGGGACAAAGGAGTACTTCATAAAAGAGAACAAAAATATTTGGTTCCAGAAAACTGCAGGGTACCTATAATCTATACAATACCAAAGATTCATAAGGACCCACTCAGACCTCCAGGTAGACCCATTATCAATGGAATTCAGTCCATAAATTCAAGACTTGGACAATATGTAGATAAGTTTATTCAGCCATTAGTTCCACAAACAAGGGCCTATCTAAGGGACACGAAACATCTCATTCAGATTTTGGATACAGTGAGGATAGATAGATCTAAGAAATATCTATTAGCCACTGCTGATGTGTCCTCGCTCTACACGGTTATTAACCACGCAGAGGCGATTCAGGCATCAAAATGGGCATTGAATAAATTTGGGTCACTTGTGTCGAAACAAAACAGGTTTGTGCTGAGATGTCTGGCATTCGGCCTACAACACAACTATTTCTGGCATAGACAGAAATATTATCGCCAACTGAATGGCATAGGTATGGGGGCAAAATATGCGCCAAGTGTTGCCAATGTGTTTATGGCTGAGTGGGAGGAAACTGCTATTTATGAAGACCCACCTGAGCAATTAGTTCTCTATAAAAGGTTCATTGATGATTGCATTCTCATATGGAGTGGTGATGAAGGTTCGTTGATACAATTTTTTGAAAAACTCAATATGAACCAGAAAAATATTATACTCACCCACATGATTAATGAGAAAACCATACAATTTTTGGACCTAGAAATCACACTTGAAGCTCAACAAATTACCACTAAAACTTATTTCAAACCGGTTGAACGAAATAGCTATATACCGGTAGACAGCTGCCATCATGACCCCTGGTTAATAAATATCCCGAAGGGGCAACTGGTTAGGATCCGGAGAAACTGTACAGACCCAGGAATATTCAAGGAACAAGCTAATATGATTGGTGAAAAGTTTGTGAATAAAGGATATGACACTGGTTTTATACAGGCACAGATCCAAAAAGTGTTGGAAATACCCAGAGAAACACTAATAGAAGATAAGATCAAAAGAACAGTTTTGGATGATCAAGTACCAATCATCTTGAATTATAACGTCCAACATAAACAAGTGGAGACTATCTTCAAAAGGCACTGGTCTATATTACAGGCGGATAAACAATTACAATGTATATTGCCAAGTATGCCAAGAATAATATATAGACGGGCACCCACTTTAAGAGATTTAGTGGCTAAAAATGTTCCGGATCCCCCCACTAAATCAAACAGACTAACTTTCTTCCAAGGAAAAGGTTTTTTCCCTTGTAAAAGATGCTTTGCCTGCAAAAAGACTAATTTCAATGGACAAAAATGTTCCAGTTTTGTATCTAATGTTACTCAAATAGAATACCAAATTAAAGATCTAATAACATGCAGAACTGAGGGTGTAGTCTATGCCTTACAATGCCCATGCTCTCTTCAGTACATTGGCCGTACCAAAAGGCCCTTGTGGAAACGCCTGAGGGAGCATGTTCAAAATATTGAAAAGGGCTTCCCTGACCATAATGTGTCACGGCATTTCTCCATGTGTCATCAAAATAATCCCAAAGATCTTAAATTTTGGGCTATTGCCAAATATAATCCACATTGGAGGGGGAGCCATAAGGTACGGCAATTGAGTCAGACTGAATCAAGATGGATACATGAAATGAGATCATTATCACCGAATGGGTTAAATATTGAATTTGATCTCAATTGTTTCATCTCTGATTACTGATTTTTATACATATATATATATAATAAATTTTTATAGTTTGTTTATATTGTATGTTTTAGATAATTTCCTCTTTGTTTCTAATTTCTAATAATTAATTTTTATTAAATTAATTTTTGATATTAAGGTTTTAAAAATTAATTAATTTTTAATATGTAATTTAATATGGTTTTAAATACATATTCTATGTTTTGTTATGGCCGGCAAATATGGGTATTGAGAAGTTGCTGGAGTTTCTTTTATAAATTTTATGTGTAGTACCACTAATGACCAATCGAGGCTGTCATATACCCACAGTTGTCCATATAAATTGATAATGTTTTTGGAGGTTATAGTGTTGGACCACTTGTGACCACTGGAGGCTGCTATGTGTATATACATATCCCCAGTTGTCGGAATTGAACTGATTGTTTTTAAATAATTTTAAATTGTACTTGTATTTTTTAAATTGTACTTGTATTAAAAAATTATACATATGAATATGTTACCAATCCTTATGAGCCTGCGATGATGTAAGATGAAACACTCCCTTACTGCATATCCCGTTGGTGCCTAAGTATCTCGCTGACTATAAATAACATCAGCTGAGACCTGGCAAGCAGTTACCCATTACTAAGTCACGTGTCTAGTGACGTAACGCGTGGGGGAGGAGTTACGAGCGGGACGGATCGCAGATCCGAATGAGGAGAGTGCATCAGAGACGCTGAGCGGTTTATTTGAAGGATTGGTGCTAGGTTGTCCTTAAACGCTGTTTAAACTCGGCGGATTCGTGAGTGAGACCTGATCAGAAATTATTTACCCATATTTGTTCATGCTATTTGCGCTATGAAGATCTTTTTCTCTTGTTGTTTTTCTATGAGCTGTATCAGTGTGGAGGAAGTGCTGCACATATGAAACAGATGTCTACATAGTGTGATTAGATCTCACATCTCTCAATCATCACACAGGGTGTTGTTCACGGAAGAAACACTGGTGTATCCATACAATTGGACTAATTGTCTTTTCTTTTTGTTTGTGGATTTGTGTACATATTGAATCACGCATTATTTGGTTTTCACATTATCTTAGTTAATATTCAGCGCAATATATATTATATAATTTCTGCCTACGCAGAGCTGACAGCTCTCCTTAAGCAATCCAACACACACTCACAATATGGCTGTTGTGAGCCATAACTTTATCATTCAAAACTTTGGACCTGATGATATGCCACCAATCGACGATAGCAATGAACCCGACCCTCATCCCTAATTAAGATTTCATGATTTCCTAGTCTGAAAATATGATGGGTCCCCCTTACGGTACCTGTTCAGAGGCTGCCCGCCCTATTCCTAGAAGCACACAAACAACCACCCTTCCCTCCCGAGCGGCACCCGCCCCCCCTGCGCTGTTTGTCAGACGGTCCGGCACTTACCCCATCGTTGCAGGTGGCAGGCAGCGTGGTGCAGCGGCTCGGCTCCTCCTTCTCTCCTCTATGGCGGCATCCAGCTCCTCCCCTCTTCCTTTTAGGGGTCCAGTACACAAAAAGAGGGGGAAGACATGGCGGTGGTTGAAGGATATGGTCACAAATCGGGAACTGGGCCGACCTATGACCCTAAGAGGTGTTGTCCTTCATTAGAGAAAATAAAAATGTTCCATATAATCCAGGTCTTCGTTTAAGTCTCTCGACTATGTTGCGCAGTGAGGATTAAGTCCTCCATTTGTTTAAATTCCTCCACTTTCCTCAGCCAATGTTCAATGGTCGGGGGGCACTGTTGCTTCCAATAAAGGGGTATACAGGCGTTAGCCGCATACAGCAGATGGCGTATCAGTGATTTCTTGTATGTTTTGGTTGGGATCTTTGAATGGTATAGGAGAAAAAACGCAGCATCTTCCAGAATATCATACTCCCTAAACTCCTGCGTAATGCGACAAACTTCTCCCCAGAAGTTTTTCAATCTGGGGTAGGACCAGAAAATATGTAGTAGCGACCCTATCCATTTGGATGTTATTATTTATTTATCACTACAATGCAATTCAACTTATTTTTATAGCAACTACTTTGGGTGCCATCACGGAGTGCCTACCTGCGATTAATGTGCTTCCTGTCTGTCCCCTTGGATTCTCGCCAAGTCATATTTCCACAGCTCCTGGGTGAGTCTCCCCTTGGCAGTCACCATTTGGAAAGATTGTCATATTTATTCTTAGCTGATTTGTAAGTATTAGAGTCCCTCAGGTGATCTTTGAGGTTGGAATTATTCTATGTAATACGAGATACCATTAGGTATGTTACATGCCTGATTTTCTATCTTAGAGATACTATACATGCATCTACCCCCGAAGAGTGAACAGAGTCACAAAACCCATCAAGTTTATGGATACAATCTTTGTTTCAATCATGTATTGCCAGTTGGATTGATTATGGTCAACAGTATATTTAATTATGTAAGAAATGCTATAATATGGATTCACTACAAATCAGCTTGTTATCATTTTACTTTGTTTTGTATGTAATATTCATTTATTAAACAACATTGTTGGAAACTAGTTATTCATTGGTCATATGTGCTGTGCTTCATTTGAGGTCCCAGGACAAATAAACTGGTTGTAAGGTAATAAAGATAAGGCTATATACATGTGTATCTCTATAGCAATAGCAATGATCAATACATAAATACTTAAGTAGGGAAATCAGTAATACGCAACATAACTGAATTTCAAATGTATCTAGGCGGATAGTAGTTCCCTAGTAGTCTTAAGTGGGAGTGGGAGAAGGTAGGGTACCACTTTTTTTTAGTTTTTTTTGTATAATCTTTATTTATTAAAGGCAAGGTATCACAACTCAATGAGCAGTGCCATTGGCTTATAAAGCTGTTGCAAGAGTAATACAGTATATACCAAAGTATAAAACACTTAAAATACAGGTAACATAGGTATGATAGTCATGTAGTAGGGTGAAAGTTGGGAATCCTCTCACAGGGAGTGAGGGGAACCCCAACCACCCCATCACCTACATTTAAATGCCATATAAGGATGAATTCCAATAAGAAAGTGGAATGGACAGCTTCCAAAACAACAAGTAATAACAGTGTGCTAGAGAAATTAAGGGCCAGGTCCTCTGGGTGGGGCGCAAAAGGAGGGGGCATAAAAAGACCTCCAACTAACCACCCCCTACATGCCACCCATACAAGGGCATTTGCGCCATGGGGACAAAACAATGCCAACCCCAGATGAGCTTGTCCTCCCCACAGCAACAAACTTTGTGGCCTGCCTGTCCAGCCAGCACTTCTTCTTATGACCTAATTCCTGATGCATAAACAAATTGGTCAGGAGACCGAGAGAAGGAGAAATAAGAGAAGAAAGAAAAGTATAGGGGACAAGGAAGGTAAGAAAAAAAGAACAGGAACGTACCTTGCTTCTCGCAGTTGACGCCACCCCTCGCACACAGCCCATAATACCATAGCAAAAAAAGGTATGTAGTTGAAAGAAAAAATTACCTCATGCACCTGAAATTAGGCCTCTGGTCTTTATTGTGGAGGTTGAGGGTGACACCTAAGGGATGGGCTCTACCAGCTCCAGCAAAGCCAAGTCAAAACTAGGGGACACTTGTCCTGGATCGTAGACATATGCTACCCAAAGTGACCAGGTGCTGGAGAAGCAATTGCGGGCACCCCTTCAGGTAGCGATCCAGTCCTCCGCTTCCTTTATTTCACTCACCTTAGGCAACCATTTTTCCCTGCTAGGGATTTGTGATTGCTTCCAATAGATTGAAAGCAGGCTCTTAGCTGCATTCAATAAATGAGGTAATGTGCTTTTCTTATATTGTCTAACTGGCATGGGAGGAATGTAAAAAAGGAAGTAAATCGGGGAGAGAGGGACGTCCAAGCCCATGATGTCCCTAATCTGGGTACTGATGTCCAGCCAAAAGGGTCTAATCACTGGGCAATCCCACCAGAGATGCAAGAGTGTACCCCTGTGGCCCACAGTCCCTCCATCACTGGTCAGAAGTAGAGGGATAAAATTGTCTGCGGGTACGCGGTACCAACGTGACAGAATCTTATAGTTTGTTTCCTGGGTTGTGGAATCAATAGCGCTGGAACAAGTAAGTTGAGAAAGGTAGGTCAGTTGGTCTGGGGTAAAGTCAAGCCCCAGGTCCCGTTCCCAGGTCCTGATATATGTGGGCTTAGCTCTGGAAGTGGCATAGTCTATCAGTTGGTAAAGTTCGGAGACCATATGTGGTATCGATTCCTCTTCTATAAAAAAGCGCTTAAAGGGCAGGAGGGTAGAGATATCTCTTATGGAACGTCCATTAACCGCAAAAAAGTGGTGGAGTTGCCTGTATCTACAGAAGTCCATAGGGAAACCCTTGTATCAGTCCCGCAGGATCTCAAAGGTCAATAGTTTACCACTCTGCAGAAGCTTACCACAACTGGTACTACCGTCATCTACCCAAGGCCCAAAAAAGGCCACTTGCTCCCCAGGAGGGAACCACAGGAACCCCTCCAATGGGGACACAGGGGGTGCCAGTTTCAGCATTGTATTGATGCAGTCCCATACTGCCAGAGCATGAGTCATCAATGGGGAGGTAGAGTCTCACAACCCTCTGTACTCCCGAGACAGCCACGGGTCATAAGGCAGCTTCTTACACACCACATATTTCTCTAGGGAGACCCAGAGTTTAAACTGAGTGTGAAAAGTCCAATTGAGTATCCTCTAGAGGACAATTGCTCTATAGTACCTCTGAATGTCCGGTAGGCCTAGGCCTCCTGCGACTCTCGGGCAGCTCAGCACTCTAAGCCCGATTCAAGTCTCAGATTATTCCAGACAAATCCTGATAGCAGGCTGGACACTTGGGTAAAGAATCCTCTAAGCAAGGGCACATGTATAATCTGCATGTAAAAAAGTATTTGTTGGAGAATATTCAGGGTACAACTTTTAATAGTAAATAGGCTGACCCTTGGGACAGTTACGGTTGTGGGGCAGTCTTTTGTCCTAGATATTCACTGGCTAATCTTCGGAGCTTGTTGCGATTGTGAATAAGACCTGCAGGCAGTCTTAGAACTAAAGAATAACAGGCTGGCTCAGTCCCTAGGAGCACTAGTGGATAATAACCGGAAGGCCCCCTCACCAGACCCAGTGAAACTGCAGCAGTGATATCTCCGGCATTAATGATCACTCACTCTTGGCTACCCCATGCAACTCTGGTCTGCAGTGTAGCATGTCTCTGTATCCTGGCAGTAGGGTGACCACATTTCCAAACTACCATTCAGGGACACCCTCCCTTCCCAACAATCACGAATCATAGCACAGTGATTGGACACAAGAGGCGGGATTTATGATTTCTCCAATCACAAACAGGGGGCGGGATTGTGCTCCTCCAGGCATTCCCGGCCAGGACAAGTACTGTCAGTGAGTAAAGTGGTGATGTAGCGGCCTTTTTTGGGGGCATCAGATTGGCCCTGGGGGGTGGCTGTGTCAGTTTCATTCCGGGACACTGTATTGTCCTGGAATTAATGTTCCCCAGACAGACCTGCAAAATGCGGGACTGTCCCGGGCAATCAGGGACATGTGGTCACCCTATCTGTCCTGTAGACAAACAGGAAGTGAGTGAAAATCTCTCTAAAGTGAGTAGACTATCTCCACTTGACGCTGAAGAAGTCCCGCCCACAGGACGTAACGCGTACATAAGGGGAGGAGCTACGCAGGACGTCACCCCGATCATCGCCGCTGTGATTTCTGACATACTGTTTCAGCATACACTCGGCTCATGAGTGTTTTTAAATGTGAGTGCCCATTTTTTATTGCTTTATGCAGCATTAAAACCTGTTTTATACGGAGAGCACTAGATTCCTCTGTGTTTTTTCCTATGTATGGTTGTTTGCTGGTACCATCCATGATATGATGTTCCTATTGGAGATCTGACATAATTGGGAATACTGCTGATATGCTTTGTGACCTGTATGGGTCGAAGCATTAAGGTGAGAGTCCATCTTGCATGCGGTGGTGGATTCCCTATCGGTGTTTCTTTTCACCTTCACTTCTGCTGGATTCATCTTTTTGTTGATACACTTTTATAAGGACTTTTTTGGACACATGGACATTTATTATCACTGACATATATATATTTCTTTCACTGTGTAATATCTTTTTCACTGTGCAATTATTATTTTTTTATTTATTTATTAGTTTTAAATTTGCGCTGCACTTTTTCACTTGATTTATGTATTTTGGGAAA
Source organism: Rana temporaria (assembly GCF_905171775.1). Classification (NCBI taxonomy): domain Eukaryota; kingdom Metazoa; phylum Chordata; class Amphibia; order Anura; family Ranidae; genus Rana; species Rana temporaria. The sequence continues at coordinate 68,451,274 of NC_053490.1, forward strand.
TGTTTATGAATTTGTCCTCAGTGCTGGCTTGCATACCTTAGTTTTATTTTGTTTTTACATTACATTTATTCCAGCTCTGAATATTTCACATTATATGTGTTTGATGGCATGGCACAGTGGCTTCGTTTGATGGCATGGCACAGTGGTGACAATTGATGGCACAGTGGCTGCGTTTGATGGCATGGCACAGTGACTGCAGTTGATGGCATGGCACAGTGACTGCGTTTGATGGCATGGCACAGTGGTGTGAATTGATTGCACAGTAGCTGCGTTTGATGGCATGGCACAGTGGCTGCGTTTGATGGCATGGCACAGTGGTGACAATTGATGGCACAGTGGCTGCGTTTGATAGCATGGCACAGTGGCTGCGTTTGATGGCATGGCACAGTGACTGCGGTTGATGGCATGGCACAGTGACTGCAGTTGATGGCATGGCACAGTGACTGCGTTTGATGGCATGGCACAGTGGTGTGAATTGATTGCACAGTAGCTGCGTTTGATGGCATGGCACAGTGGCTGCGTTTGATGGCATGGCACAGTGGTGACAATTGATGGCACAGTGGCTGCGTTTGATGGCATGGCACAGTGGTTGCGTTTGATGGCATGGCACAGTGACTGCGGTTGATGGCATGGCACAGTGACTGCGTTTGATGGCATGGCACAGTGGTGCGAATTGATGGCACATTGGCTGCGTTTGATGGCATGGCACAGTGGCTGCGTTTGCTGGCATGGCACAGTGGTGACAATTGATGGCACAGTGGCTGCGTTTGATGGCATGGCACAGTGGCTGCGTTTGATGGCATGGCACAGTGGCTGCGTTTGATGGCATGGCACAGTGGTGACAATTGATGGCACAGTAGCTGCGTTTGATGGGCACAGTGAGGCTGCAATTTTTTTTTTCGTTTGCGCCCCCCCCCCCCAAAAATTGAGCACCAGCCACCACTGCGCTATTGGAAATATCACGCAGTCTGCTTTATAGTCAGAACTACTTTTCATCTGTGCAGAGCTGCAAACAAGACAAAGGAAAGATTTCATATTTTCTGAACTGTTAAGAGTCTTGTAACTCTTCCCAATATCCCCCTTATGCCCATTCCTCTATTGTTTTCTTGTTGCATTTAACCACAAATTTGCAGAGGTGGCCAATAGAAGAAACACAATATAGAAAAAAAACAATCACAATTTGTACATTTTAAGGCTTGGTGATGCCCCCTCTAACCCTGCTGCCCTAAGCACTAGTGTACAAGTGTCATTATAGAGAATACAGACATGTACGGCTGCGTACACACGATCGGTCAAAAACGATGAAAACGGACTGAAGGACCGTTTCATCGGTCCAAACCGATCGTGTGTGGGCCCCATCGGTCAGTTATCCTTCGGTCAAAAAAAAGAGAACTTGCTTTAAAATTTAACCGATTGACGCCTAACCGATAGGTCAAAACCGATCGTTAGTATGCAAAAGCATCGGTCAAAAAGCTGCGCATGCTCAGAATCAAGTCAACGCATGCTTGGAAGCATTGAACTTCATTTTTTTCAGCACGTCGTGTGTTTTACGTCACCGCGTTCTGACACGATCGTTTTTTTAACCGATGGTGTGTAGGCACATCAGACCATCAGTCAGCTTCATCGGTTAAGCGATGAAAACGGTCCTTCGGACTGTTCTCATTGGATAGACTGATCGTGTGTACGCGGCCTAAGAGATTGCATAAGAGAAAACTAACACTCAGATTAGACAGCACAAAGCTAAGGAAAGATGATAGGTATTAGCAAAAGCATGTCCGATCACTGAACTGTGAAAATGACGGAAAAATTAATATTTCACACTGGCCTAACTCAGCAATGTCACAACACATCCTCATGACACTGTCACTATACATCAGTATGTTAAAGCACAATCAGCCAATTTCATTTAAAACACTGAAACTAAATTCAGAAATTCGAGATTGCAAATATCAGCATTATCCCTTCTCCATCCCGACTTGGCTTAGCAAACACGTTTCCCCCACAGCAGTCTTGTTTTCTGTGTGACAGTTTAAGCTGTCATTAGCCAAGGAGCAATAGTTCATGAATCTTGCTACTTCACCAGCAGCTGGCGTGCCACGCATCTGCCTACTGGAGCTCACAAGTGACCCTTTAATGCTCTTACAAAAATCTTTTTGCATTAATTCACAAACAAACCCAAATGACATATGGGTGTATTTGTAATATCATAAAAGTTCCTATTCAGACATTAATGAACTTGTTCAGGGCTGGATCGCGCCACAATTTCTGTGTTTTGAATGTTTTTTTATTTTTTTGCATATGCATTTACACGCATTTTTTTATGCATTTTGGTGCATTATCAATGCATTATAGGGTGTTTTTTTCCTCTTTTTTTATTGTGACACTTGAAAAATCTCAGGAGAATGTCCATTCTGGTGCGTTTTCGGTGTGATTAGATGCATTCCAGTGCGCTTACATGAGTTTTTCTGTGTTTCAGATGCATTCCATACAGAAAAAAACAATGCAGCAAGTTTTACTTTTGTTGACTGCACTAGAACCTAATGCATTGGCGTGAACTAGGGCCATTGGAATACATAGAAAACACTGTGCATCAGTGGCAGCTGGTGCTCAACATTTTTTGGGGGGCGCAAACAAACTGAAAAAAAAAAAAAACATCAATTGCAGCCACTGTGCTCATCAAACGCAGCCACTGTGCCCATCAAGCGCAGCCACTGTGCCCATAAATTGCGGCCACTGTGCCATCAAACGCAGCTACTGTAACCATCAATTGCTGCAAGTGTGCCCTATCAATTGCTGCCAGTGTGCTCCATCAATTTCCTCCGAGTGTGCCCCATCAAATGCTGCCAGTATGCCCCCCGCCCGGCACTTACCTGTCTCGGGTCACGGCGCTGCCCTCCACACTCCTCCAAGTCCTTAATATCTTCTCCCATCCTCTTCCCGTCTGATAGGTGTCCAATCAAAGCACCTGTCCCTGCAGCCAATCAGGTGACAGGTAACCAGACCTGGTGCACCTGATTGGCTGAGAGGCGGGTCAGTGTTAGGGAAGCAATTTATTTGCTTCCCTAACACAACACTGAGTAAACAACGAACACACAGCATTGCGCCCGCTGTTTACCAATTTAAAAGACTATTATAGCCTATGGCTCTAATCAGGACGCCTATTAGAGCCGACGGCTCTAATCAGACGCTTCCAAAAAAAAAACCTGCTTTAATTCAGGTGCCCGACAATAGACAGATTCATGCAATGCATGAATCTATCTATTGGTGATGATAGACAGGTGCAGGAGAGAGGGGGCGGTGCTCCTGCGCCTTTTATGGACGCACCACCACTGCTGTGCATGCATTTTTGATTCAGATTAAAAACGCACTGGACTGCATCTAGTGTGAACCAGCCCTGAGTTATGATTGCTAGGTGCTAATCCCTGAGTTATGATTTCTAGGTGCTAAATCTCTACTGTGGAGTTTTACTCCGATGATAGACAAGTCTGTGTTTTATTAAAATCCATGGGAAGGGTTAAAAAAGTCTGGGTTGCTGCTTTCCGCCAACCTTTCAAAGAAATGTCATGACACTGTTAACCGTTCTCATTTTAAATCCCCCTTGTTGCACCATGGAGGGAGGCCTCCCACCTTCTTGCTTCTTTCTCCCCCCCCCCCCCCCTGTTTACCCTTTCCTGTACCCTCCCCTCCCACCCTCAAGTCATTCCCTTTGTCCCCCCTGCAATATGTAAATAGTCAGACCCTGCCCAGCACCACCTTACCCTTACCACTCCCCACCCTGGGCCTCTGCATATCCTATAGTGACCCCATTGTACTGTCTCCTACCCTGTGTCCTGACCGTATTAACTGCACATCCTACTAGTCGGCTATCCCAGGTGGCACCTTTGTTGAGTCAGGCAGATGGTATGCTGACTTTCCTACTTATTGTAACTCATGTTTACATACTGTGACTAATTTGATTGAAATCCAATTTAAAAATCTATTGAGCGAAAAAAAAAAGTTGATTTGGTTTTTACTTACACTATATTGTCAAAAGTATTGGGACGCCTGCCTTTACACACAAACATGAACTTTAATTGCATCCCAGTCTTAGGCCCCATACACACGAGAGGATTTATCCGCGGATACGGTCCAGCGGACCGTATCCGCGGATAAATCCTCTCGAGGATTTCAGCAGATTTCTATGCGATGGCGTGTACACACCATTGCATTGAAATCCGCGCCGAAATCCTCTGGCGATGACGTGTCGCGCCGTCGCCGCGATTATGACGCGGCGACGGGCGCGACGCTGTCATATAAGGAATTCCACGCATGCGTCAAATCATTACGACGCGTGCGGGGAATCCCTTTGGACGGATGGATCCGGTGAGTCTGTACAGACAAGCGGATCCATCCTTTGGGATGGATTTCAGCAGATGGATTTGTTGAGCATGTCAGCAAATATTCATCTGCTGGAAATCCATCCCAGGGGAGATTTATCCGAGGATAAATATCCGCCGGAGTGTACACACCATAGAATCTATAATCCCATTTGATGGGATTTATCTGCGGATAGATTCTATGGTGTGTATGGGGCCTTAGTCTGTAGGGTTCAATATTGAGTTGGTCCACCCTTTGCAGCTATAACAGCTTCATCTCTTCTGGGAAGGCTGTCCACAAGGTTTAGGAGTGTGTCTATGGGAATGTTTGACCATTTTTCCAGAAGTGCATTTGTGAGGTCAGGCACTGATGTAGATGAGAAAGCCTGGCTCGCAGTCTCCGCTCTACTTACCCCTTTACTAACTATCCAACATACATATTTATGTTTAGAGCCAATACTCCTTTTGGACCTATTGAGACTGTTGGGGATACACAAATTCCATCCATGCTGTGGGACTTCGTTTGGCCCTGGTTGGGACTTCGTTTGGCCCCGCCTCCTCGGCTCCCTGGCAAGACACTCACTGCCGCCGCATTGGGAGCCTCACATGCGCTGGTCTTTGGCTATGTCCATTGGTGAGTATGGGGTTTTCCATATCAAGGGCCCCCCTTACCCTGTGCCCTTTATAGCATACTACATACTTTTTTTATTTTTTCATTCTAGGTATACCACGAGCATCTACCCCTGAAGAGCGAGCTAAGCCTTGCGAAACGCGTCGGGTATACACATGATGCTTGTGCGTTTTTTAATATGGACAGTTACTTGCAATATTATTTTACCTATTTTTTGTATTCTGTATGAATTGGCTCATGTTCATGACATTAAAGCGGTAGTTCACCCACAATCCCATGATGTTACCATCGAGACAGGCATTGTAGCGCGAGCTACAGTATGCCTGTCCCGATTTTTTTAACCCCGTACTCACCTCGTAGTCGTCCATCGTAGATTCCGGCTCCCGCGGGGAATGGGCGTGCCTATGGAGAGGGAGGATGATTGACGGCCGGCCCTGGCACGTCACTCTCCCCGAAGACAGCCGGAGTAGGTCTCGGCTCTTCACGGCGCGTGCGCACAGGCTATGCGCACGCGTCGTGAAGACCAAGCCTATTTCGGCTATTTCCGGAGAAGCGTGACGCGCCAGAGCCGGCCGTCAATCATCCTCCGTCTCCAGAGGCACGCCCATTCCCCGGTATCTTCGATGGACGACTACAAGGTGAGTATGGGGGGAAAAAATTCGGGACAGGCATACTGTAGCTCGCGCTACAGTGCCTGATTTAAAGGTAAAAGAAAAATTTTTTTTTTTTTTTACTGTCGATAGGGTGAACCCCCGCTTTAATGTATGTACTGCTTTTTACTTGAATTAAATATATACTGTAATTAATTTTTCTTTTTTGACGCAGTCTCCGCTCTAATTCATCCCAAAGGTCTTCTATCGGGTATAGGCCAGTCAAGTTCCTCCACCCCAAACTCGCTCATCCATGTCTTTATGGACATTGCTTTGTGCACTGGTGCGCAGTCATGTTGGAACAAGGAGGCGCCATCCCCAAACTGTTCCCACAAAGTTGGGAGTATGAAATTGTCCTAAATGTCTTGGCATGCTGACACCTTAAGGCCCCGTACACACGACCAAACATGTATGCTGAAACTGGTCTGCGGGCCAGTTTCAGCATACATGTTCGGTCGTGTGTAGGCGCGAGCGGGCCGAATTCCAGCAAACATTTGCCCGCCGGGCCTTTTCCCAGCAGACAAATATTCCTGGACGTGTTTTAAAACCGTCCGCTGGAATCCTGCCCGCTCGGACATGTACGGTCGTCAGTACAGACCTACCGTACATGTCCGAGCGCCCGCCGTCCCTCGCATGCGTCGAATGACTTCGAATGACTTTGACGCATGCGTGGAAGCCTTTAAATGGCAGGCCCGCCCACGTCGCCGCGTCATCGCCGCGTCATCATCGCGGCGACGACGCGGACACGCCCCGCGTAATGTTTACGCGCGGACTTCTGTACGATGGTTAGTACAACCATCGTACAGAAGCCCTCTGGCAGGCATGTACGGTGAAAACGGTCCGACGGACCGGTTTCACCGTACATGTTTGCTCGTTAGTACCCGGCCTAAGAGTTCCCTTCACTGGAACTAAGGGACCAAATCCAACCCCTGAAAAACAACCCCACTCCATAATCCCCCCCCCCCTCTACCAAATGATTTAGACCAGTGCACAAAGCAAGGTCCATAAAGACATGGATGAGCGAGTTTGGGGTGGAGGAACTTGACTAGCCTACACAGAGTCCTGACCTCAACCCAATAGAACACCTTCAGGATGAATTAGAACAGAAACTGTGAGCCAGGTCTTCTCATCCAACATCAGTGCCCAATCTCACAAATGTGCTTCTGGAAGAATGGTTGGACATTCCCATAGACACACTCCTAAACCTTGTGGACCGCCTTCTAAGAAGAGTTGAAGCTGTTATAGCTTGCAAACGGTGGGCCAACTCAATATTGAACCCTACGGACTAAGACTAGGATGCCATTAAAGTCCATGGCCCGGATTCAGATACCATTTACGGCGGCGTATCTCCAGATACCCCGCCGTAATTTAAAAACTGCGCCGTCGTATCCTTACGCCGATTCTGAAAGGCAGATACGCTTAAAAAATAGGCTTCCTTTCGCCGACGTAACTTGCATACGCCGGCGTATAATTGTGTGCAATTTTACGCTGGCCGCTAGGGGCGCTTCCGTAGATTTCCACGTAGAATACGCAAATTACCTAGATACGCCGATTCAGAAACGTACGTGCGCCCGGCGAATTTTTTTCCGTTGTTTACGTAAGCCTTTTTCCGGCGTAAAGTTACCCATGCTATATGAGGCGTACGCAATGTTAAGTATGGACATCGGGCCAGCGTAAAATTTTCCGTTGATTACGTAGTTTGCGTAAATCATTTGCGAATAGGGCTGTGCGTAATTTACGTTCACGTCAAAAGCATTGACTATTGCGGCGTAATTTGGAGCATGCACACTGGGATACGTTCACGGACGGCCCAATGCGCCGTTTGTTAGAAACGTCAATTACGTGGGGTCACACATAATTTAAATAAAACACGCCCACATCTTCAACATTTGAATTAGGCGGGCTTACGCCGGCCCTTATACGCTACGCCGCCGTAACTTCGGGCGCAGAATCTTTCTGAATACCATACGCGGCTCACAAAGTTACGGCGGCGTAGCGTATAGGAGATATGCTACGCCCGCATAAAGATACACATTTGTATCTGAATCTGGGCCCATGTGCGTGTAAAGGCAGGTGTCCCAATACTTTTGACAAGATAGTCTATGTATGTATGTTTGTGTCCCCATTAGGGAAATATCCCCTTACTTTCTGTCCCAGCAACACCCTGCATGTTAGGGTGTGACAAAGTGTACAGAAATGAGGAGGACCTGACATGTTCCAATCCTTTTCTATTCTAGTAAAGAAAATGTAAAAGGTTGTGGCTGGAGTTAAGAAGGCCATTCTTGCATAAATTTCCTTCGTTCTTCGTAGTGCCCATGGCTGCCAGAATACCAGAACAGTGATTGCATCTGATTGGTTGCAGTCATTGTTCAGCCAACATTTATCCACCCGGCTTTATATGGAAGTTTGTTGAGCCGTGTGGTGCCAATAGGGACAAACATGGCTCTAATTGCAGGCCAATTAAAATTCACAGAGGTCCGGTTTGTAAACTTGTCTTCTAGCAGAGGTCCAAATCACGTTTTACTCTTAAAGGGGTTGTAAAAGTTTGTTTTTTATTTTTTTTTTTTACCACCTCAGCTTTTTACCAAATTCAGGAGACCAGCTCATGATTTGATGCTTCTTACGTCTCAGGTTGTGGATTGCATCATATGTGGTATTTATTCTGCGCTTTTTTTTTTTTTTTATAACTTGATCATAAGCATTACAGTTTCTGTGTCGGCCAACCGCTGGGGCAACAGGGCCTTGACCCCACTGCAAAACCTTCAACGCCCCTTCAGTGCTGGTCAGAAACAGATACCGTTTGACAGAGAGAAAAACATTTTAAGGTTTATTTCCTCCCCCCCCCCCCCCCCGCCCCTCATGGCTCCCAGGGATCTCGTGCTTTTCCCCTAGTAAATATTTCCTCAGAAGTTCAGCGATAGGAAAATATGTATTTATGTCGCTCTAGCAAAAGGCCGTGAAAGAAGTGCATGTAGTTTAGGATCGACTTACACGTTTCTTATTCCTAGCAAAACTTGACTCTCTCAGCATAGCTCCATGTTTTTTTATATTCCTTCCATTTGACCCATTTCTCCCTATATTTACTATTCGTCTCCAGATGGCTATCCTTTAGTTCTTCTAACCTGTGCGTTTCCTCTACTTCGTCTATCCAGTTCCAGACGTGTGGGCTTTCCTTCTCCTGCCACTTTTTGGGTATGAGTCTCTTGGCTGCGTTTAAGAGGTGGGGGAGTAAGGACTGCTTGTATTTTTTTTCCCCCACCTGGCTACCGTGAAAGAGCACTACCCAAGGGTCTTTCTTTATCTCCTCACCCGTTATGACCTTAATTTGGCTCAATATTGTGTCCCAATAGATTTGAATTTTTGGGCATAGCCACCATAAATGGGCCATCGTGCCCTTTTCTGAGCAGCCCCGCCAACACTCTGCGGACTGGTTCGCTTTAAATTTATTAGCTTTATCCGGAGTGATATACCACCCTGAGATGCACTTATAGTTTGCTTCGGCTATAGCTTCACTACTGGTTTCGAATTCGGAGCCTAGCCCATTAAAGTATTTGCACAACCTTGGGATCAATATATTGCTAAATCTCTTATAGTACAGGGTGGAAAACCCATCCGGACCCGGGCTCTTTCCGCCAGTGGTGGTATTTAGAGCTATTTTTATTTCTGCCTCAGTTATAGGGCGGTCCAAGTTCAAGATCTCCGTCTCCTCCAGTCTAGAAAGTCCTGCCTTTCCGAGAAAATCTCTGGTCTCTTTCTCCCTTTCCCCTTCCTGCCAACCTGGGTGTTTTATTGTGTATAATTCCTCATAATATTTTTTAAATGTATCCGCAATTTCGCTAGTTGCATAAACCAAATTCCCATTTTTCCTTTTAATTTTTTCAATGTAGTTCCTAGTTTTCTTTTTTTGAGCCATTTTAGCTAAGAGCTTACTTGGTTTATTACCCCATAAGTACCTCTCCTTGGAAATACAGTTTAGTTTATACCTTGCTTCCTGTTCCATAATTTCCTTGAGTGCGTCTCTTTTCTGGGTTAAATTATGGTAGGTCTCTTTTAGTCTTTGCGCTTTATGTTTGCGTTCTAGGCTCTCTATCTCTTTCATAAGAGAGTTAGCTTTACTTTTCCTCTCTTTTTTTTTTTTGGCGCCCTCAGCAATTAGAATTCCTCTAATATAAGCCTTGTGCGTTTCCCACAAGGTTGCACTGGAAATCCCTGCTGTATCGTTGATGAGAAAAAATTGTTTTAGTTCGGCCTCCACCCTACTTAACCCTCCTTCATCTCGAATCAGGCTATCATCTAGGCGCCACATCGGCCGCTGTCTCTTTTGTGTGGATAATATCATTTTCATTGATATTGGAGCATGGTCTGACACCGTCATGATGCCAATTTCCGTCTCTGTGATAGAATCGAGCAGCCCATGGTCCGCCAGGATGTAGTCTATTCTGGAGTACGTTCCGTGGGGGGGGGAGAAAAAAGTATAGTCATGTTCTTTTGGGTGAAAAATCCGCCAGACATCCACTAGTTGGCGTTCGTGGAGCTTATGTTTGATTCTCTGTAGCTGTGCATTTTTTGTCTCCTTCCCACGGGACGTGCTATCTTCTGTTGGATTGAAGACGAAGTTTAAATCCCCCATCAGGATTATATGTCCCTCAGCAAAGTTATTCAATTTTCCCAGAATTTTGCCTAAATATTGGGTTGGATGTACATTTGGGGCGTAGATATTTGCTAGAGTGTAGGTAATATTGTCAATCTTTATTTTGAGAAATAGAAATCTCCCTTCGGGATCCGTCAGCCTCGCCTCAAGAGTAAACCCAAAGCCTCTTGTAAACCCAATAGCCACGCCCCTTGCGCGTTTTGAAATGGAGTCACCATAAAACCAGATAGGGTACGCCGGGGAGTATAGCTTAATATTTGCGTCTATGGTCAAGTGAGATTCTTGGATAAATACCACATCCGCTCTAAGTTGTTCAATCTCGGCCAGGACCTTTAGTCTTTTAACAGCTGAATTTAAGCCCTTTACATTGTAGGATAAAAATTTTACTTCTGTCATTTCCTAAAACTATATTGTTTCCTTAGACGTGCTGAACTTTCTAATAGATCCCCTGGGAGCCATGTTCCCTATTCCCTCCCTATTCTGAAGAGGGAGAGTTCCCTCTCCCCTTCCAAACCCTCCCGTCCCCCCCCCCCCCCCCCCCCCCCCCTTGCCTAGGCCAGAACATCGCCTCTGAACCGTGGGGAACCTCGGTACCCCCTACCCGTCGGTTCTTATGGATGAGGTGAAACCACCCAACGCCTCTCCCACACATTATCCACCGGGATTTTCCGTGGAATCGATCTTATATGTGTGGGATTACGGATCCGCCCTCCTTGTTCCCCTCTCCAGTCGCCCCCCCCCGCCCCCCCACCACACTGATCTCTCCAGGCCGCCACAAGGGACATCTCTTTTTTCTTTTTTTTCTAATCGCTATTCGACCCATCCGGGTAATTCAATAACCGGGATATCCAGTTTACGACAAAACCCTGCCAAGTCCTCGGGGAATGTTAATTTTGCTGACACTCCCTCTTTATAGCCTATCAGGCAGGCCGGGAACCCCCATTGGTAATTTATGTTAGACCTCCTCATCTGTTCCAATAAGGGTTTTAAGTGCCTTCTTCTGGACAGAGTTTCCCAGGCCAAATCAGTGTAGATCTGGATCTCTGTCCCGTCATAGGATAGGGGGGGCTTTCTTCTCAGTTTTTGCCAGATCTCCTCTTTATCTTCGAAGTGTCTGAACCTAACAATTATGTCCCTGTGCCAGTTTCCTCCTCCCTCCCTAGTCTTTCCCACTCGATGTACCCTTTCTATTTTGAGGGGACCTTCCGAACCATTGTTTAGGAGGGGAAGGAGCAAATCGTTGAGAATTTTCCTCAGGTCTTCGCCCCTCTCCTCCTTAACCGATCGTATCCTAAGGTTTTGCCTTCTATTACGGTTCTCGTGGTCTTCTAGACGGTATTGCAGCAACCTCTGGTTTTGTTTCATATTCAGATGTTGAATTTTAATTCTTTTAATTCAAGATCCTGCTTTTCTATTTTTTTCTCAGCTTCCTCTACCCGTTCTAGCGTATGAAATAAGTCCGTTCTTAGGGTGCTGATTTCCTCTCTTATTACATTCTCCAACCTCCTTAACATAGCATCCATTTCCCCCTTTGTGGGAATATGAGAATCCAAACTAGGGTCTTCCATTTGGCTGACTGCATGTTCAAGTTCTGTTGAGGTATCCGCACTTGGGGTTTCCACCCCCCCTATTCCCTTTTTGTTTGTCCCAGTTTTTTCTGCTTTTTTTGTCAGTCCTGGGCTCTTAGAACTTCCTTCCGGCGTCATATAGTGTCTAATCGTACTGGTAGTGGAGATATCTTTAGGGATTTTCGGGGCCGCCCCCCTAGTTGATCTGTTCATGTTATATTTCTTTATCGCTCTGATGCGTTTCCCCAGTTTGATCAGAGGATGGGGAGCTTCTCCCCCTCCCCCTTTTTTTTATTTTTTATGAGAGTTTTTATAGCTCCCTAGGGGGCAATTTTGCACAATTTTGGGGGTGTTAATTAATTCTTGGTGGGTATTTGACACCGGGTATTTCCATAGATTAAAAGAAAAAATGGACCGAGGATTCACCCGTTTGCGCTAAGGCGGGTTTTTGAAAAGAAGGATTGCACGTCCTTGGTTATAAGGGCTGTGCACTCCCTGTTTGGATTTAAGGCTTTCTTAGGATTTTTCCACTGCGGGAGGCCTTGCGGTTTTTACGCAGCAACAATCCTATGATGTGGGCTGTATTTGCACCCCCCTTCTTTTTTTTCTTTATAGTTTAGTCAGCGCCTAAAGTGTAGTGGGGCATGCCATGCGATGGCCGCCAATAACTTCCTCCCAACCCCCCCGTGCTTAGCAGATGTTTTTATGAATACAAGTTCTAGGGTCTCTCAGACATCAAGCACCATTCGCCCTGGTCCGCAGTATATGCAGCCTGGGAGCTTGTGGACCTGATTCGGTTGGGCACCTTGGACAAGGGAGTCAAACACCATCCAGCCCTGGGTTTGCAGCCAGCCTAACCCAACGATATAGGGAATATTACATGCCAACCCCTGAAATTTCAAACAATGCTTCGGGACATACCCCTTCCAGGATTTAAATTTGTTTTGTAGGGGCAGGTGCAATGTCTATGAGATGGCTGATGCTTTTATACTTATCCGCCAGAGTGAATGTCTGCAGTCTATAAGGCTATCGACCCATAGAGGCATGGATTCCTGTATAGGTACGTATGAGGAGAGACATATAGAGCTTGTGTAAGCAACATTCACAACAGGTACCCCTCTGATGTTTAACAATTTTGCCAGGTACCACAGGTCTCCTCTTAGTGAGTTCCCTCTTCGCTCTTACTGAAACAGCTATGGGGTGTCTGTGAATAAATTGCTACATTGCCTTTCTATAGCAGAGAAGAGAGGAAAAAAACGGATAAATAAAAATAGGTTATAATTTCACTTGGCAGGTTTTCGTCTCAATGCAGGAGTATTTATAGGATTATTACAATACCAGGCTAATCCGGATGACTTTCACACTTGAGAGGAGAGGAGAAAAAAAAAAAACCAATGGCAAGCGCTGACAAAGTAAAGTTCTTACCATTACCTGGATTTTCAGATTGTCCACCTGGATTAATTTTCCTGTAAATGTGCTTCCATAGGACAGAAAGAGAACATTGGCATAAATATTACCTAAGTGCTTTTCTGGGCTCCATAAGGACCTGATGAGGAGCCGTGATCCACGAGGGGCCGAGAGCCAAAAGCACCCACCAAGCGACGCTGCAAAAAACGGCACCTGTTCCTTCCTGTCTGTGCCGCTCGGTACGTCACCTCCTTCAGAGAGCGGAGGGGAGAGGGAGGAAGAGAGGGGGGGTCCCGACTAAAACGGCGGGGGAGAGCGGCCTCACGGAGGGAACAATCGGCGGTCTAGCAGCTCTGCAGTCTCCCACTCTGCGCCGTTCCCGCTGCCGCCGATGCACCCTCAGAACCTCCAGCTTCCTCCATCCCCCGTCGCAAGGTCCGGTCCGTGGCGCGGGCTGCTCCTCCCTCGGCGTGCGTGCCTCACGTGCACCACGTCATCATCCAGCCGTCGTGTGTTTTTTATTTTCTAAATAGGTTCCTTTTGAGCTAGTGCATTGTTGGTTCACTTACCTTTTCCTTCCATTTCCCTTCTAATGCTGCGTACACACGACCATTTTTCACGATGTTACATTAAAAACGATCGTGCGTAGGCTCCAGAGCATTTTTCAAAATAGCAGGGGCAGCCTTACGCAAAAACCGACGTACGCAAACGACGTAAACTGCGTACGCAGGGCTCGCGTAGGGTTGTGAATCGGCGTTAGTATGCAATTTGCATACTATACGCTGACCACTACGGGAACGCCCCCTAGCGGCCATCGTAAGAATGCAGCCTACGATATGACTGGCATAAGAGCCTTATGCTAGTCATATCTTAGGCTGCAGTCGGCGTAACGAGGTTCCTGAATTTAGGAGCTTTCGAAACGCCGGCGCAAGTAAGCAAGTAAGAAAAAACAGTGGCCCAGATTCAAAAAGCAATTGCGTCTGCGTAACCATAGTTACGCAGACGCAATTGCTTTTTGAATCTGGGCCACTGTTTTTTCTAGACCATTAAAAACGGTTGTGTGTACGCGGTATAGGTGTTTTTTTTCCTTTGTCTGAATTCCTCCCTTCCTGTTCCTCCTCAGTAAACTTGCCCCCATCATCCGAGCCGTTCTGGCTGGGGGGTTAATCAGCGTACTCGCCTCCTTCCTTGGGACTACATCCCTGGCGTCTCCCCGCAGGGATGTAGTCCCAAAGGAGGGGGCGAGCACGCTGACTAACCCCCAACCAGAACGGCTCGGATGATGGGGGCAAGTTTACTGAGGAGGAACAGGAAGTGAGAAATTTAGACAAAGAAAAAAACATTTAGGCCCAGATTCACGTAGATCTCTGCATCTCTGCGGCGGCGTAACGTATCTAATTTACGTTACGCCGCCGCAAGTTTTACGGGCAAGTGCTTGCCTGTAAAGTTGTGGCTGCGTAGCGTAAATCCCCCGGCGCAAGCTCGCCTAATTCAAATTAGGCGGGTAGGGGGCGTATCGCATTTAAATTAGGCGCCTAACCTAATGCGCATGGGCCGTCCGAAGAATATCCAAGAGTGCATTGCGCTAAATGACGTCGCAAGGAAGTCATTCGTTTCGACGTGAACGTAAATGGCGTCCAGCCCTATTCACGGACGACTTACGCAAACGACGTAAATTTTTACATTTTGACGCGGGAATAAAGGCCATACTTAACATTGGTTGCCCCTCATATAGCAGGGGCAACTTTACGCCGCTCAAATCTTACGTAAACGTCGTAACTTCACTGCGTCGGCCGCGAATTCGCGTATCTAGCTCATTTACATACTCGACGGGGAAAACGACGTCGGCTACACCTAAAAAAATTGGGCAAATTTTATTGTTGTCTTATTTTTTTAATCAAAAAAGTGATTTTTATCCAAAAAAAGTGCGCTTGTAAGACCGCTGCGCAAATACGGTGTGACAAAAAGTTTTGCAATGACTGCCATTTTATTCTCTAGGGTGTTAGAAAAAATATATATATAATGTTTGGGGGTTTGAAGTAATTTTATAGCAAAAAAAACGGTTTTAGTCTTGTAAACACCGAATGTGAAAAATTAGCCCGGTGGTAAAGAGGTTAAAGTGTTACAAAACCCAGGACCCTGCATTCAATATATCTGGTCTCCCACAGTACACAGAACATGGAAATGCAATAGTTTTAGTAAATATAAACTGATAAATACCATTTTTCGTCAGCAGTTAGGGCAATCTTGTGACTTCTATTAAGCCTCGTACACACGATCAGTCCATCCGATGAGAACGATCTGAAGGACTGTTGTCTTAGGTTAACCCGATGAAGCTGACTGATGGTCAGTCGCGCTTACACACCATAGGTTAAATAGCCGAACGTGTCAGAACGCGGTAAGGTAAAACACAACGACGTGCTGAAAAAAACGGTTTTGACCTATTGGTAAGGAATCCATCGGTTAAATTTAAAGCAAGTTGGCTTTTTTTAACCGAAGGTTAAATAACCTATGGGGCCTACACACGATCGGTTTTGACAGTTGAATACGGTCCATCAGACCGTTGTCCTCTGGTTAACCTATCATGTGTACGAGGCCTTAGTGTCCAGCAGAGCACTGGTTTAGGGCTTCAATGATACATTTTCATTCTCCCTGATTGTCCAATAAGGCTGCCGGACCCCTGACCCTCTTTCTGGACAGTGCTGATTGACCCTGTGCTGATCACATGCACTCTCCCAAGAAAAAATACTTTCTAGTAATACACACAAAGCTGAGCATGTGCATTTTGCCCCCACGGCTCTGTTCTATCAGAAGATGGTTTGGGAACTGTGGAAAAAGGGGAGGATCAGAGAAGACAGGATCAAACAGGCTTTTTCACACAACGCAAAGGATTAACCCCTTAGATTCCACGGTGGGTATAACAAGCATTTTTAGTAACACCTCTCTATTTGTCCTGGTGACCAAGGGCCGGATTTAGATACAATAGTGTATCTATCGGCGGGCGTAACGTATCTCAGATACATTACGCCGCCGTAACTTAGGGCGCAAGTTCCGTATTCAGAAAAACGTGCACCCTAAGTTACGGCGACGTAGTGTAAATGTGTCGGCGTAAGCCCGCCTAATTCAAATGTGGATGATGTGGGCGTGTTTTATTTAAATTAATTGTGACCCCCCACGTATTTGAAGTTTTTTAAGAAAGGCGCATGCGCCATCCGTGAACGTTTCCAAGTGCGCATTCTCCAAATTACGCCGCAAACTGTCAATGCTTTTGACGTGAACGTAACTTATGTACAGCCCTATTTGCGAACGACTTACGTAAACAACGTAAAATACGGCGCTGTTCGTCTATAATTAACATGACTTACCCCTGCTTTATGAGGGCTTCTTTACGCCGGAAAAAGCCTTACGCAAACTACGTAAAAAAAAATGCACCGGGCGGACGTACGTTTCTGAATCGGTGTATCTACCTAATTTGCATATTCCTTGAGTAAATCTACAGAATCGCCACCTAGCGGCCAGCGTAAATATGCAGCCTAAGATACGACGTGTAAGAGACTTACGCCGGTCGGATCTTAGGGAAATCTTTGCGTAACTCATTCTACGAATCAGTCGCATCGTAACTCGTCTCTGAATCCGGGCCCAAGTTTTTTACCTGGAGTAAAAAAAATAAAAAAAAGTTAAAGCCTTTCCCTTTGCTGGATGACAGCATTAGGTGGCTGCCTCAGAATTGGCAGCTGTGGGGTAGATTCAGGTAGGGCTGCGCACTCTTACGGAGTTTTTACGCTACGCCTCCGTAAATTACTTGCGCTACGCTTCATTCACAAAGCAGTAGCTCTGTAATTTGCGGGGGCGTTCCGTAAAAGTGGCCGGCGTAAGCGCACGTAATTTAAATGATCCGTAGGGGGCGGGAATCATTTAAATTAGGCGCGTTCCCGCGCCGATCGTAGAGTGCATGCTCCGTCGGGAAACTTTCCCGACGTGCATTGCGGCAAATGACGTTGCAAGGACGTCATTTGCTTCAAAGTGAACGTGAATGGCGTCCAGCGCCATTCACGAATCACTTACGCAAACTACGTAAAATTCTAATTTCGCGACGCGGGAACGACGGGTATACGTAACATTGGCTGCCCCTGCTAATAGCAGGGGCAGCCTTACGCGAAAACCGCCGTACGCAAACGACGTAAACTGCGTACGCAGGGCTCGCGTAACGTTGTGAATCGGCGTTAGTATGCAATTTGCATACTATACGCAGAGCACAACGGGAACACCACCTAGCGGCCATCGCAAGAATGCAGCCTAAGATATGCGGGCATAAGAGCCTTATGCCACGCATATCTTAGGCTGCAGTCGGCGTAACGAGGTTCCTGAATCAGGAGCATTCGTTACGCCGGGGCAAGTAAGCAATTGCGCTGCGTAACGATGGTTACGCAGGCGCAATTGCTCTCTGAATCCGGGCCAGTGTTGTCAGCCTGCTATGCGAGCGCCTTGAATTGCCTATTAAAAGATGTTGGGCTGCCAAGATGAAGATGTTCACTCGGCAAGGTGACAACTATGCTTCTAATTGGTTTAGCTTATAACGGGAAGTGTTGTTACTCTCAAAAAAAACATTTGCTTTAAAAAAAACTGTAATGAGCTAAATTTGCTGAAAAATAGATTTGGGGTTTTCTTAGAGTCTACATTGGAAATATTCATATGAAACAAATAGTTTTACCTTCAATAATGAAGAATTATATTATGAATCCAATACACAATGAATAGTTCCTGCCAGGCTGGATATCCTAGAACTATACACACAATGGGCCAGCTGGCATTAACAGTGCTGCAATGTTCAAACCTTGATGTCACTCAATGGTCCTCACATCTCCAAGGATGATCACATCTTCTACAATGTATTTGTGTTTTATTTTATAATCAGAGAATTATATATCTCTTGTGAACAGCATTGATGTCATTCTCTATAACAAACACACATTTTGTTCCGTATACTTGGAATATCAGACTGGTGGGACTGGGTGACCATCCTTTCATGTCTATGGGTGGAATTAAAGATATCTAAACGTGGAATGCATTGCAGAATACCAGTCTTTAAAGAATATGTAAACCCAACATTTCATATTCCGGCTATGTGCCTGCTGTGCCGTGTACTTGTATGAGAAAGTATCCTGTTCTCTTTGTATCGCTTCCTTTGTGTAAAATCCCTGGTGTTCCTGCCAGTTCCTCTGCTTTTCTATAAAAAAACTGACCATACTAAGCATGAGAGCACAGCGTGGTCCGTTTTCTGAACTCAGCCTGCTCTCCTTTAATAATCAGACTTGTCCAGACATGCCCCCCCCCCCCCCAGCAGTCATTTACTGGGAAGACAGGTGTGCTGCTGTATCTTCTCCACCAGCTCTCTGGGCTCCTCATGCAGCTGAGAACAGAGATTATCTGATCACTTAATTTTTTTTTATTTATAATGTGTTCTAGTTGGGTTGTTTTACAAGGTGAGGGTTTACACTGTATTACCAAAAGTATTAGGACACCTGCCTTTGCACACACATGAATTGCAACCAGTTGCCGCCCGCCCCGCTGTCAAATGCGGGGCAGTGCGGCTCTCGTTCTGGGAGGCCGTCATATGCCATCACTGCTGTCCATCAATGCCCATCAGTGCCACCCATCAATGCCCATCACTGCACAATAGTATCACCTATCCATGCCGCCTATCCGTGCCCACCGGTAATGCCTATCAGTGCCCACCAGTGCCTCCTATCAGTGCCAATCAGTCCCACCTATTAGTGCCCATCAGTGCCACCTAACAGTGCCGCCTATCAGTGCCACCTATTGGTGCCCATCAGTGCCGCCTAACAGTGCTCATCAGTGCCGCCTAACAGTGCCCATCAGTGCCATATTGCAGTGCCACCTATCAGTGCCCATAAGTGCGGCATATTAGTGCCTCCTCATCAGTGCCACCTAATCAGTGCAAATATTCATTCTCTATTCATTCGCTATTGTCACACAACTGGGTGAGCTCGGAGCACAGTGCTCTGTACCCTGAGCCCACTCTTGTTTGAAGCCCATTAGAGCCTCTGGCCTGGGGGGACAGCTGTGAGGGAGGGTATAAGAGAGACTTTTACAGGAAAAAAATGTCATAAACTAAAATAAATGCACATATACTGTAATTTTATAGGATTTTTTTTCTTTTGGGTTGAAATCAATTGTCTGGCAAGAGGGTCAAGATAAATAAAAAGCCCACCATTATGGTGGGGAAAATTTGTGAGGAGATAAGATCCAGTTCATTCAAGCTATAATTTCCGATACATGTGGGGCCAGATCCACAAAGAAGTTACGTCGGCGTATCTATTGATACGGCGCCGGTGTATCTTTTTTCTGTATCCAGAAAGCAAGATACGCCGGATTTTTGCTTAGATACGACTGACGTAAGTCTCTTACGCCGTCGTATCTTAGTTGCATATTTACGCTGGCCGCTAGGTGGCGCTTCCGTAGATTTACGCATAGAATATGCAAATTAGGTAGATACGCCGATTCACGAACGTACGTGCGCCCGGCGTATCTATATGCGTCATTTGCGTAAGGCGTCGGACCGGCGTAAAGTTACCCCTGCTATAGTGAGGCGTACGCAATGTTAAGTATGGACGTCGGGACAGCGTAGAATTTTCCGTTGTTTGCGTAAAACGTTCACGAATAGGGCTTTGCATAAGTTACGTTCACGTCGTCTAGGCATTGAGCAGGCGTAATTTAATTTGAAAATTCAACGTGATACTGAGCATGTGCGCGCATGCGCCGTTCGAAAAAATCGTAATTTACGTGGGGTCATGCTTAGTTTACATAAAACACGCCCCCTGTTCCTCATTTGATTTAGGCGCGCTTACGCCGGCACATTTATGCTACGCCGCCGTAACTTTAGATGCAAGTGCTTTTTTGAATACAGCACTTGCCTCTTTAAGTTTCAGTGGCGTAGCGTAACTGCGATCTCTATTATTATAATATATCTTGGCTACTGCAACTATAAGATCCCCCTGCCATAAAATCGCCCTTTGTTCTATCTTTCACGTTCTACCCTGGCAAAAAGTAAATGTGTATTGTATAAAGTATATATGTCATCCATGCACAATTGATGAATGGCTATAAAGAAAGGAGTGATTATCTGTAATCACGTTGCTTAATTTCCTCACTAATCAAAGCTGAAAGGTCATGCTCTAACATGCCACAACTACAGTATTGCGTCTTCATATTGCAGCCAGGTCATATGATAAATTACACAATGCCGTTTCCACTAACTATACAGCATACACCAAAATAAATATTTATGTGAAATACTCCTAAAAAAAATGGGTGGATTCCATGACATTTACCAATCGTTTGCCAACATTCACCCTCTAAATTTGTAAGCTATTTAAAGGAGTTGTAAAGGAATTTTTTTTTTTTTGCTGAAATGACTGTTTACAGGGTATAGAGACATAGGGGTAGATCCACAAAGAAATTACGCCGGCGTATCTATTAATACGCTGGCGTAATTTCAAAATTCCCGCGTCGTATCTTTGTTTTGAATCCTCAAAACAAGATACGACGGCATCTCTGCTAGATCCGAGAGGCGTACGTCTTCGTACGCCTTCGGATCTTAGATGCAATTTTTTGGCGGCCGCTAGGTGGCGTTCCCGTCGTAATCCGCGTCGAGTATGCAAATTAGCTAAGATCCACAAACGTATGAGCGGCTGTCGCCTTTTTTTTACGTTGTTTCCGTTTCGGCTTTTTCCGGCGCATAGTTAAAGCTGCTATATGGTGGTGTACTCAATGTTAAGTATGGCCGTCGTTCCCGCGTATAATTTTTAAAATGTTACGTCGTTTGCGTAAGCCGTCCGTGAATGGGGCTGGACGCCATTTACGTTCACGTCAAAACCAATGACGTCCTTGCGACGTCATTTAGCGCAATGCACGGCGGGAAGTTTTAGGGAAGGCGCATGCACAGTTCGTTCGGCGCGGGGACGCGCTTCATTTGAATTCCGCGCCCTTACCCCGCGAGAGATACACTACGCCGCCGTAACTTACACCGCAAATTCGTTAAGGATTCAATTCAACTCAAAGTAAGTTACAGCGGCGTAGCGTATCTTACATACGCTGCGACCGGCGCGGATGTATGTGGATCTGCCCCATAATAGTTAACTGATTCCTTTAAAAAATGATTAAAAATAGATAAAAATCAATCATATAATGTACCTACAGTTTCAGTTTCGTTTTTGCATGCTGTTTCCTGCTTCTGTGATGTACAGAGACTCAGAGCCAATACAGGGCAGTGATGGTTTGTAAAACGAAACTGATTGGTGTTGAGGGGTTTTAGACACACAGGGCCAGATCCACAAAAGAGATACGCCGACTTAACTCGATTTTTCTAAATTTACACGGCGTGTATCTTTGCGCCCGATCCTCAAAACGAGAAGCGCCTGAAATTCGGGCTTTTCCGTCCTACCTAAAAATATTACGCCGGCGCATTCTCGTGCGCAAATTACGCTAGGCACGCCGCTTTATTTGATAGGCAAAGATGCAAATGAGGGAGATAGGGCGATCCACAGAATTAAGTGTGTGCGCCGTAGATTACGCCCTGTGCGCACCTGTTAGTTTTTTGGTGGGAATTTACACTTTATAAAAGCAGCCCTAATTTTACACATGCCGTCTGAATGTCTGCTGAAGCAACACCATTCAGGAAGAGCTCAGCACACACACGTTCAGGACTGAAATCTCTCTGCCAAAATGCCAGGACCAGCAATGATACTAGCTGCATTAGTTGATATAGAGACACAAAGAAGGAGGAGGGCACAGAGGAGGAGGAGGAGGGCACAGGAGAGGGTCTACCGCCCACGGCAAGATTTGTTTGGCATGCCTGCTTGTGAAGTTTACCGCAACTACAGATTTACCCGTGAGGCCATCCTGGAATTAACAACAATACTTCAGGATGATCTTACCAGCCCAACCCAACGCTCCCATGCACTGCAGCCACTCACCAAAGTACTGGCCACTTTGCATTTTCTGGCCACTGGCTCATTCCAACGCACAAGTGGAGGCGTGGCTGGGATGGCACAATCCTCCATCAGCAGGTGTGTGCACCAAGTGGTCCCTGCAATCCTGCGGCGCATGGGAGATCAGTTTCAAAAACCCACCCAGGAGGATCAGCGTTTAAAGTCCATGACCGACTTTTATCACATTGCCAGATTTCCACGCACCATCGGGGCCATTGATTGTACCCATGTGGCACTACAACCACCCCATGATACTGAGCACATGTTCCGGAATCGTAAAGGCTGGCATTCCATCAATGTGCAAGTCATCGTAGATGCCCATGGCCTCATCTGGCACGTCTGTGCTAAATTTCCTGGATCCTGCCATGATAGTTACATTTACCGGCAGACCCAGATCTCAAGAGATTTTGACCAGAACATGTATGGAGACAGCTGGCTGATTGGTGAGTGACATGTGTGTCAGGTATGTCCCCCCCATGATGCTGACATCACAAGGGGCACATGCATGACTAATATCCTCCTGTCTTTTCCCTTACAGGTGACTCAGGATATGCCTTGGGACCTCATCTAATGACCCCATTCAGGAACCCCCAAACCCCAGGAGAGCAACGCTACAACCAGGCGCACATACGAACCCGGGGAGTGGTTGAACGGACCTTTGGGCTTCTGAAGTCCCGCTTCAGATGCCTGGATAAGTCTGGGGGTACCCTGCTGTATTCCCCTGACTTTGTGTGCCAAATAATTGGGGCATGTTGCATACTCCACAACTTTGCCCTCAGAAGGGGACTGCATATTGACTTATGTAATGACCTGACCCCTGACCCAGGCAATACTATCCCAACCAACTCTACCCGGTCTGCTGAGGGCACAACAGCTAGGAGACGCCTTGCAGAAGGCATTTTTTCCCAGTAAATGTACATGATTAATGTCACAATAAGAATGTATCTTTTCCCTGTAAATGCACATCAATAAAGTCACAATGATAATGCATGAATGCACACCACTGTGGTTCCTTGCACAGACACATCACATGCACATCGAATTGGATTAGATCCAAGTCCCCCCCCCCCCCTTTGGGACTTGGGAGCAGTAACGCCACGCCACGGCTCCAATTATGTCACTGTGCATTCATACACCATTCAGGAACCTGGGATTGCACTTCTCCCTGGTCCTGGGGATCCCTTCTCCACCAAAACTGAGGGTGACAACCTTAATTTCTTAGGAATGCCACCCCCCCACATTCACACATCATTCACACACATAAACCAAATCATAAGTACAGAAGACCAAATAAAAAAAATAAAAAAATGCATAAACAAAAAAACATAAGTATCCCAGCAAATTTTTTAGCGGCGGCGATTGCTACGCCTTGGCTGGGCAGGGGCACGGGCAGGGGCACGGGCAGGGGCACGGGCAGGGGCACGGCCACGGCCAAGGCCACGGCCACGCCGTCGCGGAGGATGTCCATTGGGGGGGGGGTTGAGCTGGGGAAGGAGGAGCCTCCTGGGGGTGTTGAGCTGGGGAAGGAGGAGCCTCCTGGGGGGGTTGAGCTGGGGAAGGAGGAGCCTCCTGGGGGGGTTGAGCTGGGGGAGGAGGAGCCTCCTGGGGGGGTTGAGCTGGGGAAGGAGGAGCCTCCTGGGGGGGTTGAGCTGGGGAAGGAGGAGCCTCCTGGGGGGGTTGAGCTGGGGAAGGAGGAGCCGCCCCTGCTGGCCTGCCCTCCATGGCCCCTGCAATGCGAGTGAGACAGGCAGTGAGGGCAGCCGCATTGGCCTGGCCAGACCTTGTATTGTCCTGCACAGCCTGGGTCAGGGCACTCAGCTCATGGGCCACGCGCGTTGTGGCGGTCTGTATGTCATTCAAACATGTAATGACCGCCGTTGAGTTGGTGGCCACATCACCGAGTGCCTCCATCATTTCACCCTGGCTGTGCTCCATCTGCGTCAGTTTTTCCAGAATTTTTCCAAGAATGCGGGTCTGCCGGGCATTGTCCTTCACCACACTGGCCGACAGACGCTCGCCCACAGCCACGGTCTCCTGGGTTGTCCCCCTGGCTGCCGCTGAGTCTTGCGGGCCTGGAGGAGGGGAGAGAGTGACCCTGGTGACTGGAGGCCTGTTGGGGGAGAAGTGGGAGGGGCTACCCCTGATGGTGGCCTGACTGGTGCCAGCCTCAGGGGTAGTCTCAGGGGAAGACTCAAAGGTCATCATATCAGTGGCCAGGAGGACTTCCCGGCCAATCTGCATATTTTCCTCCTCCTCCCCCTCATCATCCTCCTCCCACTCAACCTCCTCCCCCTCAACCTCCTCCCCCTCAACCTCCTCATGAGTGGAGGTTTGGCCAATCCCCTCCCCTGGGGAATCCTGCCCTTCTTGGGACTCATCATCAGCCTGTCTTGGGGGTGGTGCTGCAGCCTGGCCCGATGGGCCTGCAACCTCCTGGCCTCCAACCTCCTGGCCTCCAACCTCCTGGCCTCCAACCTCCTGGCGTGTAACCTCCTGGCCTCCAACCTCCTGGCGTGTAACCTCCTGGCCATCTGTGGAGGACACAAAACAATCACATGTTTGAGGAACCACACACTTGGCACATCTTCCCTTCCCCCACCCACACATGCTAATCAACAGAGAATAAACCAAAAAACCTACCTGTCCTCCTAGGAACATCTGACGTATAGCCAGGCAGGCCCACCACCTGCTGTGGGTGGAAACACTGGGCCACTGTCCCCCTCCTCCAGTGCCCCTGGTATGGGCGTCGATCCTTGCCATCTTATTCCGGACGACGCTTCTCAGATCATTTATTTTTTTCTGTATGCCAGCGGGGGTCCTAGTCTCCCCCCCCCCCGCCGCATTGATCTGGTCCGTGATCTTTTTAATAAGCTGCCTCCTCCTGGCCGGGGTGGTGTTCTGGCTCTCAGGGCCATGCAGAAATCGCCCATATTTCACAATGCCCTGAGCAAGAATTTGCTTCTCTCCCAGGGTGAAATTAAGCTTCCTGCGTTTAGGGGGCATCTCATACACCACCCAGCAACAACAAACACACCCGACAAACAATCGACAATACACACCCAAAAACCTGACAAAAATCTATACCACAAAAAAAGAACCAAAATCTAAACACACAAGGACACAGCTAATAGTAATTCAAAAAGAAACACGCACCAACAAACAAACAAAAAACAAACACCAAAAAACAAACACCAAAAAACAAACACCAAAAAACAATCAGCAAAAACAATAACAAACAAATTAAATAAATACACTTCTCAAAAACAAACAACAACTAGACTCTCCAACTCCTCAAACACTTTTCTCACAAACACAACTTACCAACACACAAACAAACAGAGCAGAAGCAAATTGCTCATGGAAGGGGAACAATGGGATATACTTTAGCAAGGGAAGTGTGTGTGTGTGGTGCTTTTTAGACACAGGGCGATCCTCAAACTAAGTACACTTGGCCTTTTACCTATCTCACTGATTGCGCCGAGATCAGTTCTGCACATGCCCAGTGAGGTCCCGATTCGTGCGCGCATGCGCAGTACGGCCGGCGCCTCATTTGCATGGGGTCACGGCTCATTACAATGAAGCACGCCCACTTCCTTCCCACTTGCAAAAACCCCGCCTTACGCCTCTGAATTTAAGTTACGCTGGCGCACATTTAGACGCAAATGCGCTGTGGATACGGCACTTACGACACCAACTTAGGGCAACGTAACTTAAATCACATAAGTTAGGACAAACTAAATTTGCACTGCTGGCTGAGGATCTGGCCCATAGTAATCACACCTCCTCGATTAGTGACCACAGAGAGAAAGCTCCCATGACTTTTTTCATCAGAAAACAGATAACCAGGAAGTGTTCAGAACAGAGCAGAATTACAGCAACATCAGAGCAAAAACGAACAATGAGGACATGAAACCAGGACTGCAGTAAGGTAAAGGAAGCTATTTAGCTAAAAAAAAAATTCCTTTAGTGACCCTTTAAGGCATTTGTTACCCCAACATTTCCTGATATGAGCCTACTGTACCATATACTTGTATGAAAAAATATCCTGTTCTCTTTGAATTGCTTTCTTTGTGTAAAATGCCTGTTGTTCCAGCCAGCCCTTCTTTTTTCTTATTAAAAGCTGACCACACTGAGAAAGAGAACACACCATGTTCTCTTGCTCTCATGCGTGGGAGTGATGTCACGCGACTCCGGCCAGTAACAGAGCCGGAGTCCACGGCCCCCGGAAGGAAGAGGGGTTGAAGATGCACACTGTCACAAAGCGGGGACATCGGTGACATCGCGATGCATACTAGTCCATTATGCTTTTACTTTGCATGGAACAAAGAGGAAGTAAAACCCATCAGGGTTTACTTCCTCTTTAACATTGGCAGGAGAGATTCAAATGATAAACTTTTATTTATTCATACATGTGATATAAATAGGATAAAGCTGCTACTAAGCAATTGTGATACCAATGGCTAATGTAAAAATTGTGATGAAGCAGTGCTAAATCCCCAAAAAATAATAACAGATAAATACCTAGCCAAAAATATAAATTGAGAGCAAAAACACAATTCATATGCATGGTAACATAAATGCAAACAATTCGCATTAATTAATAAATAAACAAATAGTCCATGATAAATAATAAAGGATCACATACTGCATCAATGTGACCATACAGTATAACGTGGAAAAAAAAATCCATCTACATAAAGAACTGGTTCTTCCGAACAAACTGAGATCTACTGAATGTTATTCCTCACAAACATTATGTGGAATTAGAATGGTAAACGTTTATGAGCGCAGAATTCCTTTTTGTTGTAACTAAATCTCCCTAATAGGGACACTGACAGCAATAAAAACCTGACAGCGGTCCTCCCCACTCTATCCAAATCTTAAAAAAAGTTTTGGGCTAGATTCAGGTAGGGGCGCGCATTGTTACGGCGGCGCAGCGTATCGTATTTACGCTACGCCGCCGTAAGTTAGAGAGGCAAGTGCTGTATTCACAAAGCACTTGCCTCCTAAGTTACGGTGGCGTAGCGTAAATGGGGCCGGCGTAAGCGCGCGTAATTCAAATGAGGGTGAGGGGCGTGTTTTATGTTAATTCTTGGTGACCCGATGTGATTGACGTTTTTCCCGAACGGCGCATGCGCCGTCTGTGGAATTTCCCAGTGTGCATTGCTCCAAAGTACGCTGCAAGGACGTCATTGGTTTCGACGTGAACGTAAATTACATCCAGCCCTATTCGCGAACGACTTACGCAAACGACGTAAAAAAATAAAAAAATTGACGCGGGAACGACGTCCATACTTAACATTGCGTACGCCTCATAATAGCAGGAGCAACCTTACGCCAAAAAAATAGCGCCGGGCATACGTAAATTTGTGAATCGGCGTATCTAGGTCATTTGCATATTCTACGCCGAAAACGACGGAAGCGCCACCTATCGGCCAGCGTAAATATGCACCCTAAGATACGACGGTGTAAGAGACTTACGCCAGTCGGATCTTAGGCTAATGTCGGCGTATCTTGCTTTCTGAATACAGAAAGAAGATACTATAGATACGCCGGCGTGATTCAATGCTGAATCTAGCCCTTTGTCTTTAGTTTTTTTTTTTGCCCAAATGCTGTTTTCCCAACTTCATCATTAAAAACGACGTTGCCCACACACCTACTTTTTTTAAAAAATGCTCTAGCAAAGCGCGGTGACGTACAACACATACAACGGCACTATAAAGGGGAAGTTCCATTCGTCTTTGGGCTGCTTTTAGCTGATTCCGTGTTACTAAAAGACGATTCGCGCTTTTCTGTCTGTTACAGCGTGATGAATGTGCTTACTCCATTATGAACGGTAGTTTTACCAGAACGAGTGCTCCCGTCTCATAACTTGCTTCTGAGCATGCGTGTTTTTTTACGTTGTTTTAGCCCACTTTAGCACACGATCATTTTTTACAACCCGAAAAACGGCATAGTTTAACCACTTCCAGACCTGCGCACGACGATGTACGTCCTCTTTTTAAAGATGGATATCTCGGTAACGGCAGCAGCTGCTGCCACAACCGAGGTATCCATCTTTAGTGTGCGCGGTCCTGTACACACGATAACGGCAGCCTTCGCGGCGGATCCGCCGCGAGATCGCCGTTATCGGTGGCGGGAGAGGGCCCCCCCCCCTCCCGCCGCTCTCCCGCGCCCTCCGCCGCTTACCGGAGCCATCGGTAGCGGCGGAGGAGATCGGGTGCGTTCGGCTGCTGACTGGGGACGAGACTGAAGGAAAAATCTCCTTCGCCGTCCCCATAGCTCTGCTGGGCGGAAGTGACGTCAAAACGTCAGTCCCGCCCAGCCTCTTAAAGAAACATTTTTTTTTTGTCATTTGAAAAAATGACAGTTTCAATTTTTATTTTCTTGCATTTTAGTCTAATTGTGAGATCTGAGGTCTTTTTGACCTCAGATCTCATATTTAAGAGGACCTGTCATTCTTTTTTCTTTTACAAGGGATGTTTACATTCCTTATAATAGGAATAAAAGTGATCAAATTTATTTATTTTTTTTCAGTGTAAAAAGTAATAAAATAAATAAAAATAAATAAGAAAACAAACAACATTTTCTTTTAAAGCGCCCCGTCCCGACGAGCTCGCGCGCAGAAGCGAACGCATACGCGAGTAGCGCCCGCATATGAAAACGGTGTTCAAATCACACAAGTGAGGTATCACCGCGATCGTTAGATCGAGAGCAATAATTCTAGCCCTAGAGCTACTCTGTAGCTCAAAAAATGCAACCTATAGAATTTTTTTAAACGTCGTCTATCGAGATTTTTAAGGGTAAAAGTTTGACGCCATGCCACGAGCGGGCGCAATTTTTAAGCGTGACATGTTGGGTATCATTTTACTCGGCGTAAGATTATCTTTCACAATATATAAAAAAATTGGGCCAAATTTATTGTTGTCTTATTTTTTAATACAAAAAAGTGAATTTTTTCCAAAAAAAGTGCACTTGTAAGACCGCTGCGCAAATACGTTGTGACAAAAAGTATTGCAATGACCACTATTTTATTCTCTAGGGTGTTAGAAAAAAATATATATAATGTTTGGTGGTTTTAAGTAATTTTCTAGCAGAAAAAAATGTTTTAGTCTTGCAAACACCAAATCTGAAAAACACCTAAGGTCTGGAAGTGGTTAAAACGACGTTAAAAAATGCAGCATGTTCGGAAAAAAAAATTGTCGATTTTCAGAACCTGAAAAACAATCATTTTAAAATAAAGTTTTTTAAAAACAACGTTTTTTTCATGCTGAAAAATAATCGTGTGTACGCGGCATTAGATTCAGGATCCTCATCATTTTCAGGATTTTGTCAAAAGACGCACTGATGTCATCCTGCCTGAAAGCTGAAGAAGGAAGCCGGAACAAGGTAAAAAAAAATATTTTGCTCCCTATGTGTGTGTTTTGGAAGGTTTATTGATGGATTTTTACATTTCTGGTAAAAAATAAGCGGACCTGACATTTTGACCTTTTATTTTTAATAACTATGTCAGTTAGTTTGTAAAGTGTACCCTACCACTCAATCTAAATCTTTTTAAATCCACTTTAAATTCAATCTCATAACGTAATTAACAGGATTTAGGTTCGTTAACACAACATGGGTACTGTATATTTGCTTATCTGACACTCATTTCTTCTTCTGTTTTACACAAGGAACAATCTGGCCCGTGATCTGAGAAGATAGGAGAGGACCTGACACCATTACTGAATGCTGTATTCTCATCTGACTTCATTAACACAGCCAGCAAGAAAACATGAGAGTACACAGAGCAAGTACTGGGGGTATCAGGTGAGAACTTTATTTACATAGGAGAAATTGGGAAAACAAGGATTTCCTGAGAATCGCAAAAAAACGGAAAAAAGGTCTGAAGCTCGGGAATGTCCCGGGAAATTCGGGACAGTTGTCAAGTATGCAACTATGGGATGCTATTCCTACCACTGACACCAACAATGGGGCACTATTCCTTCCATAGACATCAATGATGGTGCACTATTCCTTCCACTGATACCAATTAGGGGGCACTATTCCTATCATTACAACCAACAATGGGGCACTATTACTCCCATTGACATAGTTACATAGTAGGTGAGGTTGAAAAAAGACACAAGTCCAACCTATGTGTGTGATTAGCATTTCCTTGTATATCCCTGTATGTTTTGGTTGTTCAGGTGCTTATCTAATAGTTTTTTGAAACTATTGAAGCCCCCCGCTTAGACCACCGCCTATGAAAGGGAATTCAACATCCTGGCCACTCTTACAGTAAAGAACCCTCTACGTAGTTTATGGTTAAACCTCTTTTCTTCTAATTTTAGTAACCACATGTCTTGTTTGCCTTCCGCAAAAAAGTTTTATCCTTATTGTGGGGTCACCAGTACGGTATTTGTAATTTGAAATCATATCCCCTCTCAAGCGTCTCTTCTCCAGAGAGAATACGTTCGGTGCTCGCAACATTTCCTCATACCGAATATCCCCCAGACCCTTTATTAGCTTTGTTGCCCTTCTTTGTACTTCATTTCCAGTACACCCAGAACTAGACAGCATACTCCAGGTGCGGCCGGACCAGAGTCTTGTGGAGCAGGGGAATTATCGTTTTATCTCTAGGGTAATCCCCTTTTTAATGCATGCCAATATTCTGTGTGCTTTGATGGTACACTATTCCTTCCACTGACACCAACAACAGGGCATAATTACTCCCACTTTATAAACGATGGAACACTATTCCTCTGACTGATGCCAATGATGGTGCACTATGTATTTCACTGACACCAACAATGGGTCATTATTCCTTCCACTCAAATCAATGATGGGAACTTGTTTCTGACAGCATTAATGGTGCTCTCTTCCTCTTACTGACACCAATGATGAGGCTTTCTTCCTCTTACTGACACCAATGATGGAGCACTGTTTCTCCCACTGACACCAATGATGGTGCACTATTCCTCCCATTGACCCCATTAATGGGCATTGCCTCTTTCACTGACACCGATGATGTGGCTTTATTACCACCCCCTGGCACTAACGACGGGACACTATTTTTTCTCCTACTGACCACAGAGGTTATGTACTTTTTTACACGCACTGACCACAAAGTCTTTGGCCCCATACACACCATAGAATCTATCCGCAGATAAATCCCATCGAATGGGTTTCAGCGGATAGATTCTATGGTGTGTACACTCCGGCGGATATTTATCCGCGGATATTTCCGAATTCCAGCAGATAGATATTTGTCGACATGCACAGAATATCTATCCGCTGGAATCGGATCCCACGGATGGATCCGCTGGTCTGTACAGACTCACCGAATCCATCCGTCCGAAGGGATCCCCCGCATGCGTCGCAATGATTCAACGCATGCGTGGAATTCCTTATATGACAGCGTCGCGCCCGTCGCCGCGTCATAATCGCGGCGACGGCGCGACACGTCATCGCCAGAGGATTTCCGCGCGGATTTCAATGCGATGGTGAGTACACTCCATCGCATAGAAATCTGCGGAAATCTTTGAGAGGATTTATCCGTGGAAACGGTCCGCTGGACCGTATCCGCGGATAAATTCTCTTGTGTGTATGGGGCCTTAGGCATTGGTTACTCTCACTGATGCTGGGGCTTTTTCTACTCTCACTGGCCATAGCTTGGCTCTCCTGAAGTCTGAAGAATTGTGAACTGGCCCTTTGCTTATAAAGTTTAGAGACCCCTGTTCTAGATCATAAAAAGGGGGTAAACCATGTTTTCAAGCATATATTAATATGAAATACATTATAATATATAACACATTATAATATATAACATATATACTATAAACTGTTCCTTTCAATGCCTGTATTAAGCAGGAACCACCTGTTGAGTATATTTAACTTCTGAGCAGTTTGTCCACTGTAGTGGGTTGATGAGCAGATGTTGCTCATAAATTAGTAATTCAACTGGCCGTGGAACTTGTTTCTGAATAACCACTTAACTTCAATAAGTACATTTTGTCTCAATGACTTTGTTGAAGCTTTAGTAATATACAGACCAAAACTTGTCTACCAGTTGTCATGTTAAAACCTGATTATACTACCTTCTTTAGCTTTACCAACAATTATCTAGCACAAGGACCTACAGTTTGGATATCCATTCAACCGGTTCTAGATAGCTATTGGTAAATTTAACAAAGATTCCACAACGATTATACAATCAGATTGTATTGCTTGTGGCCATGGGTCAAGTCCCGGGGAAAAAAGTGTGGGAACTCCCACCCAAGATCCACTCCCCCAGCAAAAAAATAAATAAGTTAGGATTACTAAGGTTCGCCTGCCCCTGACAGTGACTCGAGCTGGGCATCGCCACTCAGTGAAGGATTGGCTCAGGTGGCTAGGCTGCTCTCGGCTGCTCTAGTCCTGCAAAAGGAACGGAGTTCCTGCTGTGAAAAAAGTGCAGGAACTCCGTTCTCACGCGTTCCCGCAGGACTTGAGCCCTGCTTGTGGCCATCTTAATGGCTCATGTAGAAAAATGCTGATGTTTAACACTGCCTTTTGCATTTGACAGCAGAATTGCTCAAGTACAGTATATGCATCTAAATTCAGCAAAAGGCTGCCACTGACCTGCTTTGTACAGCATACAAATGTAGCTCAATATGACTTACTGCGTCAAAACAAATGCAAAACAGGTCAAGGGCAGCCCCAGTCATCTGCATAACACCCCTGAAGTATACTATATGGTTTTTGGACACCTGACCATCACTTCTATCAATATGGCCAAAAGTGTTGTGGCTTCCACATCCAAATGATTGAGTTCCCGTATTGCCAGGAAGGGTAGTGTAACACTATCAAGACATTTTGGACAATATGCTCTTTTACCCTTGCCACACCAGTTTGGTGAAGACTTTTCTGTTCACATGACCATGCCCAGGGCTGCTGTTAAAAAACATGGGGCCCTGAACAGCCTCCACCACCCAACCCTCCGAGGTGTAGCGGAACAGTGGCACTGACTTTATCCACCTACACCCCAAAAATGAAAAAAAGGACCTCCTCTGTTCCCAATTTCTGGGCCCCTCTGTTGACGTGATGGGGCTCAGGGAAATGTAATTTAAGCCCTGGTAAGCAAGTAGGAGTGGGGGTGTGGTCTAGTAAAATCTATTTATTAATTTAGGTGGAAATAAACACTAAAGCTGCCCCTGGCTCCCCTGTTTAACTGATGAGACCTGGGCCCAGTACAACAGGACCTGCTGTACTGCTTATCACCGGCCCTGACCGTTCCCCTATTCACATAGCCTGCTCCAAGGATAAGTACGGTGTGGAAGACCTTGAGTGATCTTCACAGAACCCTGACCTCGCTCAACTGGACCCCTTTGCAATAAACTGGAATGCTGAATGCAACCCAGGTCTTCTCATCCATCCAACATCAGCATTTGACCGCACAGATGCTCTTTTGGCTGCATGGGCACCAATTCCAACAGACTTCCAAAAATAGGCTGTTAATTCACAGTCATTTTCAATACCAGTGTGACTAGCATCTAAATTAAAGTGATAGTAAAGTCCCCCCCCCCCCCCCCCCCCCCCGGACACTTCTACCTACAGGTTAGCTTATAATAAAGATTACCTGTAGGTACAAATAATATCTCCTAAGCTAGGGTGACCAGACATCCCTGGTTTCAGGGGACAGTCCCTGGATTGAGGACACTGTCCCCGGACCAAGTCTGTCCTCGGTTTTGTCCCCGGATTGGATTTGAACAGGGACTGGGGCAATTTC
Organism: Rana temporaria; assembly: GCF_905171775.1. Lineage (NCBI taxonomy): Eukaryota > Metazoa > Chordata > Amphibia > Anura > Ranidae > Rana > Rana temporaria. The sequence goes on from NC_053490.1 coordinate 68,485,296, forward strand.
AAAGACAGTCAGTGCAGAATTAAAAAACAAGATCTGAATCACACACCCCTGCTCCGCCGCACCTACTAGCTTAGGGTAGTGTATTTTTTTTCCATTATCTGTCCTTTCTGATGATCATGTGCTGGTCGGAGCGGAGGGAATATTTCTTCAGTTTCTGGTGCATGCCCATTCATATCCGCTCACTTGTTCTTCTGCCTTGGCTCAAGTCCCAGCCAGCCGCCTGCTTGCTTATCTCCTTGCCTTCCCTGGTGGAGTGATCTTCCTCTGCACCCCATCCAGTAGTAGCTGAGGCCCGGAGAGTGAGACTCTACAGGCAGTGAGGTGGGCGGCGAGGGGCAGAGAGTCGCTGATTGCCACCATTACTAAAAAAATATATGTCCCCGGATTTCATATTAAAAATTGGTCATCTAAACCTAAGTGTCCACCATTTAGGACATATTCAGTGTCCCTGCAGCCAGTAGCTTCAACGGCGCATGCGTTCTGAAGGAACTGCATTCATATGCCGTTCCTTCAGAGCCCTGTGCCGTGAACAGTGACGTCATCACGGCATGGCCATTCAGAGGACTGCAGACTGCGAACTTGGAAGGAAGATTGGTTGAAGATGGAAGCCCTGTCAGAAATGGAGAAATCTGGAGTCTATTAGACCCCAGATCCTTTCTCTGGCCTCCAGTGCAGCCAATGAGACACAGATTGGTCTGATTGGCTGCTTCACTGGCCGGTAATAGTCAGGTATCCGATTTCTGATATCACAAAGTGGGAAGAACAACATCAGCTCCTCTCACAGTGTCCCAGGAACCAGATGCCGCCAGTAGCATCCTTACCGCGCTCCCCAAACGTTCAGGAGAGCTTGATAAAGGCAGCCGTGAGAGCGGAGTGAAACCCCCTCCCGCTGCCTTTAAAAGTGATCCAGCTGCTCTATAGCTGCTAGGATTACTTTTATAGTGAAGGGAATTATCGGCTCTAAAAACTGATATCTTGGTCATCGCTGCAGTTGCAGTGATGACCGAGATATCACCTTTCCGATCCAGCGATGTACCAGTATGTCGCTGGATGGGAAGCTGCTTTTTTACATGAAAAAATATATTCCATGCAATCATTTATACAGCTTAGTGAATTGGCCCTTAATTAAAATTTGGACACTCCTAATTGAAAAAAATGTAAATCTTTAAACGTGGACTGGTTTATGAATTAGGGACAGCCGATAAATATATGCAAAGCATCTTTGTCACTGAAGGTTAATTAAAAATTGTATTTTTAAATGTAGAAGCAATAGGTTCCTGTGTATAGCTATAATGGATTGGGACTGGAAAGCCATCTGCCTTCCGTATTAACCATCTGTTGTGCTGCCACTGACCTGTGTCTTCCAGAAGTAACGCCAATGCAGGTGTTCTTTTCAGAAAATAATTACTGTTATTAGACAAGTAGAAGTACTCTGCTGGGCATTATATAGCTGCTGAAAGTACATGGCTAGTCCAACTAACAAATGTAAAGATTGCAACACAAATACGTACTCTTATCATATGAGGCTTTTTGCAATAAGGAACTCTTAGGTAGATTCACATAGAGTTAGGCCGGCTTATCTACAGATAAGCCGACCTAACTCTGAATCTAAGCCGACCTATGTTTAAATGTATTCTCTAACAGAGATACACTTAAACATATCTAAGATAGGACGGCTTGCGCTGTCCTATCTTAGATTGCAATGTTTTGGCTTACCGCTAGGTGCCGCTTACATTGCGGCCGGCCTAGATTATGTAAATGAGGGGATACGCCGATTCACGATGATTCACGAGCGTACACCGGGCCTACACCGTCGCATTACGTCGTTTCCGTACGCGATAGGCTGCCTAAAGTTATTCCACCTATGAGGTGGAATAACAATGTTAAGTATGGCGGCCGTTTCCGCTGCGAGGTTCGAATTTTTTACGTTGTTTGCGCAAGTCGTCCGCGAAACGGGATTTACGCCGTTTACGTACGCTTCGAAATCAATAGGCCCATACGGCCTACTTAGCCGCAATGCGCACTGGGAAATGTAGTCGCCTGGCGCATGCGCAGTGTTAAAAACGTCAAAAACGTGAGGTCAAGCCTCATTTTCATACTACACGCCCCCCTCCCAGTCATTTGAATTAGGCGCGCTTACGCCCGCTCGTTTTAGGCTACGCCGCCGAAAATTTGAAGGTAAGTGGTTTGAGAATCACTAAGGCTGCATTCACACCTAGGCGTAGGCAATAGCGGCGTTTTCCGGCGTTTTTTTCGGCGTTTTTTTCGCGCGTATTCATGCTAATATGCGCGTTTGCATACAGCGTTGTCCGAAGTTTTTGTACTTAGACGTTTTTTTTTTAGCCAATAGGAAAAACTATCATCTTTTCATCACTTGTTGCTATGTTGGTAGATTTTTTTAATCTTCTGCATGGGCGACAAGTTCTATTGACGAAACGCCCGTAGCAAACGCTTGTTGTCGCGCAATACGCGCGTATCTGGCGTTTTACATTGATTTCAATGGAAAACCAAAAACGCTCAAATACGCGCATATCGCGCGTATTGCACGACAAAAAAGGGTCCGGAACTTCTTTTGACTACAGGCGATGCGCGTCAGGCGCATCAGCGTGCAGATGTGAACCATCCCCATTGACTTTCATTGCTTTTCGTCCCTCTGGCGTTTGTTCGCGTCGCGCTACATGCGACAAAACGCGAAGGTGTGAATGGGGTCTAATAGCCTAAATAATTTACGGCGGTGTAGCCTAAAAAGACTAGGCTAGGCCGTCCTAATTTTAGGCAGTTGTATGCGAATCTACCCATTTGCATACACATTACAATCATCACCCAGTCCCAGCCCCGAGATTTCCTGAATTGGGCAACCATCAACTAATGTATACGGAGATCTTTACAGCAAAACTCTGAAATTCCTTCCCTCATCCAGCCAGCTGATTGGGCAAAATAAAAGCATACTGATCATCCATGTTCTCTTCCCTCCTGTAAGCATGTTCACAATGTTAGACTAAAAGCACTGGCCCGGATTCAGATACGAGATGTATCTCTGAGTGCGGGCCGTCGTATCTATGCGCCTGATTCAGAGAATCAGTTACGCATAGATATCCCTAAGATCCGACTGGTGTAAGTGTCTTACACCGTCGTATCTTAGGCTGCATATTTACGCTGGCCGCTAGGTGGCGCTTCCGTATAGTTACGCGAGGAAAATGCTAATGAGGTATTTACGCCGATTCAGAAACGTACGTCCCTCCGGCGCATTTTTTTACGTCGTTTACGTTAGGCTTTTTTCGGCGTATAGTTACCCCTGCTATATGAGGCGTAGCTAATGTTAAGTATGGCCGTCGTTCCCGTGCCAAGTTTTGAAAATGTTACGTTGTTTGCGTAAGTCGTTGGCGAATAGGGCTGTATGTCATTTACGTTCACGTCGAATCCAATAAGTCCTTGCGGCATACTTTGGAGCAATGCACACTGGGATATTTCACTGACGGTGCATGCGCAGATAAAAAAAAACGTCAAAAACGCGGGGTCATCTCAAATTTGAATAAAACACGCCCACAACATCCCCATTTGAATTAGGCGGGCTTACGCCGCCACACATACGTTACGCCGCCGTAACTAAGGGCGCAAGTTCTTTCTGCATACGGAACTTGCGCCCAAAGTTACAGCGGCGTAACGTATCTGAGATATGTTACGCCGGCAGATAGATAGATGAATCTATGTGAATCCGGCCCACTGTCTGCAACAATAGAGCACTAACTGTTCTCTCCCATTTTGAGTGCATCAATGCAGGAGATTGCAGAAAGCTAATTTCACTTATTTGTTACATGCATTTATATAGCGCTGACAAATTTTGCTTTGCTTTACATATTGCTGGGTACATTCACATCCACCCCTACCGTCAAGGAGCCTGTAATCAGGGGCGGACTGACCATTGGGACCCTCGGGCACTGCCCGAGGGGCCCATGCCACTAGGGGGCCCCATCAGGGTTGCCAGGCTCAATGGGCCAGATCCTCAGCCAGCGGTGCAAATTTAGTTTGTCCTAACTTATGTCATTTAAGTTACGTTGCCCTAAGTTGGTGTCGTAAGTGCCGTATCCACAGCGCATTTGCGTCTAAATGTGCGCCAGCGTAACTTAAATTCAGAGGCGTAAGGCGGGGTTTTTGCAAGTGGGAAGGAAGTGGGCGTGCCTCATTGTAATGAGCCGTGACCCCATGCAAATGAGGCGCCGGCCGTACTGCGCATGCGCGCACGAATCGGGACCTCACTGGGCATGTGCAGAACTGGTCTCGGCGCAATCAGTGAGATAGGTAAAAGGCCAAGTGTACTTAGTTTGAGGATCGCCCTGTGTGTAAAAAGCACCACACACACACACTTCCCTTGCAAAAGTATATCCCATTGTTCCCCTTCCATGAGCAATTTGCTTCTGCTCTGTTTGTTTGTGTGTTGGTAAGTTGTGTTTGTGAGAAAAGTGTTTGAGGAGTTGGAGAGTCTAGTTGTTGTTTGTTTTTGAGAAGTGTCTTTATTTAATTTGTTTGTTATTGTTTTTGCTGATTGTTTTTTGGTGATTGTTTTTTGGTGTTTGTTTTTTGGTGTTTGTTTTTTGGTTGTTTGTTGGTGCGTGTTTGTTTTTGAATTACTATTAGCTGTGTCCTTGTGTGTTTAGATTTTGGTTAGTTTTTTGTGGTATATAATTTTGTCTGGTTTTTGGGTGTGTATTGTAGATTGATTGTCGGGTGTGTTTGTTGTTGCTGGGTGGTGTATGTGATGGCCCCCAAACGCAGGAAGCTTAATTTCACCCTGGGAGAGAAGCAAATTCTTGCTCGGGGCATTGTGAAATATGGGCGATTTCTGCATGGCCCTGAGAGCCAGAACACCACCCCGGCCAGGAGGAGGCAGCTTCTTAAAAAAATCACCGACCAGATCAATGCGGCGGGGGGGGGGGGAGACTAGGACCCCCGCTGGCATACAGAAAAAAATAAATGATCTGAGAAGCGTCGTCCGGAATAAGATGGCAAGGATCGACGCCCATACCAGGGGCACTGGAGGAGGGGGACCCTGCCCAGTCAGACTGACGGAGGAGGAATGGGCAGTGGCCCAGTGTTTCCACCCACAGCAGGTGGTGGGCCTGCCTGGCTATACGTCAGATGTTCCTAGGAGGACAGGTAGGTTTTGTTGTTTTTTCTCTGTTGATTAGCATGTGTGGGTGGGGGAAGGGAAGATGTGCCAAGTGTGTGGTTCCTCAAACATGTGATTGTTTTCTGTCCTCCACAGATGGCCAGGAGGTTACACGCCAGGAGGTTACACGCCAGGAGGTTACACGCCAGGAGGTTGGAGGCCAGGAGGTTGGAGGCCAGGAGGTTGCAGGCCCATCGGGCCAGGCTGCAGCACCACCCCCAAGACAGGCTGATGATGAGTCCCAAGAAGGGCAGGATTCCCCAGGGGAGGGGATTGGCCAAACCTCCACTCATGAGGAGGTTGAGGGGGAGGAGGTTGAGGGGGAGGAGGTTGAGTGGGAGGAGGATGATGAGGGGGAGGAGGAGGAAAATATGCAGATTGGCCGGGAAGTCCTCCTGGCCACTGATATGATGACCTTTGAGTCTTCCCCTGAGACTACCCCTGAGGCTGGCACCAGTCAGGCCACCATCAGGGGTAGCCCCTCCCACTTCTCCCCCAACAGGCCTCCAGTCACCAGGGTCACTCTCTCCCCTCCTCCAGGCCCGCAAGACTCAGCGGCAGCCAGGGGGCCAACCCAGGAGACCGTGGCTGTGGGCGAGCGTCTGTCGGCCAGTGTGGTGAAGGACAATGCCCGGCAGACCCGCACTCTTGGAAAAATCCTGGAAAAACTTACGCAGATGGAGCACAGCCAGGGTGAAATGATGGAGGCACTCGGTGATGTGGCCACCAACTCAACGGCGGTCATTACATGTTTGAACGACATACAGACCGCCACAACGCGCGTGGCCCATGAGCTGAGTGCCCTGACCCAGGCTGTGCAGGACAATACAAGGTCTGGCCAGGCCAATGCGGCTGCCCTCACTGCCTGTCTCACTCGCATTGCAGGGGCCATGGAGGGCAGGCCAGCAGGGGCGGCTCCTCCTTCCCCAGCTCAACCCCCCCAGGAGGCTCCTCCTTCCCCAGCTCTACCCCCCCAGGAGGCTCCTCCTTCCCCAGCTCTACCCCCCCAGGAGGCTCCTCCTTCCCCAGCTCACCCCCCCCCAATGGACATCCTCCGCGACGGCGTGGCCGTGCCCGTGGCCGTGCCCCTGCCCAGCCAAGGCGTAGCAATCGCCGGCGCTAATTAATTTGCTGGGATACTTTTGTTTTTTTGTTTATGCATTTTTTTTTTTTTTTTTTTTTTGAATTTGGTCTTCTGTACTTATGATTTGATTTATGTGTGTGAATGATGTGTGAATGTGGGGGGGTGGCATTCCTAATTAAGGGTGTCACCCTCAGTTTTGGTGGAGAAGGGATCCCCAGGACCAGGGAGAAGTGCAATCCCAGGTTCCTGAATGGTGTATGAATGCACAGTGACATAATTGGAGCCGTGGCGTGGCGTTACTGCTCCCAAGTCCCAAAGGGGGGGGGGGGGGACTTGGATCTAATCCAATTCGATGTGCATGTGATGTGTCTGTGCAAGGAACCACAGTGGTGTGCATTCATGCATTATCATTGTGACTTTATTGATGTGCATTTACAGGGAAAAGATACATTCTTATTGTGACATTAATCATGTACATTTACTGGGAAAAAATGCCTTCGGCAAGGCCTCTCCTGGCTGCTGTGCCCTCAGCAGACCGGGTAGAGTTGGTTGGGGGAGTATTGCCTGGGTCAGGGGTCAGGTCATCACATAAGTCAATATGCAGTCCCCTTCTGAGGGCAAAGTTGTGGAGTATACAACATGCCCCAATTATTTGGCACACAAAGTCAGGGAAATACAGCAGGGTACCCCCAGACTTATCCAGGCATCTGAAGCGGGACTTCATAAGCCCAAAGGTCCGTTCAACCACTCCCGGGTTCGTATGTGCGCCTGGTTGTAGCGTTGCTCTCCTGGGGTTTGGGGGTTCCTGAATGGGGTCATTAGATGAGGTCCCAAGGCATATCCTGAGTCACCTGTAAGGGAAAAGACAGGAGGATATTAGTCATGCATGTGCCCCTTGTGATGTGAGCATCATGGGGGGGACATACCTGACACACATGTCACTCACCAATCAGCCAGCTGTCTCCATACATGTTCTGGTCAAAATCTCTTGAGATCTGGGTCTGCCGGTAAATATAACTATCATGGCAGGATCCAGGAAATTTAGCACAGACGTGCCAGATGAGGCCATGGGCATCTACGATGACTTGCACATTGATGGAATGCCAGCCTTTACGATTCCGGAACATGTGCTCAGTATCATGGGGTGGTTGTAGTGCCACATGGGTACAATCAATGGCCCCGATGGTGCGTGGAAATCTGGCAATGTGGTAAAAGTCGGTCATGGTCTTTAAACGCTGATCCTCCTGGGTGGGTTTTTGAAACTGATTTCCCATGCGCCGCAGGATTGCAGGGACCACTTGGTGCACACACCTGCTGATGGAGGATTGTGCCATCCCAGCCACGCCTCCACTTGTGCGTTGGAATGAGCCAGTGGCAAGAAAATGCAAAGTGGCCAGTACTTTGGTGAGTGGCTGCAGTGCATGGGAGCGTTGGGTTGGGCTGGTAAGATCATCCTGAAGTATTGTTGTTAATTCCAGGATGGCCTCACGGGTAAATCTGTAGTTGCGGTAAACTTCAGAAGCAGGCATGCCAAACAAATCTTGCCGTGGGCGGTAGACCCTCTCCTGTGCCCTCCTCCTCCTCCTCTGTGCCCTCCTCCTTCTTTGTGCCTCTATAGAGACTAATGCAGCTAGTATCATTGATGGTCCTGGCATTTTGGCAGAGAGATTTCAGTCCTGAACGTGTGTGTGCTGAGCTCTTCAGCAATGGTGTTGCTTCAGCAGACATTCAGACGGCATGTGTAAAATTAGGGCTGCTTTTATAAAGTGTAAATTCCCACCAGAAAACTAACAGGTGCGCACAGGGCGTAATCTACGGCGCACACACTTAATTCTGTGGATCGCCCTATCTCCCTCATTTGCATCTTTGCCTATCAAATAAAGCGGCGTGCCTAGCGTAATTTGCGCACGAGAATGCGCCGGCGTAATATTTTTAGGTAGGACGGAAAAGCCGGAATTTCAGGCGCTTCTCGTTTTGAGGATCGGGCGCAAAGATACACGCCGTGTAAATTTAGAAAAATCGAGTTAAGTCGGCGTATCTCTTTTGTGGATCTGGCCCAATAAAACTAGGGACAGTATGTAAAAATCTGTGTTTTTTTTTACATCTGTCCCTGATATGTCCGAAACCGACATGCTTTTGATGTGAAAATCCCAAGATTTTAGCTTCCCCGCCTCTGCACTGCCTCCTGGCGTGGTGACCTCTGTAAGCCCAGGGGCCCCATAATCTTCTATTGCCCGGGGGCCCCATGAGTTGTCAGTCCGCCCCTGGTTGTACCCAAGTCGATCTGTTCTGGAAATTTTATAGATAGGCAACTCCTATGTTCATATTGATTAGTGGTTCCAAATTAATAATAACTACTGCCAGGGCCAGATTAAGAACATCATGGGCCTGGTGCTGAGGATTTTGGTGGGGCCTTTTAGGCTGCATTCACACCTCCGCGACAAGTAACGCCGCGTACGCGGCGTATTTTGCCACGAATAGTGTAACTTTTTTTTTACAAATTCTTCCTATTGCTTTGTATGGCCGAACGCCAATGCTGCCTGAAAAAAAGGGTCCGGGACTTTTTTTCATGCCGCAGGTGTACGGCGTCTATAAGATGTGAACCATCTCATAGACAGCAATGGGAATTCTCCCCTCCAGCGGCACGAGCGGCCGGTGTCGGGCGTTTTGTCGCGGAGGTGTGAATGGGGTGTAATAAATAATAAATAAATGTATGGGAATGACATGAACGCAGCCCGGCCAAGGCAAGTGACCAAAGGCACAGAACCCAGAAGGAAGACCGGGTGAAGATGTAAGTGCCTGGGCCCTGCCTGATTCATCACAGCGCAGCACTGGAGGGCTCAGTCTGAAAATTTAAGTGTACACTAATGTGCTAATATGCTGTGCATACTTGTACGTTGTGGCATAACCTACCCCAGGGCCTCAAAAAAGTAGTAATGTCAGGAAAGTTTACTACCGCTTTATTATCACAGGATCCCAGGAACCTCTCATGGGGCCCCCTACTGACCCGGTGGACGGTGGCCCTTGGGCAGTGCCTAAGTGCACAGTTGCCAACATTTAAAAAATATTTTCAGGGCCACTTTTTTATATAAGTGCTATATTTAGAGTAGCTGAGATCCCCAATGTTCCTCTATACATCATAGTAGTAATCACAAAATTAAATGAGTACTAATAATGGGGCAGAACAAATATGAGAACTGAGATTTCCTTTAGTTGAACTAACAAAAGTGTGTCCATTCTAGAGCTGGTAACATTGAGGATATTCAGTATAATTTTAAAGAACTGTTTTTGTGGGTAAGCGACATAGGGGAGGAGTATGGACGATATATAAGTGGGAAGTATGTGCAGGTGAGGGAGAGGAATGTGGAGGGTCTAACAGTGGGCACTATGTACAGGAGAGAAGTACAAAGGGTACGTAAAAAAGCACTATGTACAGGAGAGGAGTGTGAAGGGTATGACAATGGGCAGTATGTACAGGAAGAGTGAGGGGGTATGACAGAGGGTAGTACGTACCAGAGAGAAGTGTGGAGGGTATGATGGGGCAGTATGTACAGGAGAGGAGTGTGGAGGGTATGACAGTGGGCAGTATGTACAGGAGAGGAATGTAGACGGTATGATAGTGGGCTCTATGTATAGGAGAGGAGTGTGGAGGGTATGAAAGTGAACACTATGTATAGGAGAGGAGTGTGGAGGGTATGACAGTGGGCACTATGTATAGGAGAGGAGTGTGGAGGGTATGACAGTGAGCAGTATGTACAGGAGAGGAGTGTGGAGGGTGCGACAGTGGGCACTAAGTACAGGAGAGAAGTGTATGACAGCAGGCACTATGTACAGGAGAGGAGTGTGAAGGGTATGACAGTGGGCGCTATGTATAGGAGAGGAGTGTGGAGGGTATGACAGTGGGCACTATGTACAGGAGAGGAGTGTGTAGGGTATGACAGTGGGTACTATGTATAGGAGAGAAGTGTGGAGAGTATGACAGTGGGCACTATGTACAGGAGAGGAGTGTGGAGAGTATGACAGTGAGCACTATGTACAGGAGTGGAAGGATATTTAGGCACTGCGTAGTGGTTAAGCGGGTCATACATGGATTGAAATTACGCCAATTATGCAGAGACCAGCCATAGTCAATCTATGTATGGTCTAGCTGGTTTTACACAAGTCAATCTATTAATCAACTTGAGTACAACCAGCCTGTTTTTTTTTCTTAAAACAATCAGTGCTGCCAGCTAAAGTTAGCAACACTGATCATTGTACGTGCTGGCAGAACACAATAACACTGCAGGAGTGATTCCCCCATCCACAGGTCAGCAGGTGAGAGGGTGTATGGGGACAGGCTGGGGAGAGATACTAGTCAGTGGCTGGGTAGGCACTGGTAGTATCAGAGCCAGATACACACAGGTTACATACGCCACGATCGTTAGAGCAAGAGCAATAATTCTAGTACTAGACCTCCTCTGTAACTCTAAACATGTAACCTAAAAAATGTAAAGCATCGCTTAGGATACCAAAAAAATTGTGCTAACTTAAAGGAGTTCTCTAAGCTAAAACTTTTAACCCCCGCTGTGCCCGGGCTGTAAAACTATCCAAAATAAACTTTCACTTACCTGCCTACGATCCCCCGTTGTTCCGATATCGCCGTCCCGTTCTCCGGTCCCGATCTGTTCCACTTCCTGAGGGTCGGTGACTCACAGTGCGCTCAGCCTATCAGCGGCCGCGACGGGACATTGCTGCGGCCGCTGATAGGCTGAGCGCACTGTGAGTCACCGACCCACAGGAAGTGGAACAGACCGGGACCGGAGAACGGGACGGCGATATCGGAACAACGGGGGATCGTAGGCAGGTAAGTGAAAGTTTATTTTGTATAGTTTTACAGCCCGGGCACAGCGGGGGTTAAAAGTTTTAGCTTGGAGAACTCCTTTAACTAACTAACTGTTTTTTTAATGAATGAAACATTTTTTTCCAAAAAAACATGTTTGAAAAATTGCTGCGCAAATACCGTGCTAGAGCTGCACAATTAATCGTTAAAAATTTGTGATCTCGATTCAACCCCCCTGACGATCTTCAATGCAGAGTTTGCTGATTCTTTCATATAACAAGTGGAGAGACTTTCAGCTGTCAAAAGAAAATATCTGGGCAGTCTGCCAAGTTTTTAACAGGAAACATTGTAACTAACGCTTCCTTCTTAGATCAAAGGGATACACTTCTGTGTGTAAAGAACAAATCTGGGCAGTCTGCGAAGTTTGTAAACAAAATGAAACATTGTAACTAACTAACATTGTAACTAAATTTAACCACTTAAAGTCCAACACTTGTTTCTTAAGTTAAAAAGCAATATTATTTGCTAGAAAATTACTTGGAACCGCCAAACATTATATATATTTTAGCAGAGACTCTAGGGAATACAATGGCTATTGCTGCAATATGTTATGTCACACTGCATTTTCCCACTTCAATGAATAATAAAAACCATAAAAACAAAACAGTGAAGTTAGCCCATTTTTTTTGTTGTTTTGTTTTAATGTGAAAGATGATGTTACGCCGCAACAATCGTGAGAGAATCGTGATCTATCTTCTAAGCAAAAAAATTGCAATTCTCATTTTAGCCAGAATCGTGCAGCTCTGTACCCTGCAACATAAAAATTGCAAAGACCACCATAGAGTAATTTTCTAGCAAAAAACAAATGATGATTTTTACATGTAGTAGAGAAGTGTCAGAATTGGCCTGGGTGGCAAGGGGTTAATTACCATGAGTAATATACAAATAATTATTATAAGCACTGTGGGCCAGATCCACAAAAACCTGGCGCAACTTAAAAAATCCCATTTAAGTTACACTGCCTTAAAATTTCTACCTAAGTGCCCGATCCACAAAGCACTTATCTAGAAATTTCAGGCCGTGTAACTAAAATTCCGCCGGCGCAAGGCGTTCCTATTCAAATGGGGCGAGTCCCATTTAAATGAGGCGCGCTCCCGCGCCGGCCGTACTGCGCATGCGCAAAGTTACGTTACGCCGAGTTTTGTGGATCGCGCCGGCTTAAAAAAGTTGCGTCGGGAAAAAAAAAAATTGACAGCGTCGCTCGGCATGCATTCCTGAGGGAGAACTCCATGCCAATTTTCAAAGAAAAAACCGGCATGGGTTCACCCCCCAGGAGCATACCAGGCCCTTAGGTCTGGTATGGGTTGTAAGGAGACCCCCCTACGCCGAAAAATCGACGTAGGGGGTCCCCCTACAATCCATACCAGACCCGTATCCAAAGCACGCTACCCGGCCGGTCAGGAAAGGAGTGGGGACGAGCGAGCGTCCCCCCCCCTCCTGAGCTGTGCCAGGCCGCATGCCCTCAACATGGGGGGGTTGGGTGCTCTGGGGCAGGGGGCGCACTGCGGGCCCCCCCACCTCAGAGCACCCTGTCCCCATGTTGATGAGGACAGGACCTCTTCCCGACAACCCTTGCCGTTGGTTGTCGGGGTCTGCGGGCGGGGGCTTATAGGAATCTGGGAGTCCCCTCAAATAAGGGGGCCCCCAGATACCGGCCCCCCACCCTAAGTGAATGGATATGGGGTACATCGTACCCCTATCCATTCACCTGTAGGCAAAAAGTAAAAGTTAGTAAACACACAACACAAGGGTTTTTAAAATAATTTATTATTCTGCTCCGGAGGCCCCCCTGTCTTCTTTATTAGCTCTATTACCAGGGGGGGCTTCTTCTTCCACTCTCCGGGGGTCTTCTTCCACTCTCCGGGGGGGGTTTCTTCTTCCGCTCTCCGGGGGGGGCTTCTCCGCTCTCCGGGGGTCTTCTTCTATCTTCGCCGCTCTCCGCTGTTGACTCGGCGAACCCCGGTTCTTCTGCAGATGTCCGGTGCCTTCTTCTTCAGCGCTGGCTGCCTGCTATCTTTGTGTGTTAGCTCAATTAGTAACAGGCAGCCGGCGCGGTCTTCTGTGACGTCACCTTCTTCTCTTCTGTTCTTCTCCCCTCTTCCGATGTTGCCTCGTCGCCTCTTGTCACTGTAATGATGGAAGCGCGCCTTGCATCCCATTTATATAGGCATCACCGTCCCATCATGCTCCGGTAGGTACCCACCACGTGGGTGCACGTGGGTAGGCACCCACCACGTGGGTACCTGCCGGAGCATGATGGGACGGTGATGCCTATATAAATGGGATGCAAGGCGCGCTTCCATCATTACAGTGACAAGAGGCGACGAGGCAACATCGGAAGAGGGGAGAAGAAGAACCTGAAGTCACAGAAGACCGCGCTGGCTGCCTGCTCGTAATTGAGCTAACACACAAAGATAGCAGGCAGCCATCGCTGAAGAAGAAGGCACCGGACAGCTGCAGAAGAACCGGGGTTCTTCTGCAGCTGTCAACAGCGGAGAGCGGCGAAGATAGAAGAAGACCCCCGGAGAGCGGAGAAGCCCCCCCCGGAGAGCGGAAGAAGAAACCCCCCCCGGAGAGTGGAAGAAGAAGCCCCCCCTGGTAATAGAGCTAATAAAGAAGACAGGGGGGCCTCTGGAGCAGAATAATAAATTATTTTAAAAACCCTTGTGTTGTGTGTTTACTAACTTTTACTTTTTGCCTACAGGTGAATGGATAGGGGTACGATGTACCCCATATCCATTCACTTAGGGTGGGGGGCCGGTATCTGGGGGCCCCCTTATTTGAGGGGACTCCCAGATTCCTATAAGCCCCCGCCCGCAGACCCCGACAACCAACGGCAAGGGTTGTCGGGAAGAGGTCCTGTCCTCATCAACATGGGGACAGGGTGCTCTGAGGTGGGGGGGCCCGCAGTGCGCCCCCCTGCCCCAGAGCACCCAACCCCCCCATGTTGAGGGCATGCGGCCTGGCACGGCTCAGGAGGGGGGGGGACGCTCGCTCGTCCCCACTCCTTTCCTGACCGGCCGGGTAGCGTGCTTTGGATACGGGTCTGGTATGGATTGTAGGGGGACCCCCTACGTCGATTTTTCGGCGTAGGGGGGTCTCCTTACAACCCATAACAGACCTAAGGGCCTGGTATGCTCCTAGGAGGGGAACCCATGCCGGTTTTGTTTTTACAAATTGCCGTGGAGTTCTCCCTCGGGAATGCATACCAAATGCCGTCGCTGGAATGGGCTTTTACATGGTGTGACTAGTTTACACTTTGTAACACCAGCCCTAGTTTTACACTTGCAAACTAAAACTTACGGCGAAAAAACGAAGCTGGAAAGCTTTGTGGATCGCCTTAAGTGCTAATTTGCATACTAGAAACGGCATTTCGACTCGAAATGCCCCCAGCGGCGGATGCGGTACTGCATCCTAAGATTCGGCAGTGTAATTCAATTACACATGCCGGATCTTCTGCCTAACTTTGGAAAACTGCTTCTGTGGATCAGTTCCAAAGTTAGGACAAGGGATACGATGGAGTAACAGCAGTTACTCCGTCGTATCTCTTTTGTGGATCTGGCCCTGTGATCCTATCAGTCTGCTGTAGTGTGTCAGCTTGTATTTATATTGGCGCTCTGAATGTAGCTTCTGACAGGCTGTGCAAGCAGGCCCGTATCTCCGGAACCATAAATGATAGCCGTCCCATATTTTAACCAGTTGTGGGGTAGCTCTTCCCATGCCTACCCCCAAATGTGGGGTTTCTGTGACCTCTGGTCATCGAGCTACAACCCCCCAAATTCGATCTTAAAAAAAAAAAATTCTTAAAAAAAAAAAAAAAAAAACATATATTTTTTTTTTTTTTGGCCAAATGGGCCTATCTTGAGAAAGGGGCCTGGAGCTGCAGCTCCATCAGCCCCATTGTTAATCCGGCCCTGACTACTGCAGTAGGGAACAGACACAAAAGATACACTCAGCCAGGGTCGGCCCGTCCATTAAGGGAGCATGGGCGCCACCCCCTTATGCATGCAGCCCCCCCCCCATATCCATGTGTCCAGCCCCTTTCAGACGGCAGATGCATGAATTCCAATACGGGGGGGGGGGTTTGAAGCACTGAATAGAGCCATTGGCTCTAATGGGCTTCAAAATAGGGTGGACTCGGGCGCAGAGAATGCGCTCGGAGCCCACCCAGGTGTGTGGTGTGTTATAATGGCGAATGAACATTCACTATTGTAACACTGATCCTCCTCCTGGCCAATCAGGAAGCGGGACCCGTCACCCAATTGGCTGAAAGGACAGGCAACCCTATAGGAAGATCAGGGGGAAGGAATGGAGATGCACGGCCGATGGAGGAAGTGCCAGGGACTGACCGGCAGGCTGCCGCGAAAGACTCATCCACCTTAACAACCGTTCAGTGTCTGCTACTTCTCTCTGCCGACTGCAGATGTTAGCAGTATGCTGGAGCTAATGTGAAAAAGTGGATTTTTGGGTGAACCTCCGCTTTAATTATTTTATTTGCTCCTCCCAAGACCTCCTTCTCTCTCATCAACTCTTCCCATACTCACCTTCAGGACTTCTCAAGAGCCTCTCCCATCCTCTGCACCTCCTTACCCCAGTCTGTCCAACTATAACCTACTCTGGCCACTTTTAGGTGATCCCTGAAAACTCTTCTTTTTAGGAAAACCTAACAACCTAACAACTGTAATTTTATTTTCTACATCAGCTCATCCCCCACAGTTATTACCTTTTGTAACACTTGACCCTCCCTTTTAGATTGTAAGCTCTAATGAGCAGGGCCCTCTGATCCCTCCTGTATTGAATTGTATTGTAACTGTACTGTCTGCCCCCATGTTGTAAAGCACTACGCAAACTGTTGGTGCTATATAAATCCTGTATAATCAGAAATTTAAATATTAATAATAATAAACTCAGAGCTTCTAACTTGCATACTTGTTCCAGTTCAGTAACCAAAAAAATAAATAAAAATCACTGAAGCCACTGACGGCAACCCCCATTTTTTTATAAATATTTATATATATATATATATATATATATATATATATATATATATATATATATATATATATTATTTATATATATTATTAAAGGGCCCAGGGGTCTCCAGGGCCCCCCGGATGGCAACCCACCCCCCCTTTTTTTTTATAAATGTTTATTTTTTTATTTTTGTTTATATTTTTTATTTTTTATTAAAAGGCCCAGAGGCAACCTCCCTTTTTTTATGTATTTTTTATAAATGTTTATTTTTTTTATTAAAGGGCCCAGAGGTTTATTTTTTCTTTTTATTAAAGGAAGGGCCCAGAGGTCCCCAAGGCCCCATATGGCTACACCCCTTTTTATATATATATATTTTTTCTTATTATTTTTGTAAAGCCCCCCCCCCCCCCCCCCACTTCTCAATTTGCGGCAGCCCCCCTGCTTCTCAATTTCAGGCGGTTCTGTGCTCCAGGGGGCCCATGCCTTAAGCTGTGTAAGGGGCCCCAAAATTTCTGATGGCGGCCCTGCGCATACCTCCCAACACGCACGAATTCTGCGGGACTTTCCCACACAGACCGCTTCTTCCCGCAGTCCTGCAAAAGGGTTAATTTTCCTGCATTTCAAGAGGAGGCAGCGCGGAAACCCCCCCCCCCCCGCTCAACAACTTTAAAACTTTAATGCGCCCCCCCCCCCGCTCAACAATTTCGACCCCCCCAATTCTCGGCTCCAGGGGGCCCCTCCAACACTCAAGCCCAGGGGCCCCCACCACCCTAAATCCTGCCCTGGTCAGAGGTAAGTGATGAAGGAGGGTGCTCTCATGCTGTCAGTGGTAAGTGATGAAAGAGGGTGTTCTCATGCTGTCAGTGGTAAGTGATGAAAGAGGGTGTTCTCATGCTGTCAGAGGTAAGTGATAGCGGAGGGTGTTCTTGTGCTGTAAGTGATGGAGGAGGGTTTTTTTGTACTGTAAGTGATGGAGGAGGGTGATCTTGTACTGTAAGTGATGGAGGAGGGTGCTCTTGTACTGTAAGTGATGGAGGAGGGTTTTTTTTGTACTGTAAGTGATGGAGGAGGGTGCTTTTGTACTGTAAGTGATGTAGGAGGGTGCTCTTGTACTGTAAGTGATGGAGAAGGGTGACCTTGTACTGTAAGTGATGGAGGATGGTGCTTGTGTACTGTAAGTGATGGAGGAGGGTGATAGTGTACTGTAAGTGATGGAGGAGGGTGATCTTGTACTGTAAGTGATGGAGGAGGGTGATCTTGTACTGTAAGTGATGGAGGAGGGTGTTCTTGTACTGTAAGTGATGGAGGTGGGTGATCTTGTACTGTAAGTGATGGAGGAGGGTGATCTTGTACTGTATGTGATGGAGGAGGGTGATCTTGTACTGTAAGTGATGGAGGAGGGTGCTCTTGTACTGTAAGTGATGTAGGACGGTGATCTTGTACTGTAAGTGATGGAGGAGGGTGATCTTGTACTATAAGTGATGGAGGAGGGTGATCTTGTACTGTAAGTGATGGAGTAGGGTGATCTTGTGCTCTAAGTGATGGAGGAGGGTGTTCTTGTACTGTAAGTGATGGAGGAGGGTGCTCTTGTACTGTAAGTGATGGAGGAGGGTGCTCTTGTGTTGTAAGTGATGGAGGCGGGAGCTTGTCTACCGTAAGTGATGGAGGAGGGTGATCTTGTACTGTAAGTGATGGAGGAGGGTGATCTTGTACTGTAAGTGATGGAGGAGGGTGTTCTTGTACTGTAAGTGATGGAGGAGGGTGTTCTTGTACTGTAAGTGACGGAGGAGGGTGATCTTGTACTGTAAGTGATGGAGGAGGGTGATCTTGTACTGTAAGTGATGGAGGAGGGTGTTCTTGTGTTGTAAGTGATGGAGGAGGGTGCTTGTGTACTGTAAGTGATGTAGGAGGGTGATCTTGTACTGTATGTGAAGTAGGAGGGTGCTCTTGTACTGTAAGTGATGGAGGAGGGTGCTCGTGTACTGTAAGTGATGGAGGAGGGTGATCTTGTACTGTAAGTGATGTAGGAGGGTGATCTTGTACTATAAGTGATGGAGGAGGGTGCTCTTGTACTGTAAGTGATGGAGGAGGGTGCTCTTGTACTGTAAGTGATGTAGGAGGGTGATCTTGTACTGTAAGTGATGGAGGAGGGTGATCTTGTACTGTAAGTGATGGAGGAGGGTGATCTTGTACTGTAAGTGATGGAGGAGGGTGTTCTTGTACTGTAAGTGATGGAGGAGGGTGATCTTGTACTGTAAGTGATGGAGGAGGGTGATCTTGTACTGTAAGTGATGGAAGAGGGTGATCTTGTACTGTAAGTGATGGAGGAGGGTGATCTTGTACTGTAAGTGATGGAGGAGGGTGATCTTGTACTGTAAGTGATGGAGGAGGGTGATCTTGTACTGTAAGTGATGGAGGAGGGTGATCTTATACTGTAAGTGATGGAGGAGGGTGCTCTTGTACTGTAAGTGATGGAGGAGGGTGATCTTGTACTGTAAGTGATGGAGGAGGGTGATCTTGTACTGTAAGTGATGGAAGAGGGTGATCTTGTACTGTAAGTGATGGAGGAGGGTGATATTGTACTGTAAGTGATGGAGTAGGGTGCTCTTGTACTGTAAGTGATGGAGGAGGGTGCTCGTGTACTGATGGAGGAGGGTGATCTTGTACTGTAAGTGATGTAGGAGGGTGATCTTGTACTGTAAGTGATGGAAGAGGGTGATCTTGTACTGTAAGTGATGGAGGAGGGTGATCTTGTACTGTAAGTGATGGAGGAGGGTGATCTTGTACTGTAAGTGATGGAAGAGGGTGATCTTGTACTGTAAGTGATGGAGGAGGGTGATCTTGTACTGTAAGTGATGGAGGAGGATGATCTTGTACTGTAAGTGATGGAGGAGGGTGATCTTGTACTGTAAGTGATGGAAGAGGGTGATCTTGTACTGTAAGTGATGGAGGAGGGTGATCTTGTACTGTAAGTGATGGAGGAGGGTGCTCTTGTACTGTAAGTGATGGAGGAGGGTGATCTTGTACTGTAAGTGATGGAGGAGGGTGATCTTGTACTGTAAGTGATGGAGGAGGGTGATAGTGTACTGTAAGTGATGGAGGAGGGTGATCTTGTACTGTAAGTGATGTAGGAGGGTGATCTTGTACTGTATGTGATGTAGGAGGGTGATCTTGTACTGTAAGTGATGTAGGAGGGTGATCTTGTACTATAAGTGATGGAGGAGGGTGCTCTTGTACTGTAAGTGATGGAGGAGGGTGATCTTGTACTGTAAGTGATGGAGGAGGGTGATCTTGTACTGTAAGTGATGGAAGAGGGTGTTCTTGTACTGTAAGTGATGGAGGAGGGTGATCTTGTACTGTAAGTGATGGAGGAGGGTGCTCTTGTACTGTAAGTGATGGAGGAGGGTGATCTTGTACTGTAAGTGATGGAGGAGGGTGATCTTGTACTGTAAGTGATGGAGGAGGGTGATCTTGTACTGTAAGTGATGGAGGGTGTTCTTGTACTGTAAGTGATGGAGGAGGGTGATCTTGTACTGTAAGTGATGGAGGAGGGTGCTCTTGTACTGTAAGTGATGGAGGAGGGTGATCTTGTACTGTAAGTGATGGAGGAGGGTGATCTTGTACTGTAAGTGATGGAGGAGGGTGCTCTTGTACTGTAAGTGATGGAGGAGGGTGATCTTGTACTGTAAGTGATGGAAGAGGGTGATCTTGTACTGTAAGTGATGGAGGAGGGTGATCTTGTACTGTAAGTGATGGAGGAGGGTGATCTTGTACTGTAAGTGATGGAGGAGGGTGATCTTGTACTGTAAGTGATGGAGGAGGGTGCTCTTGTACTGTAAGTGATGGAGGAGGGTGATCTTGTACTGTAAGTGATGGAGGAGGGTGATCTTGTACTGTAAGTGATGTAGGATGGTGATCTTGTACTGTAAGTGATGGAGGAGGGTGATCTTGTACTGTAAGTGATGGAGGAGGGTGATCTTGTACTGTAAGTGATGGAGGAGGGTGATCTTGTACTGTAAGTGATGGAGGAGGGTGATCTTGTACTGTAAGTGATGGAGGAGGGTGATCTTGTACTGTAAGTGATGGAGGAGGGTGATCTTGTACTGTAAGTGATGGAGGAGGGTGATCTTGTACTGTAAGTGATGGAGGAGGGTGATCTTGTACTGTAAGTGATGGAGGAGGGTGATCTTGTACTGTAAGTGATGGAGGAGGGTGATCTTGTACTGTAAGTGATGGAGGAGGGTGATCTTGTACTGTAAGTGATGGAAGAGGGTGATCTTGTACTGTAAGTGATGGAGGAGGGTGATCTTGTACTGTAAGTGATGGAGGAGGGTGATCTTGTACTGTAAGTGATGGAGGAGGGTGATCTTGTACTGTAAGTGATGGAGGAGGGTGATCTTGTACTGTAAGTGATGGAGGAGGGTGCTCTTGTACTGTAAGTGATGGAGGAGGGTGATCTTGTACTGTAAGTGATGGAGGAGGGTGATCTTGTACTGTAAGTGATGTAGGATGGTGATCTTGTACTGTAAGTGATGGAGGAGGGTGATCTTGTACTGTAAGTGATGGAGGAGGGTGATCTTGTACTGTAAGTGATGGAGGAGGGTGATCTTGTACTGTAAGTGATGGAGGAGGGTGATCTTGTACTGTAAGTGATGGAGGAGGGTGATCTTGTACTGTAAGTGATGGAGGAGGGTGATCTTGTACTGTAAGTGATGGAGGAGGGTGATCTTGTACTGTAAGTGATGGAGGAGGGTGATCTTGTACTGTAAGTGATGGAGGAGGGTGATCTTGTACTGTAAGTGATGGAGGAGGGTGATCTTGTACTGTAAGTGATGGAGGAGGGTGATCTTGTACTGTAAGTGATGGAAGAGGGTGATCTTGTACTGTAAGTGATGGAGGAGGGTGATCTTGTACTGTAAGTGATGGAGGAGGGTGATCTTGTACTGTAAGTGATGGAGGAGGGTGATCTTGTACTGTAAGTGATGGAGGAGGGTGATCTTGTACTGTAAGTGATGGAGGAGGGTGCTCTTGTACTGTAAGTGATGGAGGAGGGTGATCTTGTACTGTAAGTGATGGAGGAGGGTGATCTTGTACTGTAAGTGATGTAGGATGGTGATCTTGTACTGTAAGTGATGGAGGAGGGTGATCTTGTACTGTAAGTGATGGAGGAGGGTGATCTTGTACTGTAAGTGATGGAGGAGGGTGATCTTGTACTGTAAGTGATGGAGGAGGGTGATCTTGTACTGTAAGTGATGGAGGAGGGTGATCTTGTACTGTAAGTGATGGAGGAGGGTGATCTTGTACTGTAAGTGATGGAGGAGGGTGATCTTGTACTGTAAGTGATGGAGGAGGGTGATCTTGTACTGTAAGTGATGGAAGAGGGTGATCTTGTACTGTAAGTGATGGAAGAGGGTGATCTTGTACTGTAAGTGATGTAGGATGGTGATCGTGTACTGTAAGTGATGGAGGAGGGTGATCTTGTACTGTAAGTGATGGAGGTGGGTTATCTTGTACTGTAAGTGATGGAAGAGGGTGATCTTGTACTGTAAGTGATGGAGGAGGGTGCTCTTGTACTGTAAGTGATGGAGGAGGGTGATCTTGTACTGTAAGTGATGTAGGATGGTGATCGTGTACTGTAAGTGATGGAGGAGGGTGATCTTGTACTGTAAGTGATGGAGGTGGGTTATCTTGTACTGTAAGTGATGGAAGAGGGTGATCTTGTACTGTAAGTGATGGAGGAGGGTGCTCTTGTACTGTAAGTGATGGAGGAGGGTGATCTTGTACTGTAAGTGATGGAGGAGGGTGATCTTGTACTGTAAGTGATGGAAGAGGGTGATCTTGTACTGTAAGTGATGGAGGAGGGTGATCTTGTACTGTAAGTGATGGAGGAGGGTGATCTTGTACTGTAAGTGATGGAGGAGGGTGATCTTGTACTGTAAGTGAAGTAGGAGGGTGATCTCATGCTGTCAGAGGTAAGTGATGTAGGAGGGTGATCTCATGCTGTCAGAGGTAAGTGAAGTAGGAGGGTGCTCTGTAGGTAGGTGGTTCGGGTCCCCTGGCTCTCATAGAAGGAGAAGTCTGCGATCCTCCAGCAGGGGGGGGGGGGTAGGTGTCCTCATTCTCCGGCCATACAAAGGATCGGGGGCGGGCCGCTCGTGCAGGGGGCGTGTCACATCCAGGAGAAGGTCAGAAGGCGGAGAGAGTCGGGACAGCCCGGCCACATCTACAGCACAGCCGGCCGGCCATGGGGGCTCCGTGATCCCGGGCGGCCATGGAGAAGAAGAGTGCGGACGATGACTGCGAGGACTCGGGAGCGGAGACCGGGGGGTGAGTGTTCTCTCCATCCCCCATCTCCTCTGTACAGACAGACAGACAGGTCCTCTTATCGCCCACTACATGGACTGTATCCCTCATTTCCAGGGACACACCTCTCCTCACACAGCATGTCCCTGCAATTGTCCTCAGCTGAAATCCACATTTTATTTCATTTAGATTTCTTTATTTACAATATGCTGCAGGTTATAGTTCAGTGATTACAAAAAGGATGAAATAATAATAAACGAGTAGTGTGAGGTGCAACTTTTTTATTTGTATTTTTCTTCAATTTCTTATTATAAATTTTATTTTTTATCTTTATTATTATTTTTCTTTATTTTTCTTTATTCCATTTATAGTTATGTTTTTACAATATGCTGGATGTTATAGCCCAGTGATTACAAAGATGATGTAGTAATAATAATAATAATAATAATAATAATAATAATAATAATAATAAATGTAATAATCATTTGTGACTTCAGCATGATGAAAACATAGAGGAATGACAGCAGAAAATGCACAATGCTTCATTCCCTTTGCACCTCCTTTTTTTTTTCTTTTATTATTATTTTCTTTTTATTCATGTATTTATTATTATTTCTTTATTTATTTTATTTTTCTTTATTTATCATTTATTTATTCTTTATTACTTTTATTATTTCTAGTTATTTATTTACAATATGCTGGATAATATAGTCTGGTGATTACAAAGAGAATGTAATAATAATAATAATAATAATAATAATAATAATAAAATAGAAGAGTGTCAGAAAAAGACCAGGGCTCCATCCTCTCTGCACTTTTCTCCTTTAAAAATAAATAAATACATGTGGTCTAAGTATAGATCCGTGATTGTCCTATGTTTGAATTTGCAGTTTACACCCGAGCGTCAGCTTCTTCTTCTTTTTCTGCAGCTGTTTTTTTTTGTGTGCGTTTTTCACAGGTTTTCAGGCATAAGCTTTTTTTTTTTTTTTTTTTGGCCAATGGAAAGCAGGTTACTAGGAGGGGGATACTTATTGTTGGTCTTGAAAAACACACAATACCTGTATATTTCAGGTACCCCTATTGGAGTCTATAGGGCCAAAAACATGTGATCTTGCCCTAAAGAAGCACCTGTACATTTTTGGTACAACAAATGGCAGCACATGGCCCAGGGAATGGGCCCTATAGAATATCATAGACATTTTGGGCCAGATCCATGAAAGAATTACGCCAGCGTATCTCTTGATACGCCGCGTAATTTCAAATTTTGCACCTCGTATCTTTGTTTTGTATCTACAAAACAAGATACGACTGCATCTCGGATCGATCCGACAGGAGTACGTCTTAGTACGCCGTCGGATCTTGGGTGCAATTTTTTGGCGGCCGCTAGGTGGCGTTTCCGTCGAATTCCGCGTCGAGTATGCAAATTAGCTTGTTACGGCGATCCACGGACGTACGTCCGGCCGGCGCATTTTTTTACGTCGTTTGCGTTCGGCTTTTTCCAGCGTATAGTTATCCTTGCTATTATGAGGCGTACTCAATGTTGAGTATGGCCATCGTTCCCGCCTCGCATTTTGAATTTTTTACGTCGTTTGCGTAAGTCGTTTGCGAATAGGGATTTGCGTAGAATGATGTCACCGTCTTAAACATTGGCTTGTTCCAGTTTCATTTCGAGCATGCACACTGGGATACCCCCACGGACGGCGCATGCGCCGTTCAAAAAAAACGTTGTTTAAGTCGGGTCACAACGTATTTACATAAAACACGCCCCCATTACAGCCATTTGAATTCCGCGCCCTTACACCGCCAAAGATACACTACTAATTCTTTGAGGATTCGAAAAAAAAAAAGAAGTTACGGCGGCGTAGTGTATCTTAAATACGCTGTGCCCGGCGGAAAGATGCGCCAAGGTACGTGGATCTGCCCCTTTATTGTTAAGCATTGTTGTGCTTCTGGAGACACATAACAAATCATTCAGGAGTGATCGGGAGCCTACTGTTGACCAACTCATCACCTCCCCTTGAAAAAGGCATCTAACACTGACCATGTACCTACCGTAGTAACTACATTGTACTGTATGAGCCAGACAATCAACCCCTCATGACATCTCGATTGAAACATTGTAACTAATATGAATAGGTCTGCTACTGTCAATCCTTTGGCTAGTATAAGATGCTACTATTGTCACAAAACACGCTAAACTATTAGGTAAAAAAACGCACCAAAGCTCTATGCCTAAAAAAGATGCAGAAGCTTCATTGTTGCGGGTGGTACAGTCTATTCTAATGAATGGGTTGCCCTACGCGTGTCTCCCAAAAAAAGAAAAGTGCGCCTGGCAAACACTAGATATGATTGCGGCTTAATACAGTGTTTTTCAGTTGTTTAGGCTAGGTTCACATCTAACCACTGGTGTACAGTGCGTTAAAGCACACACTTTTTTTTCACACATTAACATGTGCTGTCAAAATGAATCGGCTGGCATTAACCTCGGTAGCCCAGAAATCGGACTTGAACTTTTTAAAGCGGGAGTTCACCCATTTGTAAAAAAAAAAATCTTCTCCCCTTAGCTTCCTGCTCGTTTTTACTAGGGGAATCAGCTATTTATTTTAAAATATGATCCGTACTTACCCGTTTTCGAGCTGCATCTTCTTCCGTCGCTTCCGGGTATGGGTCTTCGGGAGCGGGCGTTCCTTCTTGAGTGACAGCCTTCCGAGAGGCTTCCGACGGTCGCATCCATCGCATCAATCGTAGCCGAAAGAAGCCGAACGTCGGTGCGGCTCTATACTGCGCCTGCGCACCGACGTTCGGCTTCTTTCGGAAAATCGTGACGCGATGGATGCGACCGTCGGAAGCCTCTCGGAAGCCTGTCAATCAAGAAGGAACGCCCATTCCCGAAGCCCATACCCGGAAGCGACGGAGAGGATGCATCTCGTAAACGGGTAAGTACTGCACATATTTAAAAATAAATAGCCGATTCCCCTAGTAAAAACGAGCAGGAATCTAAGGGGGAAAAGTGCCCTCTAAGGGTGAACCTCCGCTTTAAGCTACACATTGCCCTGCTTCGTGGCACACCTTCTCCCGCAACGACGTTCCCGCAACGACGTGTGCAATTCAGTAACGTTAGCGGGATAATTAGTAAGTTACATAAAGGTTTTTAAACAAAAAAAGTAAAGTGCCATAAGTAGCGTATTTGACACCCCGGGGCTTATCATTTTTTTTAACGTCCTCTTGTTTTATACATCAAAATTATTTTCTGTCATAATTCTAAAGTGAAATGAATGATATGAAATTAAATGAAGGATAATAACAGAAATAAATCGCAGACAGTAAAAATTGCATCTAATTAGATAAGTCGTCCGTGTAGAAATGCCCCGTTACATTGGTAGTCAGTGTATAAGTGCCCCCTTACATCACTAATCAATGAAGAAGTGCCCTCCCTATAATGGTGGTCAGTGCAAAAGTGCCCCATTACATTGGTGGTCAGTGTGAAAATGACCCCTTACATTGATGGTCAGAGTAGAAGTGCCCCCTTATATTGGTGATCAGTGTAGCAGTGCCCCCTTACATTAGTTGTCATATTAGAAGTGCCCACTTACATTGATGGTCAGAGTAGAAGTGCCCCCTTATATTGGTGGTCAGTGTAGACGTGCCCCTTATATTGGTGGCCAGTGTAGAAGTGCCCCCTCTATATTGGTGGCCAGTTTGTCCCCCCACTGTGATTTCTGTGCTTGTGAGTGCTGTGTTTCTTGGAATTTACTGCAATAAAGGTGGTCTTATTACTGGAGTGCAGCCATCCGCATCTTCCCTTCTCTGTTTACAAGCCGCTCTGGGAGCTGGGCTGGCACCTGAATTGAAGGAGAGTGTGGGAGGCTGAGCAGCAGTGGAGCAACCTGGAGCAACATCGCTCTGCCTATGTATGCCTCCTCACATTGGTGGTCAGTATGGAAATGTCCCCTTACATTGATGGTCAGTGTAGTTGTGCTCCCTTATATTTGTGGTTAGTGTAGAAGTGTCTGCTTACATTGATGGTCAGTATAGAAATGCCCCATTATATTTGTGGTCAGTGACTGTAGAAGTACTCACTTACATTGACTGTCAGTGTAGATCTGCTCCCCTACATTGGTGGTCAGTCAGTTTAGAAGTGTTCCCCTACATGGTGATAGATGTCATTGGGTGGTAGGTGTAGAAGTGTCCCGTTACATTGGTGGTCATTTTAGAAGTGCCACCTTACATTAGTGGTCAGTGTAGACTTGATCCCCTACATTGGTGGTCAGTGTAGAAGTGCCCCCATAGACCTATTTCACAGTAGCGTGATTTCAGATTATACTTGACTGTGTTGACAGGTCTATTGAGCTGTGGATGAAGGAAAGAAAATTGCATGGTGTATGGCTTGCTTAAGGCTAGGTTCACACTGCTGCGATATAATTTGAATCTGACTTTCAGTGCAACTTTGATGGAGCTTTAATAAGGCTTGTATATTCTATGTTGCCTAAATCCTGCTAGAATCGCACCAAAGTAGTACAGGAACCTTTTTGAAACTGCTCTGTGCTGGGTCATATTGATGTGAACAGATTCTCAGTATTGATCGGGAATACCTCCCGCTGCACTATTCAATTTTAATAGCGGGAGGTTTCCCCACCGTCAGAATGCAATGATCATTGTGCTGGCAGTTATAGTTACCGGCACTGATCTTATGTTATAAACCTGGCAGACTGGTTGTACTGAAGTCGGTCGATAGAGTATAACCAGCCTGCCCATAGATGGATCGAAATTTGTCTGGTTCCTGCCGATCAGTCTATGGTTTAGGCTTACATTGGTGGTTAAAGCAGGTGGTAAACCCATTCCACCTTTCTTAGGCTAAGTTCTCACTGCTGCGAATTCAAAATCGCGATTTCGCGGCTGCATTTTTGCTGCGATTCGCGGCCGCGATTTCAGGGAATGCCAGGCTTTTCGCATCGCACACGGTGCAAACTTGGACAGGACCCTTTTTTCCCGCAGCTTATATTCGCAACGCATTAATGTGAACGGCACTAATGGAAAACAATGTTATTTTAATGACTTGCGAATTTGAGCAATCGCAACGGCTCAAATTCGCAAAAGAATTCGCAGCAGTGTGAACCGGGCCTTATTGCTCAAGGAACCACCAACAACCTCAGGGGGAACCCTAGTTGAAAAAAACTTGTGCTAATAGGTGTTTATATTATATTGGTATTAGTATGACAGACATTAGTATGTTATGCTCCAAATGGATTCCTTGTATAAAATCATTTGGATTTTTTTTGAAAGATGTGCATAGCCCATTGCAAAAAGATGTCTGTCGGACATCTAATGACGCGGAGACACGACCGAGAAAAATGCAATTTTTTAAATTGGTCGTTAAAAACTATCGTGTGTAGGCTCCAGAGCATTTTTCTTGACGAGAAAAATGGCCATTAAAAATTTAGAACCTGCTCTACTTTTTCTTGTCCTTTTTCACGTCGTCGTTTTTCTCGTCGTGAAAAACGGGTCATGTAGGCTTTAACAACGGGGAAGAAAACGCACATGCTCAGAAGTAAGTTATGAGAAGGTAAATTTGCGTAATCAGCCCCAAAGTGTGGCGCCATTCGAATGGAACTTCCCCTTTATAGTGCCTTTGTATGTGTTGTACATCACCGCGCTTTTCTAGAGCATTTTTTTTTCCACGATCGTGTGTAGGCAAGGCCGTTTTAATGATCGGGTTAAAAAATCATCAATCATTTTTTCTAGACTCTTAAAAACTTCATTTTTTACAACCCGAAAAACGGTTGTGTGTACAGAGTACCCCAAAAGAACGTGGAGGCTTTCCCTGTTCCCTTGAAAGGGAACATATATACAGTATATATATATATATATATATATATATATATATATATATATATATATATATATATATATATGCATTTATACATTACCCGTACATTACAAAAACTGCAAAAACGATTGTTTATCATCATCGTCATGCTACTGTGACTTTACATGGTGATTATCGCTTTCGGTTGTATTATGATTGTGGCTTGGAATATAAAGCAGACAGTATACTGAAAGCTAGGCAGCTCAGGGAATTGTTAAAGTTGGTGTAAGCTGAGCTCCAGTCTTTCCGAAAAAAATGAAGTCAGCAGCTACAAATACTGTAGCTGCTGACTTATAATATAAGGACACTTATCTGTCCAGGGATCCAGTGCTGTCCTCACCCGAGCTGATTCTACAATAGGCTTCGGGTGCAAGCACAAGCATCTTGACTAAAGCCTCGTACACATGATCGGATTTCCATCGGACAAAGCGTAAGACTTTTGTCCGAAGGGGGTTGGCCATGAACTTGTCTTGCATACAAACGGCAAAGAATTGTCAGCCATCAAACATGAAACTACGTGGTTTTTCAGCTCTCTAGCGCCACCCTTTAGGCAACTTATGCTAATGTTGTGTTATTGTTAGCACTGCTTCTGAGCATGCGTGTTTGTACTTTGGATTTTTTTATGATGGACTTCTGTACACACAATCAGATAATCCAACAAAACACATTTGTTGTCGGCAAAATTTTAAAGCATGCTATCCCACATTTGTTGGCGGAAATTTCGACAACAATTGTCTGATGGAGCATACAAAAGGCCGGATTTTCCTAAAACAGCCTGTCATCACACTGCCATCACATGATCGTTTGTACGGGCCTTTAGGAAAACAGCCAGTAAAGCCTTGCAGCTTCAGCCTAGGTTCAGACCGAGTGCTGAACTCGCACGCTTTCATTCCCGCATGTCAGTCCCAATTTCGTTGTCAATTTTCAGAGACATCTGTGCAGGTTTCTCGGAAACCGCACCCCTGAATTGCCAAAAGTAGTACAGAAACGACTTTTGGAAATGGGTGCACCAATTAGGACGGTGCCATTGCCGGCAACAGCAACATGTCAAATCGCACCAATGTGAACCATGTCACCAGGAGGCCAGCTGCAGGAACCTGGAAGAGACCATGGACTTTTCATGACATAACCAAGGCAGATGGTGGCATGGGACCCGGCATGCAGTGCATTACAGCAGGACAACCCTTGATTGGCTGGACGTGTGAGTATGTGTTTGAGGGTAACCCAGGAAACAAGGCAGGAGGGGATTAAAAAAATAACACAGGAGGGTGAAGTTCCTCTTTAAGTATAATTCTGTAGAATTAGCACCTCTGTGTAAATAATCAGAAACACTTGGAGAAGGTGCTTGTTAGATGTTGAAATCTCTACTGTTTGTCTTTACTTGGCCCATTGTCTATTCTCTACGTATGTTCTTTTAGCCCAGTTGGAATACTTGACACAATGGCTCCTGTGCAATGTCATATACGTGTGAGATTGGTCACAGGTATAGAAGAAAATGTGTTCTTAAAGAGGAGTTCCGGCCACAATTTCACTTTTTAAATATAAATACCCCTGTAATACACAAGCTTAATGTATTCTAGTAAAGTTAGTCTGTAAACTAAGGTCCGTTTTGTTAGGTTGTTACAGCATTTAGACACTTTATAAAATAGAAATTGACTGGGGCCATCTTAAGTGTGGGCATCATGAAGCCAGACTGTATGACTTCCTGGATTTCAGCCTTGCAGATCTCGCACATGCTCAGTGCTGCACAAGCAGTGTAATCGGTTTCAGATCAGGTTTCAGCACCTGTACTGTCCAAGTCACATGATTCTTCGAGACTGGGGAGTGCACAGACTCCTGGAAAGTTACACCCACTACATTCCCAGGAGTCTGTGCGGTGTAGGTTAGGAAGCTTAAGCACCTAGGTGCAGGAAGTGGGTAGATTAACTATTCTGCCTAGCAACAACACTTTGAAGGCATCTAAAAAAAAAAATGTTTTCTTAAAGGACTAATGACATTTTTTTAAAACTACTGATGTAATGTTATATTTATGGGTGGAACTCCACTTTAATTATGATGCAAGCTTCTTCAATGGGCAACCGAGAATACCTGTTAAAATACAACAGTGATTTTGATGGCTAACTCACTAGCTAGTAGGGAGGTGTAAAAAGCTGAAGGGGATGGGCAAGATGACCATGTGAGTATCACTGGTTGAGTAACAGACGTAGGTTTTGGGGTTACCTAGGGGTTCTACAGGGAAGCAAAGCTGTTGCGCAGGTGAGTGCCAGTTTAGATTTTGGGGGCAAACAAGAGTTTTACTTTAACCACTTCAGCCCCGGAAGAATTTCCCCCCTTCCTAATCAGAGCACTTTTTGCGATTCGGCACTGCGTCGTTTTAACTGACAATTGCACGGTCGTGCGACGTTGCACCCAAACAAAATTTACATCCTTTTTTCCCCCCCACAAATAGAGCTTTCTTTTGGTGGTATTTGATCAGCTCTGCGGTTTTTATTTTTTGCGCTATAAACAAAAAAAAAAGCGACCATTTTGAAAAAAAAAGCAATATCTTTTACTTTTTGCTATAATAAATATCCCCCAAAAATATATAAAAAAACTAATTTCTTTCTCAGTTTAGGCCGATATGTATTCTTCTACAAATTTTTGGTTAAAAAAATCGCAATAAGCATATTTTGATTGGTTTGCGCAAAAGTTATAGCGTCTATAAAATAGGGGATAGTTTTATGGCATTTTTATTAATATATATATTTTTTTTAATAATGCCGGCGATCTGCGATTTTTATCGTGACTGCGACATTATGGCAGACACATCGGACACTTTTGATGCTACTTTGGGATCATTGTCATTTATACAGCGATCAGTGCTATAAAAATGCACTGATTACTGTGTAAATGACACTGGCAGGGAAGGGGTTAACCACTAGGGGGGCGAGGAAGGGGTTAAGTGTGTCCTAGGGAGTGATTTTAACTGTAAGGGGGCTGGGCTACAAGTGACACAACACTGATCACTGCTCCCGATGACAGGGAGCAGTAGATCACTGTCATGTCTCAAGGGAGAACAGGGAAATGCCTTGTTTACACAGGCATCTCTCCCCATTCTGCAGCTCTGTGACATGATCACGGGACACCGGCGGACATCGAGTCCGCAGGTCCCGCGGGCACAGTCAAAGAGCTACGTTGCTATGCCCACAGGGGCCATTCTGTGCCGTATCTGTGCGTGAAGCGGTTGGCAAGTTAACTGTCTTTTACCTGTTTAGTAACTTCATATTGTAGGAAATGTGAGAAAATTAGAGCTGCCATTTTTTCTTCTTGTTTTCAGTACCCATTATATCCCCTTATATATGCTTTTATAGCGCATAATCGGAAATATTCTGACTCAAACCTCCTCTTCTAGAGTCCTCCGCTGGTGATCTTGGCTCCTCCTCCTCTTCTGTGTCTTCCCCCATGGCTTGCTATGGAGGCAGATGTGCAGGCTTGGTCTTGAGCCAGGCTGTGCACGCCTATTGACACACACAGCCCAGCTCAGCCCCTGGTCTCAGGTGACAGGATTTGACTGACACTGGCTCCTGCTGCTCTCAGCCAAATTTTGTGAGAGTGGGGAGAGAGGAGAGAAGATCTGTAGATGGGTACAGCGCTCGACCGATACAGAACTCGGGTAAGTATTTGAGGTGTGAAGGGCACAGCAAATGGAAAAACATTTTTCTTTTCCAATATTTTTTCTTGAAAATTTACATATTAAATTCCAAGACAAAAATTGTTTACATAGTATAGGTATTTCGGTATACCAAAGGATACATCAAGATACTAGAAGTATGGACATATTGATACATTCCAACAAATATACTTGTTATATAGGCTTACCTGTAGGTAAAAATAACAAAGTGGGGTTCACAAACGCTTTAAACCAGACACTGATAGGAGTCACAAGACTGCTCTAACTGCTGATAGTTACATAGTTACATAGTTACATAGTTAGTCAGGTTGAAAAAAGACACAAGTCCATCCAGTTCAACCACAAAAAAATAAACAAACAAAATAAAAAACACAATACAATCCCATACACCCAACTCCATACCCACAGTTGATCCAGAGGAAGGCAAAAAACCCCAGCAGAGCATGATCCAATTTGCTACAGCAGGGGAAAAAATTCCTTCCTGATCCCCCGAGAGGCAATCGGATTTACCCTGGATCAACTTTACCTACAAATCTTAGTACTCAGTTATTTTATGTAAAGAAATGAGAAAAGATATTTAGCAGTTTATATTTACTAAAATAATTGCATTTCCATGTTCTGTGTACTGTGGGAGACCAGATATAGTGAATGCAGGCTCTGGTTTTTGTAATACTTTAAAGGGGTTGTAAAAAAAGAAAAAAAAAAGAAGATGGGGTATTGTATCACCTTAAAGTGTTACTAAACCCAGGACCCTTCATTCACTATATGTGGTCCCCCACAGTACACAGAACATAGAAATGCAATCTTTTTATTTAATATAAACTGCTAAATACCTTTTCTCATCAGCAGTATATAGCAGTCTTGTGACTTCTATCGGTGTCCGCAGG
Organism: Rana temporaria; assembly: GCF_905171775.1. Classification (NCBI taxonomy): domain Eukaryota; kingdom Metazoa; phylum Chordata; class Amphibia; order Anura; family Ranidae; genus Rana; species Rana temporaria. The sequence goes on from NC_053490.1 coordinate 68,518,126, forward strand.
AGCACTAGTTAAAGCTTGTAGGAGAAGTTTTTATTCTACTCTGACTGTCCTTTGATGCTGCAGGGCCCCTGACCCTCTGTCTGGACAGTGCTGATTGGCCCTGTGCTGATCACATGCACCCTCCCAAGAGGAAAAAAAAACTCTCTAGCAATACATATCAAACTGAGCATGTGCAGAGTGACTACAAAGGCTCTGTCTTATAAGGAGATAGATTGGGGACAGTGGAAGAAGGCAAGGATCAGAGATAACGGGATCAAACCGGCACATGAAACCGGCGCAGAAGGTGCAGATAGACCTGTTTCAGGACTGTCCGCTCCACCTGTGTCAGTTTCTATTTCAGTTTTTTATTTTCAATTTTCATTTTCTATTTTCACTTAGTTAATGTGATGCACGCCACTTCTGACAGTATCCTGAGCGCCTTTATAACAGCGCATAGAATTTAGTCAATTCCCTGGATTGTGTTTAATGAATTTATATTGTTTAAGTACTTACCTCAAAAGTTAGTCCTGTGTCTAATGTAGCATTGCTTTTTCAGAACATTGCACATTCACACGATCCGAATATAGTACGAGTCCAAGGAAGAATCGTATAATAATCGGATCGTTGGTACAGAGCTTTCGAGAGCCGATCACGACAATCCATCCAATATTATTCGATTGGACATGCACGAAAATGTTCCTCGTACAATACCAGATCATACGATTTTCGTTTAGTCAGTACAGTCGTCCGATTTTCGGATCGTGTGTACAGGCCATAAGTCATTGAATTCCTTCCTTCCAGATACAGTGAATTCTTGATTATGTAGTATCTGTGTTTTTTTTTTTTGTGAGTTTTTTTATTATATTGCTTGCTCTGAGTGATGTACGTTTGCTTTTTTTTTACTGTTAGGGCAAGTCGGGTATTGTTAATCTCTTGCCAACTGTCAGTTGTCACATTGCTGTGGAAACCGTGAACCGTGAGGCTTTCCTAATCTTTCCAGAGCTTTGAATTCCCTGCGGTAAAACTCCTTATGTGACTGAAAGCATGAATGTAAAGATTCTACAAAGAAATAAGACACAGTTAAAGTGGAACTATGGCCAAATTAAAAAGAAAGACATATATAATGTGGCCCCTGACTACCAATCCATGGATGTGCCCAGTAACTGTAGCTTTTAATAATACCAAATGATTATGCTATGAAGGGTCTTGTTCATTAGTTTTCTCTAATAGGCTGATCACACTATTCCGGTCTCCCACTTGTGTGGCTCTGTTGTCACCATGTCACATGAGTGGGCTACTGATGGAGATTACAAGTGGCTATTTCACTACATATTATGTAGGCATTCTGCAGTCGCCCAAAACCAACCTGAGAAAAGCCAAAAAGCCATCACTGGAGCAAATACATATAAGAAAGAAGTGGCTTCATAAAGGATGCAGGAGATCAGCAAGGATGAAAAAAACATTGAAAAACAAGTATTTTATTAAAAGACCAAACCAAAAGGCCACCTTTTAGTTTCATAATACCCATAACATTAGCCCTTCTTTGTGTAAGCTTAACCTTGTGTATGCATACTCACCTTTCCTGTGATGGGATTCACCAAGCTGAAGACTGACCTTTCCTGCACCAAATGATCTCAGTCTCTGAAAATCTCCTGCAGCATGTCTGCAATCTCTGAAAATCTCCTGCAGCATGTCTGCAATCTCTGACCATCTTCTGCAGCATGTCTGCAATCTCTGACCATCTTCTGCAGCATGTCTGCAGTCCTTCACTATCTCTTGTGGCAAGCCTATAGTGGCTGACCTTCTCCTGCAGCATGTCTGCAGTCTCCATCCATCTCCTGTAGAATGTCTGCAGTAGGGCTATCTCTTGTAGCAAGCCCATGTGATTGACCATCTCCTGTTGCCTGTCCACAGTCTCTGACTATTCTTGTAGCAAGCCCATAGTCATTGACCATCTCTTGCAGCATGTCTGCAGTCTCTGACTATCTATCTGAAGTGCTTGACCATCTCCGGCAGCATGTCTGTAGTCTCTATCTCTTATGGCAAGCCTGTGGTAATTGACCAGCATGTCTACAGTCCCTGAGAATCTCTTGTAGAAATCCCATAGTCATTAACAATCTCCTGCAGCGTGTCTGCAATCTCTGACTATCTCTTGTAGAAAGCCCGTAGTAGTTGGCCATCTCCTGCAGCATGTCTATAGTTCCTGAATATCTCTTGTTGCAAGCCCATAGTCATTAACTATCTTTTTTAGCATGTCTGCAGTCTCTGACCATCTCATTTAGCATGTCTGCGGTCTCTGACTATCTCATGTGGCAAGCCCAAATTCAGTGGCCATCTCCTGCAGCACGTCTACAGTCTCTGACTAGCTCCTGTGGCAACCCCAAAGTGATTGACCATCTCTGGCAGCATGTGTGCAGTTTTTTGACTATCTCTTATGGCAAGCCTGTAGTCATTGACTAGCATGTCTGCAGTCTCCAACTCCAACTGCATTCACTGAATATTATGTGCGGTCCTTTGGTGATTTCAGGGGCCACACTTAAGGCCCAGTATATCAAAAAAGTGGACTGCCACTGGCCTACAGCAAACAGCCAATAAGATTCCAGCTGTGGTTTTCTAATAATAAGATGTGAAACAGACAAACTTCCTGTAGTAGAATATACAAAACCTGCATTGCTCCTGTATCAGCTTAACTGAACTAAAATGAATGTTGAGATTTGGAGTAATGTATCCCGGATTTAGGGGAACCCTTGCTGCTGTTTTCCTCTGCTGGTTAGAAAATGACATCTGGGTAAAATGACCCAAGTTCCTAATTTTTTCCTAATTTTATATGGCATTTGTCAGTGTGGCTCGTCCCATCTGTGCACTCTCTCATTAAAGTGAGTGTGTGGAGTAAAAGGACTCTAAAAATTAGCAATAGGAAACTGACAGCATAGGTCAGGGGTCTCAAACTGGCAGCCCTCTAGCTGTTGCGAAACTACAAGTCCCATCATGCCTCTGCCCGGGGGAGTCATGCTTGTAACTGTCAGCCTTGCAATGCCTCATGGGACTTGTAGTTTCGCAACAGCCGGAGGGCCACCAGTTTTTAGACCCCTGGCATAGGTTTTCATCATATACTTCTCACATCAGAATAACTCACTCCAACATTAATTGAAACCCTGAAGCCGGCTCAAACTCTTTATATAAACATAGATACCTTCTAACTCCTATGTGGAGCCATGTATTACTGTAGGTTGCTCGGGCACTGGGCTTCATAGTACGGCATGACGTGGGTGACAATCTTAGACTCCATTGTTAGGAAATAGTCATACTTGATGTAAGCCTAGGAGGCACTGGAGTGAGACATTCTGGAATGTGATATGTTTGCCAGCACACCTTCCTCTTTGAAAGGATTGTTTATTGTACCATGGAGAAATCACAAACACCGCAGTATGACGCTTGGGACCTAAGCGGGGCTCCTTGACCAAGTCATATGTGACTTTTGCCTTGATAAAGAAATCCTTGCACTACACAGTTTTATTTTCAAGTAGGACTGTAGCTTCCCAACTAAATATATGTGCTGCCGAGATTAATTATTATTAGCAAAAATATATGTCTGGGCCGCCTAGGCTACTCCTCCTCTCCCCCTAGCTGGCCCCTCTCTCCCTGCAATCTTCTGGGACACGTCACAGGTCCCAAAAAATTGCATGGCCATTCACGACGCGCAGAGCGACTAAGGCCCCTTTCAGACTGGGGCGGGAGCTGCGGTGACGGTCTAGCACCGCTATACCGTCGGATTTGCCGCGGGATTCGGCCACTAGCGCGGCGGTATTAACCCCCACTAGCGGCCGATAAAGGGTTAATACCGCCCGCAATGCGCCTCTGCAGAGGCGCATTGCGGGCGGTATTGCCGCGGTTTACATTGTTTTCAATGGGAAGGAGCGGTGAAGGAGTGGTATACATGCCGCTCCTCTCACCGCTCCAAAGATGCTGCTGACAGGAGATTTTTTGGTCTCCCGCCAGCGCATCGCCTCAGTGTGAAAGCCCTCGGGCTTTCACATTGAGTATGCAGTGCAGGAGTTTTTCAGGCGGTATAGCAGCGCTATTTTTAGCGCTGTACCGCCTGAAAAACTCCTCAGTGTGAGGTCCCGTACACACGACAGAGTTTCTCGGCAGAATTCACCGAGAAACTCGGTCAAAACCTGGATTCTGCCGAGAAACTCTGTCGTCTGTACAGTTTTGGCCCGATGGAGCCGCCGAGGAGCTCGACGAGAAAATAGAGAACATGTTCTCTATTTTCTCGTTGTTCTATGGGAGAAGGCGGCCCGCCGAGCTCCTCGGCGGCTTCATCCCAAAACTCAACGAGGAACTCGACGTGCCAAGCACGTCGAGTTCCTCTGTCGTGTGTACGGGGCCTCAAAGGGGTCTTATGCAGTACGAAGCCGCAAGCTGTCACAGTAGTAATGCCAGCGCCGCAGGTAGGTGGGGAAGAGAAGCGAGGCTTTGGGCGGCCATATCGCTGGACTGTGGGACAGGAGAGTGTGTGTTTACACTTTTTGTAGCTACTGACTTTTAATAAACACAGAACCCGGTGGAACTCCGCTTTAAGTCTAGGGTCTTCGGGGAGAGGAAGGAGAGCACCAGAGCCAGCCGGAGAAGGGGGGTAAGGTAAGTTATACATCAGCTGTCTCCCTCCTCCCTGGGCAGATTGATAACAGTGGGAGCCATTGGCTCCCACCACTGTCAATCAATTGATGGGCTGAGCGATAGGGGAGCGGGGCCGAGCTGCCCACCCTGTGAGTGGTTCGGGAGTGAGCAAGCACAAAGAGGAGGAGCCAGGAGCACCAGCGGGGGGACCCCAGAAGAGGATCGGGGCTGCTCTGTGCAAAAACCATTGCACATAGCAAGTAAGTATACCATGTTTTTTTTTTTTTTATAATAAAAAAATTAAACATTCATTTTACTTTAACAAACATTTAACCAGTGACGGCCAGCTGTAATTTTTTTTGGGGGGGGGGGGGGGCGGCAGTCCCCCCGGCGGTCGGTCGGTGGGTCTGATGCAGCTTACACCATCTATGCAGCACTTCACCGGCGGCTTCCCTTGCTCGGTGGTGCAGGCGACAGCTTTCCCTTCCTCAACTCTCCACGGGCATCGGTGGCTTCCGTTTCCTCCCTCCTCCTCGGGCGGCAAATCGGGAGCCTTCTCTTTTCGGCCAATCGGAAAATGGGTCTCAGACCTGCTTCTGATTGGCCAGATTGAGGATCTGTGTTACAACAGCGAATATTCATTTGCCGTTGTAACACCTGGGTGGGTTTAGGGTGCAATGTTCTGCATTCAGAGCCCATCCAGCCTCTGGCTCTAATGAGGTGGTTAAAAAAAAAAACCCTGCCGCTGTGATTCAGGCGCCCGGGGTCCTGAAAGGGGCCGGACGCATTAATAGGGGGTGGCGATGGCTATGGATAGATTCTTGCTGTGCATTATCCATTACAAGGGGGTGGTGTGGATAGGGGGGGGGTGGCACCCGGGCACCCCTAATGGACAGGCTGCCACTGCAATTAACCATTGCAGTGATGGGGGTCACCAGAAGGATAAAATTGGCTCATTCCCAGGGACCAGCTTTAAAGACATTGGGCTAGATTCAAGTAGCCCGCCGTAAGTTTGTGCGGGCGTAGCGTATGTTATTTATGCTACGCCGCCGCAACTTAGACGGGCAAGTGCAGTATTCACAAAGCACTTGCTCCGTAAGTTGCGGCGGCGTAGCGTAAATCAGCTGGCGTAAGCACGCCAAATTTAAATTTGCAAGAGGTGGGCGTGTTTTATGTAAATAAAACATGACCCCACGTAAATGACGTCTTTAACGAACGTCGCATGCGCTGTTTGTGACAGAATCCTGGTGCGCATGCTCCAAATTCCGCCACAAATCGTCATTGCTTTCGACGTGAACGTAAATTACGTCCAGCCCTATTCGCGAACGACTTACGCAAACGACGTAAAAAAATCAAAATTCGACGCAGGAACGACGTCCATACTTAACATTGCGTACGCCTCATAGAAGCAGGAGCAACGTTACGCCGGAAAAGCCTTACGCAAACGACGTAAAAAATTCCGCCGGGCGCACGTACGTTTGTGAATCGGCGTATCTAGGTAATTTGCATATTCTACGCCAAAAACGACGGAAGCGCCACCTAGCGGCCAGCGTAAATATGCACCCTAAGATACGATGGCGTAAGAGACTTACGCCAGTCGGATCTTAGCCTAATTTCGGCGTATCTTGCTTTCTGAATACAGAAAGAAGATGCGCCGGCGCAGCTTTGAATTTACGCGACGTATCTATAGATACGCCGGCGTAAATCATTGCTGAATCTAGCCCATTATTTTCTGAAACGTTGAGGCTGGTAGTGTTTATCTCCTTCTGGAAATCCTAGTTGCCTGGCTATTATGCCAAACTTTTAGCTTCAATACTTTCTGAGTTACACACCTGGAACAAGTATGTAGATTAGGAAAATCAGAGAAAAAAGTCCGAAGTTTGTATCTGAATACTTGTTCTGGATTATCGATTATTGGGCCAGATTCAGATAGATCAGCGGATCTTTAGATCCGCGTAATCTATCTGTTTTAAGATCCGCCGCCGCAAGTTTTAGAGGCAAGTGGGTAATTCACAAAACACTTACCTCCAAACTTGCGGCGGCGGATCGTAATTCCTCCAGCGGAATTCAAATTCCGCGGCTAGGGGGAGTGTGCTATTCAAATCAGGCGCGTCCCCGCGCCGATCGAATAGCGCATGCGCCGTCCGGAAATTTTCCCAGCGTGCATTGCTCCAAATGATGTCGCAACAACATCATTGGTTTCGACGCTTACGTAAATGACGTCCATCCGTATTCGCGAACGACTTACGCAAACGACGTAAAAAATAAAAATTTCGTTGCGGGAACGACAGCCATACTTAACATTGGCTGCGCCTCATAGAAGCAGGGGTAACTATGCACCGGGAAAACCCTTACGTAAACGTCGTAAAAACATTGCGTCGGGCCCGCGTACGTTTGTGAATTGGCGTATCTCGCTGATTTACATATTCTTGGCGTAAATCAGCGAGAACGCCCCCAGCGGCCATTTTTAAATTGCAGTTGAGATCCGACGGTGTAACACAGTTACACCTGTCGGATCTTAGGCATATCTATGTGTAACTGATTCTATGAATCAGGCGCATAGATACGACCGGCCTAACTCAGAGATACGACGGCGTATCAGGAGATACACCGTCGTATCTCTTTAAGAATCTGGCCCATTGTGTTTTTCTAAGAAGAGGTTTCCTTTAAGAATGTCATGTTGTCTATCATAGTGGTTTGGCAAGTGACATTTGGTCCACCATACCATAACCTGACTGGTAATACGTCTCTCTACCTTTTATTATAAATAAGTAAAACGCTCACGCCCTTCCTAAATTCTAGCTGAAATGAGTCCTAGAGGCAAAACAGTTCGAATAAAGAATAAAGGGCAGGATATAAATATTTGATTGTGTTTCTCTACAGCTAGGAGGTATGCGGGTTGTTTTATTGTCCAGATGTTACAATAACATTCCTCACTGTTATCAGGCTGTGAACAAGTTGAGCGGTCCATAAACACTACTTAGTGAGTCATTTGTTTATTTACTGAAGGGATATCTTCTGCAGTTGCTTGTAACTACTCACTAATGATTGGAAAGGGGCATCGGTGCACCAATGATTGATGGACTGCTGATCCCACATCCAATAGGAGAGCAGCGCTTGAAATAAAACACCTGCGTCCAGCGGTACCCAGACAGTGGTAAGAATAAACACCGCTAGATTCTTTTTATCACAGTCATTAGCGTGCTCTGTAACATGGACAGAGGACCACCATGGTTGCTGATGACATTGTTTGGGGATTCCCATGATGGGAAGAGCATACTGCTATATCATATTATCCAGGAGAACAGATGCTGAATGAGTTTTGCAACAGGCAGGAAAAAATAAGACTGCTCATAAACTAATTTATTTGTCCTTGGGAGACAAAATAGAACAGGCAGTGTACATCTTATGCTGCATAAACACGATCGGAAATTCAGACAAGAAGACCGCGTATTTTTTTCCGATGGAATGTTGGCTCAAAATTTCCGACCGCCAAGAACGCGGTGACGTACAACACTACAACGAGCCGAGGAAAATTAAGTTCAATGATTCTGAGCATGCGTCGAATTGATTACGAGCATGCATGTTTTTTTTGCGTGTTGGAATTGCATACAGACGATCGGAATTTGCGACAAGAACTTTTCTTGTCGGAAAAATAGAGAACCAGTTTACTGTTGGAAATTCCGACAGAAAAAATCCGATGGGCTTACACACGGTCGGAATATCCATCCAAAAGCTCACATTGAACTTTTCTTGTCGGAAATTCCGATCGTGTGTACGCGGCATTAGACAATGGGCCAAAAATGATATGCAAGGGTCGGCTTTTTAATTAGATGATCTATTAAATTCAGCGTTTTTGCTGATGATCACAATGCCGTTTTAATCTTATGCTCAAGAGGTGGCCCATATACTGAAGATCTGGGTATCAATAATGTAGAATATACTGAACGATTTTATTATATTAGTTATGGATAAGCCAAGAAATGTTTATTTATATTTACATAGAATAGCATATTGTTATATTCGTTTTGTCTCTTTCATTTATTCTCTCTCCCCTTTTCATTTTCTTACCTGTCCAATCTCTTTCTCTTGTTACCTTTCACCTTCAACTGCAGTATATTGGTCCAGTATGTTTTGTAATACTGTATAGGATTGGTCACAGGGCACCTACAACAGGTTTTCTCAACCAACTTTTACCCAGGAGGAATCCCTACAATGGCATGAACGCCGTGACGTCATCGCCTATGACGAGCACGCGCTCGTCACATTCGATGCCGTTGCTGCCATCTTGCTACACCCTTGGAAGCTACCGCGCATGCGTCAAATTCATTTTGAGCATGTGCAGGTTTCCATGGCGACAGGTAAGTATACAGACGCTCAGGTTTCTTGGCAGGAAAACACTGCCAAGAACCACAACAAGAAAATAGAGAGCAGGTTCTCTATTTCTCTTGTCGAGATTCTGGGCAGTTTTCTTGACGAGAAACCGCAAAGCCTCGTACATACGCACAGTTTACTCGAAAAACATGCATGTGTATGAGGGTTACTAGTTTTTTTTTAAATGAAAAAACAGCTTGGGCGGAGCCTCTGTACTAACTATGCAATTCTAGTACAGCGATCTCTACAGCTATTGTGAAGAGCCCCCCACCAGAATGCACCGGTCAGCTCTGGATCCCGATCGGCAGACTGTCTTCGGTCATGCCCGTTTTGTCGGACCGGCTGCCGTACACACAGGCCAAATGTTGGCCAGTTTCTATTGAACCGGGCCGATTCCTCCCGACATTCGGCCCGTGTGTACTAGGCATAAGGGTTAAGACTAAAGCTGCCCTTACACGTGTAGGATTTTCGCTCAAAAGATGTCCCTTTTCCAACGTTCATTTGATCAGCTAAGAGTTAAAGTGTTACTAAACCCACAGCAGTAAAATCAGTCTCTATATGCAGTAAAGCATGCTTGTTATACTCACTGTGGAACCTAAGGGGTTTATCCTGAGCATTCTCTGACCCTCCCCTTCTTCCACAGTCCCCAATCCATCTAATAGTACATGGTCTTGGGGGCACTCTGCACATGCTCAGTTTGGTGTGTATTGCTAGAGAGGTTTTTTTTTGGGGGAGGTGCATGTGATCAGCACAGGGCCAATCAATGCTATCCAGACTGAGGGTCAGGAGTCATGCAGCCTCATAGAACAGTAAGAGGAGAATGAAAACTCCTACAAGCTTAAACCAGTGCACAGCCAGACACTGATAGAAGTCCCAAGACTGCTATATAATGCTGATGAGAAAAGGTATTTAGGCGTTTATATTTACTAAAATAATTGCATTTTCATGTTTTGTGTACTGGGTTTAGTCAGGGGCGGACTGACAACTCATGGGGCCCCCGGGCAATAGAAGATTATGGGGCCCCTGGGCTTACAGATGGCCACCATGCCAGGAGGCAGTGCAGAGGCGGGGCAGCTAAAATCTTGTGATTTTCACATTAAAAGCATGTCGGTTTCGGACATTTCAGGGACAGATGTAAAAAAACACAGATTTTTACACACTGTCCCTGGTTTTACTGAGCCTGGCAACCCTGATGGGGCCCCCTAGTGGCATGGGGCCCTCGGGCAGTGCCCGAGTGCCTCAATGGTCAGTCCGCCCCTGAGTTTAGTAACACTTTAAAGCGGATGTGCCACGGGAAAATAATATTAAAAGCCAGCAGCTACAAATACTGCAGCTGCTGACTTTTAATATTAGGACACTTACCTGTCCTGGAGTCCAGCGCCGTTCGCAGCAGAGGACGAGCGATCGCTCGTCTCTCTGCTGCTCCCCCCGCCATCCACGCTGAGGGAACCAGGAAGTGAAGCGCTGCGGCTTCACTGCCCGGTTCCCTACGGCGCATGCGCGAGTCGCGCCCGCCGATTGGCTCCCGCTGTGTGCTGGGAGCCGAGTGTTCCCAGCACACAATGGGGGGGCGACAGGATGTGACGGAATGCCCGTCTTTTGCCCGTGAATGCCGGGCCGGAAGTGGGTGCAAATACCTGTCTTTAGACAGGTATCTGCACCCCCCTCCCCCCTGAAAGGTGTTAAATGTGACACCGGAGGGGGGGAGGGTTCCGATCAGCGGGACTCCACTTTAGGGTGGAGAACCGCTTTAAGTTTCAACCAGTGTGAGTAAAAAAAAAAAATCGAACAAGGATGGAAAATTTTTGTTGAATCTAATAGGAATGAACAGATTTCTAATCGCTAAATTCACTAAGAAAATCGTAACAAGTCTTATGTGTATGCACTTGAGGAAGTTAACCCGGAAGTAGACTGTTGGTTCTACAAAAATTGAGACATAGATATGAAATTAGTTGAGTCCATGAAGGCACCATAGAACGGTCAGTCAAGCAATTTTTATACTTTCATGTCTGAACAATTGAACAAATTTGTACAGGTGTAAGACCACTTTAAGCATACCTCCCAACTTTCTGAGATGGGAATGAGGGACACCTATCAGCAAAAGTATGCAGGCATAGGACACACCCCTTGCCACGCCCCGTAAAGGAGAATTGTACAAAAAAATAAGATTGGTTAAACCCACAAGTGCTTTTTTTTCCCACTACTATTTCTTTATATTGGCTTTTGGTATTTACAAATGCAGCAATTTAGAAATCAGATGAAAGGTTTAGCACTGGGAAACACTTTTTGATAGATAAAAAGTGCATTTTATATACATCTATATAGATCAGACCAAAATGAGGGACAAATGAGGAGAATGAGGGACAGAGGGACATTGCTCCAAATCAGGGACAGTCCCTCGAAATCAGGGACAGTTGGGAGGTATGCTTTAAGCTCCAGCAGAGGGACAAAACGTGAGAGGGGAGGAGCGGAATGGAGTATCTCTGCCACATTTCTGTGAGATTGAAGAAGGTGAGATCTGAGATCATTCATTGTATTGACTGTCATTGGGAGGTGATGTGGTCCCAAGCAGGATCGGGGCTGTGAGAGAATAGGAAATCTGAAGATTTTGGAGCACTCATAAGGGACCACTTCTAAATATGATTATAAATACTTGTAAGCAGGTTGCCTACAGGTTTATTAGAAAGTTAGTGGCTGGCCCAAGCTGGGGGGGGAGTTAAACATGTGTGCTTTAGTTCCTGTTTTTTTTGGATCCAGGCTAATCACCAGTGATATAAATATGGGAGAAGGCCAGGTTCAGATGGGCCACATCGGAAGGGACATGCAGTAAGGAGTGCTACGCCTTTACAGTCTGTAGGAGGCACCGGGTTTCCGTAGAACAACCAAGACTTGGAGCATGCCTTGGTTTTCTAAGGTACATCTGGGCAGCCAGTTAGAGGTAGTTAAGGACACTATGGTATTACTGTTCATGTTGGACTGTACTATGAAGATCTTCTGTAAAGTTGGTGTTCTGAGCCTGATCTGAAGAGATTTAGAGGTGTGCATGTTGTTTCTGGAATATCAAAAGAATCAGGGTCTGTAAGGCACATGTGGGGTATGAAATTCAGCTGTTACAGAAGGTCTACTCTGCAAGTCATGCAAGAGAAACAGTGTAGTTGCTATTAGTATCCAAGCACCAGGTCAAGGCACAAAGCAATTAGTCATTAGGCGTGGTACCTAGTAAAGGTGACAGATCCTCTGATAGCGAGTGGGGGTCGATAATCTGGCTTCCTTCCTAGTGGTTGTTTCCAGTAAGAACTGGAACTAAACCCACGTTATAGCCAGGGCTTCGGAGTCGAGGGAAATTTTGGGTACCTGGAGTCGGCAAACAATGCACCGACTCCGACTCCTATACTAAATTTAGATTGGAATTTAAAAAAAAAAGCAAGTTTAAATGTCCCAATTCACAAAAAGTTATAATTAATGACTCCTCTACTGTAAGAATAAAGACCAATGCATGCAGTGCCTCACGTAACCGCAAAACGTATACGTTAAGTGACCGTGAAGAAGCGCGCTTTTCATGTGCTTCACTATATGGCACGCAACGCACAATTAGGAGCTGCAATACTTATACTTTCCATAGTGTTGTGTTCTGCTTTTACAGGGAACGCAGCGTCCATGTGTAACCTAGCCTCTCACTGATAAGGGATTAAATAAATATGTTTTTTGCAGGACTAGAGAGTGAGACACTTGTATAAGTGAAGGGAATGGAGGGTCAATAGTTCAAGACTGAAGCTGTAAACCATTGGAAAAACTGCTGTCATTTAGCTAAGGCTATAAAAACTTGTAAACTCCGATTGTTAGCTTAAACTTCAAACATGACTATGGGATTCTCCTAGGAAAATCATGTTTTAGAATAAATGCCCCTTCCTTTGTCTTTGTCTTTTGCTTAAACTGTGCAATACAGTACAGGCATACCCCGCTTTAAGTACACTCACTTTACATACACTCGCGAGTAAGGACATACCCGTAAGTGCCTTACAAGTACTGTACATACATTTTGCAGCCGCGGTAGAAGGAACTGAAGCTCAGAGAGCATAGCCCACCCTGTTCCAGTGTGCCCCTGACACCCCCACTACAGCCCCTGAGACCTCAACTACAGCTCCTGACACCCCCACTACAGCCCCTGACCCCCCACTACACCCTAGAAGTGAAAAAAGGTGTTGTTTCACTTTAAGTACATTTTCGTTTTACATACATGCTCTGGTCCCATTGTGTACTTAAAAGTGGGGTATGCCTGTAGACTGTTGGCTTCCCAGCCAGTAGTCCTGTGGTAGGTTGTGTTTCTTTCCCTCAAGGAATGTATAAAATACATTTGCATATTAATACAGAGGAGTCGGAGTCGAGGAGTCGGAAGTACATAAAACTGAGGAGTCGGGGTCGGAGTCGGAACATTTATCTACCGACTCCACAGCCCTGGTTATAGCAACCCATGACCTGGTCACATGGGTACGAGAGTGAAGGAATTAGCAAATGCACACATGAGGTCTACACTAGTTGCATTCTGTTATTGGGAGTAAAGTAATGCTGGACTGGTGGAGTGGGCACAGACTTAGCAACGTGCCTCCTAAGCCAACATACATTAGATTACTGCAGAGCCCTCTGATGTGGCCCGCGACCTTCTGCTCTAGGATGCAATAGAATAGAATACTGTTAAGCAGCCTTGGGCCCCTTTCACATAGTCAGTCCGACCAATTGGACCCTCCAATCCGATCCGCTAAAAAAAAAGAATAGTGGGCTGTACATTCCATCCACCTGCTTCGCTCATTGTGGCCCGCGACTGGTTACCAAGTCGCTTAAGTGGCCCTCACTCTTCAAAAGATTGGGCACCCCTGGGTTACTGTGTGTGGTGACATGGGACAACACTTTTAAGGGAAGTCTGTATTTTAATACTGTACACAGTGTTATGGCTCATCACTAAGTCAGGGAAATGCCTTAATGTTAGATTTTCACATGATTGTGGTTTCTGCCAAGTCCCAGGCATTGGTGAATATGTTCATGGCAAAAGGTTAGCCCCTTAGCCGTACGCAGGGCTAAGGGGCCCCGCCCACATACAGCTCACAGTACTTCACCAAGATCAAAACGTTATTAAATATTAAGTAAAATAAAGTTTTAAAGAAGAATTCCAGGTATGGCATTTTTTGAAGCTTAGGACCTATGTAACTATGTATATACCATACCTGTGGGACTATACCTGTTATATCTGTTTAATAAGTGTAAGAAAACACCTCTTGGTTCTCACAGAAATCCAGTTAGCTTGTAAGTTCCTGTGCCTTCTACCACTGCTCCTCCTGTATTATAGAAATGAGGGTAGGATGTGTTTTGTAGTCAGAGCAGAGCAGCCTAGGGTGATAATGCTTTTTTCTTCATAGTTACAGTATAGCAAGTGAGCATGGTCATAAAAGCAAAAAAAGGCTACCACCAGTGTTGCCAACCTATCAGATTGAAATTTACTGACACAACACCCAACATTTACTGGCACAGCCAAGTTTTTACTGGCATCTCCAAAAGTTACAAAATTACAGTTTTAAGTGCAAATTAGAGTATTTAGACTACAAATACATTATGCAATTAGCAATATTATATAAGGTAGATAATAAAGCAAAAAACATAGGGCCAGATTCACAGAAGAAGTACGCCGGAGTATCTACTGATACTCCGGCGTACTTTCAAATTTGCTGCGTCGTATCTTTAGTTTGAATCCTCAAACCAAGATACGACGGCTTTTGGCTTCGATCTGACAGGCGTACGGCTTCGTACGCCTTCGGATCGTAGGTGTAATACTTCGGCGCCCGCTGGGTGGAGTTTGCGTCGTTTTCCGCGTTTGGTATGCTAATTAGCTTTTTCCGGCGATTCACGAAGGTACGCACGGCCGTCGCATTCTCTTACGTCGTCGCCAGTCGGCTTTTCCCGGCGTATAGTTAAAGCTGATGTTTGGTGGTGTATAGATAGACTTGCCATGTTAAAGTATGGCCGTCGTTCCTGTGTCAAATTTTGAATTGTTTTTTTGCGTAAGTCGTCCGTGAATAGGAAAGGACGTAACTCACGTCGACGTTCAAAAAATTACTTCGGTGCAACGTCATTTCGCGCAAAGCACGGCGGGAAATTTCAAAACGGAGCATGCGCAGTACGTTCGGCGTGGGAATGCGCCTAATTTAAATGATCCACGCCCCTACCCGGATCATTTGAATTAGGCGGGCCTGCGCCGGAGGGATTTACGCTACGCCGCCGCAACTTTACAGGCAAGTGCTTTGTGAATCAAGCACTTGCCCGTAAAACTTGCGGTGGTGTAACATAAATGCGATACGTTACGCCGCCGTAAATGTACCAGAATCTGGCCCATATTTCTTATTTTATTTTTGATATTGTAAGTAAGTAGCTCAGGGACCAGCCTCAGGAGGGCAAGAAATTAGAATCGGCGGCACACACACATAAAATTGACTCTCACAGTGACACAGACAGCAGTGTGGGTTAATCTAAAATCAGTTATTTGATTATTAGTTGCTATGTGTTATTGCACTTTAAACATTTATATTATTTCTTTGCACTGCCTCATTGAGTAAGCCATTACATATATACTGAATCATGTTAGTTTACTGCTAGCTGACATGTACAAACGGTTTTCCATATTTTTACCTCTAATGCCGCGTACACACGATCGGAAATACCGGCAAGAAAAGTCAGATGTGAGCTTTTGGTCGGAAATTCCGACCGTGTGTAGGCTCCATCGGACTTTTGCTGTCGGAATTTCCGCCAACCAAAGATTGAGAGCTGATTCTCATTTTTTCTGATGGAAAAAATTCCTATCGGAAATTCCGATCGCCTGTAGCAATTCCGACGTGCAAAATTCCGATGCATGCTCGGAAACAATTTCGGAGCATGCTCGGAAGCATTGAACTTCATTTCTTTATCGTACATCACGGGACACAGAGCGGCATTCATTACTATATGGGTTATATGGAGTACCTTCAGGTGTAGACACTGGCAATCTCAAACAGGAAATGCCCCTCCCTATATAACCCCCTCCCATAGGAGGAGTACCTCAGTTTTTACGCCAGTGTCTTAGGTGTTAGTCATGGTTTAGCTTGCCTCCGCATCCTTGGGATTAGGTGAGCTACCGGTTCTGTCCAAAAAAGCCTCAGCGCTAAAGTGGTCAGTAACCGGACCCCAAACCCTTGGGGTATAGCCCATAATGCTTTTCTTTTTAGAGAGCTGGACCCTGGGCCCAGAACTTAGAAACCTTTGGGTACCTAAAGTTTTCTGTTGCCAGGGTGCTATATGGGCCCAGGACAGTGGATCCTTCATAGGAACCCAGGGCCTGAAGGTCTAGACATCCCCACGGAGATGGGGGAAGATTGGGCCTCTTGCTTGGCAAAGTCCTGCGGCATGGAGCAGGTAAGTGAGGGGAAAACTTGCGGAACTTGGTTCTTAGCAGGTTTTTTTCTGGGGGGTCACAGGGGACATGCCTAAAGTTATGCACTGCATCTGGCAAACTAGTCACATATCATAAAGATAGGATGGCTCTCTATGTATTATTCCCCATAAGATGTGACCTCCCTTGTAGTGTTGGAAAAGCATTGAGTGGGGCCTGTGTTATATAAAAATATATGTGTGTGTCAGAGAGCTTTGCTTACCTGCAGGCCTCCAGGCGATGCTCCATTCAGTCTTCCTCCTCAGAGCCTGCAAGCAGGCAAAACGCTGACCTCCTCATGGTTCCAGGCTGCAGGCTGCAGTTTGCTGGAACAGAGAGGTCCCTTCCTCCCAAAATCCCCCCCCCCCTCCCCCTGTCGGGAGGGGCATTTCCTGTTTGAGGTTGCTGGGGGGGAAGGGCGGGTCAGTGGCTTAAAGGAAGGGGCGGCCCTTCCTTGTTTGTTCCATCAATACTTTGGAACTGAGGAGAAAGACCAGAGCGGCAGCACGGGGCGCCGAGGACACACAGTGGCCAGAAAGGATATTGCAGTCTTCAGAGGACTGTTTTGTCAAGCCTAGAAATAGGCTGTTTCTTTTCCATCTCATAGTTTTTCTTTGCAATACTACTCAGGGGGGACAGAATGTTTTTTCTTTCCTGGATTTGAAACAAAAACGAAAAAAAAAAAAAAAAAAAAAAAAAAGTCATCTAGGGGAGAGGAAGCATTTTTTTATCCCCCAAACAGGTGTTTGGACAATTAACTTTTATAGTTCCAAATACCAATAGGTAGCAGGTGTACCTCGGTATTGTACCATGGTATGCCGCTGTTTTCCCTACAGGGAGCCTTGGGGCCATCGGGATCTGGGGCTGGAGCTGACGCGGGTCAGTCCAACCCTAAGATGGTCACGGAGGAGGTATTACTCACCTCTTTAAAAGAGATGCAGAAAAGCATGGGAAAAATGATATCCGCAGCTATGCGGGGCAGTAAGCGGAATAGATCTCCGTCGCCCGAGCGCGGACCCTCAGAAGAGGAGGTCCTTTCCTCAGGGGAATTGGACGACCTCTTGGACACGGACCAAGTAGGTTCAGGGATCGAAGACCCGGATACAGAGGAGTCTGGGGCAGTCTCCCTGAGGGAGAGCTGGTGGATTCAAGGATTGTCGGACTTGGTCCATAGGACATTCAACTTGCCAGTACCAGATCTCCAGGTATCGACGGTTTCAGCTTTGGGCTCACTGAGGGCGCCTCAAAGCAATGCTGTGTTTCCGATCCATCCTCTATTAGAGGGAATTTTGTTCCAAGATTGGAACAAGCCAGATAAGATCTTCTTACCACCTAAAAGGTTCTCTGTCCTATATCCTATGGAAGAAAATTTTTCCAAAAGATGGGCTACTCCTGCAGTGGACGCAGCCATCTCATGTGTTAACAGATCGTTAACATGCCCTGTAGAAAACATACAGGTGTTCAAGGATCCAGTTGATAAGCGCTTGGAAGCACTACTTAAGAACTCCTTCACTACTGCAGGGGCAGTAGTACAGCCAGCTGTGGCTGCGATTGGGGTCGCTCAAGCATTATCGGATCAATTTAAGCAGATGCTTAAACTTATTCTGGCCCAGCAGGCAGAAATTTTTTTCGGATGTCCCTAAGGCCATATGTTTTACGGTAGACGCAATCAAGGATTCTATCCAGCAAGCGTCACGTTTATCGTTATCCCTTATCCATATGAGAAGACTCTTATGGTTAAAAAGCTGGGAGGCTGAGCCCCCATGCAAGAAGCTCCTGGTAGGGTTCCCCTTCCATGGAGGACGACTCTTCGGAGAAGACCTAGATAAATACATTCAGACCATTTCAAACGGCAAGAGTACTCTCTTGCCAACTAAGAAGAAGGTTCAGGGACCTGCGTTTAAACGACAGTATTCCCCTGGGCAGGGGCCCTCTAATGCCAAGCAGTATCGACGGCCTCCTGCAAAAGCAAACTTCGGCTTCAACAGCAGATCACAAGGACAGGCTGTTAGAGGCAAAAGGCAGTGGTTTCGCAAACCAGCAAAACCAGCCCCCAAGCCAACCTTATGAAGGGGCGCCCCCACCCACGAAGGTGGGGGGAAGGCTGCGACTCTTTTCAGAGATTTGGGAAGCCAGCATTCCCGACGAGTGGGTACGGTCTTCCGTGGCCACAGGCTACAAATTAGATTTCCTAAGGTTTCCTCCTCCTCATTTCCAGAAGTCGAGGATTCCAAACGATCCGGAAAAGGGAGCCGCATTAAGATCGGCATTAGATCATCTACTTTCCCAGGAAGTAATAGTAGAGGTACCAGTCCTGGAACAGGGGCTGGGTTTCTACTCCAACCTATTCATCATCCCAAAATCCAATGGAGATGTCAGGCCAATTTTGGACCTAAAGATGGTAAATGCATATCTAAAGATCCGCTCATTTCGGATGGAATCCGTGCGGTCAGCAGCTGCCACACTCCAGAAGGACGACTTCATGGCGTCCATAGACATAAAGGATGCCTACCTTCATGTTCCAATTTATCAGCCACATCAAAGATATCTACGCTTCATGGTGGCTTCGCGTCACTTCCAATTCGTGGCGCTTCCCTTCGGGTTGGCTACGGCCCCCCGGGTGTTCACGAAGGATCCAAGGGGTCACGATCCTAGCATACCTGGACGACCTCCTAGTCATAGATCACTCGTCTCCCGGCTTGGAGCGAGCAGTGGCCCTCACGGTCCAATACCTCGAGAGGTTTGGCTGGGTCCTAAATCGAGAAAAGTCAGCTTTCCAGCCCACAATGCAGTTGGAATATCTCGGCATGAGATTAGACACAGAACAACAAGGAGTGTTCCTACCTCTGAGGAAGGTAAAAGCCATCAAGGAATTAATCCTACTGGTTCTAAGCAAGAAAGAACCGACTATTCGCCTATGTATGAGGTTACTAGGCAAGATGGTGGCCACATTCGAGGCGGTACCATACGCCCAGAGCCACACTCGCATCCTACAGGCAGCCATCCTGTCAGCATGGAGCAGAAGGCCACAGGCCTTGGATATCCCGTTGCCGCTCTCATCAAGAGTCCGACAAAGTCTGTGTTGGTGGTTAGACCCTCAGAATCTACTGAAGGGGGAGGTCTTTCAGCCCAGTGGCTTGGAAGATAGTGACCACAGACGCCAGCCTGACGGGCTGGGGAGCAATTTTGGATGGTTGCACTCGCCAAGGTACTTGGGCAAAGCCAGAGAAGCAGTTGCCCATCAACATCTTGGAGCTCAGAGCTGCTCGACTAGCCCTCAGGGCTTGGACGTCAAAATTGCAGGGGTTCCCGGTGAGAATTCAATCAGACAATGCCACGGCCGTGGCACACATAAATCACCAAGGGGGAACCAGGAGTCAAGCCGCTCAGAGAGAGGTGAGCTTGATTCTTCTATGGGCAGAGGCTCATGTGCCCTGCATATCGGCAATATTCATTCCAGGAGTGGACAACTTTCAGGCGGACTTCTTAAGCCGCCAGACTCTATGGCCGGGGGAATGGTCTCTGCATCCACTAGTCTTTCAAGCACTCTGCCAAAGATGGGGAGTGCCGGACGTGGATATCATGGCATCGAGACTCAACAAGAAACTAGACAGGTTCATGTCCCGCTCAAGGGATCCGATGGCCTGCGGAACCGATGCGTTGGTTTGCCCTTGGCATCAGTTCAAACTTCTTTATGCGTTTCCCCCGCTCCAGTTACTACCCCGCCTGCTGCGCAGGATCCGGGTGGAGCACATACCAGTCATCCTGGTAGCTCCAGCATGGCCCAGAAGGGCATGGTACTCACTAATCTTAAGGATGGTAGTGGGAGACCCTTGGACTCTTCCTCTACGGCCAGACCTGCTATCGCAAGGTCCGATCCTCCACCCTGCCTTACGGCATCTAAATTTGACGGCCTGGAAGCTGAATCCCTGATTCTCAGGGGTAGAGGTCTGTCTCAGAAAGTAATCTCTACCCTAATCAGAGCCAGGAAACCGGTCTCTAGGGTGATTTATTACAGGGTCTGGAAGGCCTATGTAGGCTGGTGTGAGTCCAAGCGATGGCTTTCTCGCAAATTTACCATCGATAGAGTATTAAGTTTTCTCCAGCTAGGAGTGGATAAAGGATTGGCATTAAGCATAATCAAAGGACAGATTTCTGCTCTGTCAGTGTGGTTTCAGCGGCCGCTGGCCACCCACTCGCTGGTTAAGACCTTCCTTCAAGGGGTCTTACGTATTAGACCTCCAGTTAAATCCCCGCTTTGTCCGTGGGATTTAAATCTTGTTCTGTCAAGTTTACAGAAACAACCGTTTGAGCCGTTGGCTGATATTCCTTTGGTTCTACTGACAAGGAAGTTAGTATTTTTGGTTGCCATAGTTTCCGCAAGAAGAGTTTCGGAGCTGGCAGCCTTATCCTGTAAGGAACCATATCTTGTTTTTCATAAGGACAGGGTCGTTCTCCGCCCTCATCCTTCCTTCCTACCGAAGGTTGTATCCAGTTTTCATTTGAACCAGGATTTGGTATTACCATCCTTCTTCCCTAAACCTACTTCCAGAAAGGAAGGGTTGCTGCATACCTTGGATATTGTCAGGGCCATGAAGGCCTATCTTAAAGCTACAAAGAAGATCCGGAAGACAGATGTGCTGTTCATTCTACCGGATGGGCCCAAGAAGGGGCAGGCAGCTGCAAAGTCCACCATTTCTAGGTGGATTAAGCAATTAATCACTCAGGCCTACGGCTTGAAAGGGTTGCCTCCTCCAGTATCATTAAAGGCTCATTCTACTAGAGCCATGGGCGCCTCCTGGGCAGCACACCACCAGATCTCTATGGCTCAAGTTTGCAAGGCGGCAACCTGGTCTTCTGTCCACACGTTTACAAAATTCTACAAGTTGGACGTAAGAAGGAATACTGATACTGCCTTCGGGCAGGCAGTGCTGCAGGCTGCAGTTTGAGACCCTCGGATTCCGGGGGCTCCTCTTGTTCGAGTTAAATTTAAAAATTTTATTTTTCTCAACTAAGTTGGATTTATTATGATTTGAGTATATCTCTAAATTAAATCCTTTTGTCTTGGAGATGTTCTCCCTCCCCTCATTGTAAGCATTGCTTTGGGACATCCCATATAGTAATGAATGCCGCTCTGTGTCCCGTGATGTACGATAAAGAAAAAGAGATTTTTGATACAGCTTACCTGTAAAATCTTTTTCTTGGAGTACATCACGGGACACAGAGCTCCCACCCCTCTTTTTTGAGGACCATTTTGGGAGGCATACTGCTTGCTACAAAACTGAGGTACTCCTCCTATGGGAGGGGGTTATATAGGGAGGGGCATTTCCTGTTTGAGATTGCCAGTGTCTACACCTGAAGGTACTCCATATAACCCATATAGTAATGAATGCCGCTCTGTGTCCCGTGATGTACTTCAAGAAAAAGATTTTACAGGTAAGCTGTATCAAAAATCTCTTTTTTCTCGACTCGTCGTACTGTTGTACGTCACCGCGTTCTTGACGGTCGAAAGTTCCGAGAACTTTTGTGTGGCCGTGTGTATGCAAGTCAAGCTTGAGTGGAATTCCGTCGTAAAAACCATCCAAGGTTTTTCTGACGGAAAATCCGATCGTGTGTAACAGTATAACATAACAGTAGTGTCCTATTCTACATATATTCTACATATAAAGTATGTCTTTCCACTTTCACATCTCTAACTAAAACTAAAGTATTTACAACTCATGATACAGTAGTGTGATGGTCAGTGGGAAGAATTTCTCCATACACTTGTGGTCATTGGGAAGAATTGCCCCCTTACAGATAGCTAAAAAGATCAATGGTGTCTGTGGGAACTTATCTGAAAGGCAGGAATTGGAAATTTCTCAAGGAACCCCTGGCAGGAGGAACCTTAGTGTTCTACAGAATTCTGGTTGAGAAATAGTTTATTACAGTATGGATAGAGACAGACAACCCTGGTCTGGTAGATTTCCAGTGACATAAAAGCAGGGCTTTTTTTCTCAGAGAATAGGTGCAGGAACTCCGACCTTCAACCTTTACTTCCGCTCCCTACCCACACCTGAGGACTGTTCCTTGGTTTCACCTCCTACTGACCTCCCAGTGCTGCCCATTTTAGAGAATACAGAATAAAGTATAATTTTTTTCTACTAAGTCATTTGCACAGAATTTTGGGCCAGATTCAGGTACAATTGCGGCGGCGCAATGTAACCTGTTTACGTTACACCGCCTTAAGTTTTCAGTGTAAGTGCCTGATCCACAAAGCTCTTACCTGTAAACTTGCGGCGGTGTATCGTAAACACGTCCGGCGCAAGCTCGCCCAATTCAAATGGGGAGTGTACCATTTAAATTAGGCGCGCTCCCGCGCCGGACGTACTGCGCATGCTCAGTTTTGAAATTCCCGCCGTGCTTTGCGCGATGTGACGTCATTTTTTTGAACGGCGACGTGCGTAGCGTACGTTCATATTCCCGGACGTCTTACGCAACCAAAAAAAATTATTTGAAATTCGACCCGGGAAAGACGGCCATACTTTAACATGGCTCGACTAAAGTTAAGCCATGTTAAAGCAGCCGTAACTTTGCGACGGGAAAAAATTACTAGCGACGACGTAACGAACGCGAAAACCGTCGTGGATCGCCGTAACTAGTCATTTGCATATTCTACGCCGACCGCAATGGCCTCGCCACCTAGCAGTCGGCCTAGAATTGCATCCTTAAGATGCGACAGTGTAATTCAATTACACCTGTCGGATCTTCTGCCTATCTATGCGTAACTGATTCTATGAATCAGTCGCATAGATACGACAAGAGATACGACGGTGTATCAGGAGATACGCCGTCGTATCTCTTCTGGGAATCTGGCCCCTAATAACAAAGAAAGACAGTAAAATAGATCCCTTACAGTGAGCAACAATCGACCCTACCCCAGCAACAGTAGACCCTCACCCCAGCAAAAATAGAGCTCCCAAACAACAATAGAAGACAACTGCAACAAAATACCACCCCAGTAACAAAAGACCCCCGGCAGCAACAACAGATGTCCCAGCAGAGTGCATCAATAGACCCTCCAGGAGACAGCAACAATAGACCTCTCCCTCAGCAGTAGACCCCCCTATAAACAAAAGAACCCCCACTAGCAACAATAGATCTACCCAGCAACAATAGACCTCCACGCAAAAAATATATCCCCACCAGTGACAATAGATCCCTCAGCAGCAAGCATCAATATACCCTCCAGCACACCCTAGCACTCCATGCCATTACATACATTCATTGCTGGAGGTGCCGGAACTGCGTTCCCCCGCGTTCCTGCTGAAAAAAAGCCCTGCATTAAAGGATCAGCAAAATACAATTGTGCAGAATTACAAATTAGGAAGCAGAGCCTGAATGAGCAAATATGGCTGCCCCTGTCTGAGCGAGACGAGACTTTTCATATATGGGAGCAGAGACTTTGCCCCCATTTGAGTGAGCAGAGACTTTTCTTTGTTCCAAACCTATGTTATTTTAAAGTATTGTTGGAGCATTGACCTTCCAACCATCTGCTACTAATTAAAGATAAAATGGGCAAAATAACACACTGTCACTTATAAGACCTTATAGATGGTCTGTGACATTTGGCTACTGCAATATATTAGAACCAGCTAAACACCGGGGATCAAACATTAACGCGCATAAATGAATTTCAGCTGGTTTCACGTTCTTGGATAAGACCTTTATTATTGTAATGGTCAATGTAACTGTAAAATTCATTAAAATAGGAAAATAAAATAAGCAAAATAAGAAAAGTATTATTTAAAAATATAAAAGCAGGATCATATGCTAAAAAAGTGTAACTAGTTTGATTCAGTGAATGTATGTTGCTGTTTCCATTTCAGCGGACACTACATCATTCATCTCTCTCGAGCAGGGATTTTAAACTCGCCATTATTTGGTGACAATGATTCATTTAAATGCACAGCCTCTTACTCCGCATTCATTATAACATACTCTCAAGCTGCCACATGCCCTCGGCTGGTGAAACCCACGGGCAGATTACTAGACCAAAATAGTGCCCGAATAATGAGCGGAGGCTCAAATGCTGGCGACAAAGAAGTACAAATAAGCCAATTAGTTTACATCGTACAGCTTTGCACGTACAGCTTCTAGGAAAACACATGGTACATTTATTGGCACTTAAATTTGTACAGAAATAGAGAGCTACTTATTGGCTTATACCTTAATTTTTTAACCTTGTCAGAAAGATAAACACGTGTGTGTGTTTTTGTGTTGTGTGTTGTGTGTGTGTGTATATATATATATATATATATATATATATATATATATATATATATGTGTGTGTGTATGTATGTATATATATATGTGTGTGTGTGTGTGTGTGTGTGTGTATATATATGTATATATGTGTATATATGTGTATATATATATATATGTATATATATATATATATATATATATATATATATATATATATATATATATATATACATACATATACATATACACACACACACACACACACACACACACACACACACACACACACACACAGCGGGTAAAATAAGTATTGAACACGTCACCATTTTTCTAGGTACATATATTTCTGTCTTCTTTTTTTTTCCCCAATTCTTTATTTATTTTTTTACAATTTTTATTAGGTACATAAAAGTGGTACAAACAAGATATTACATATTAAGAAAAATGCAATACATAAGCTTGCATAGTAAGTACAATTACAACTATGTATACCAAAAAAGATAGAGGTACGCTGCAATCATTGACTAATATACAATTCATGGTGACCTTGAAATAGATAAACAACTCTTGTACATTAACGAAAGTGTTTGGAATGTGCAAACCAGGGGTCCCATTTCTTATCATACAAATTATTTGTATTGTGTAAAGTATGAATTATTTTTTCCATGAGGTTAATATTAATTATTCTTACTTTTAATTGGGCTAGTGGAACTGATAGAGATTTCCAATGGAAGGCGATTAACCACTTCCAGACCTTAGGTGTTTTTCAGATTTGGTGTTTGCAAGACTAAAACAGTTTTTTTCTGCTAGAAAATTACTTAAAACCCCCAAACATTATATTTTTTTTTTCTAACACCCTAGAGAATAAAATAGTGGTCATTGCAATACTTTTTGTCACACCGTATTTGCGCAGCGGTCTTACAAGCGCACTTTTTTTGGAAAAAAATCACTTTTTTGAATTAAAAAATAAGACAACAATAAATTTGGCCCAATTTTTTATATATTGTGAAAGATAATGTTACGCCGAGTAAAATGATACCCAACATGTCACGCTTAAAAATTGCGCCCGCTCGTGGTATGGCGTCAAACTTTTACCCTTAAAAATCTCGATAGGCGACGTTTAAAAAATTCTATAGGTTGCATTTTGTGAGCTACAGAGGAGGTCTAGGGCTAGAATTATTTCTCTCGCTCTAACGATCGCGGCGATACCTCACTTGTGTGATTTGAACACCGTTTTCATATGCAGGCGCTACTCGCATATGCGTTCGCTTCTGCGCGCGAGCTCGTCGGGACGGGGCGCTTTAAAACATTTTTTTTTTTTCTTATTTCTTTTTATTTATTTTATTACTTTTTACACTGAAAAAAAGAAAAAAAAATTTGATCACTTTTATTCCTATTATAAGGAATGTAAACATCCCTTGTAATAGAAAAAAGCATGACAGGTCCTCTTAAATATGAGATCTGGGTCAAAAAGACCTCACATCTCATATTTAGACTAAAATGCAAGAAAAAAAAAAAAAAAAATGAAACTCATTTTTTCAAATGCAAGAAAAAAAAAAATATTTTAAGAGGCTGGGCGGGACTGACGTTTTGACGTCACTTCCGCCCAGCAGAGCTATGGGGACGGGTGAAGGAGATTTTTCCTTCAGTCGCATCCCCAGTCAGCAGCCGAGCGCACCCGATCTCCTCCGCCGCTACCGACGGCTCCGGTAAGCGGTGGAGGGCGCGGGAGAGCGGCGGGAGGGGGGCCCTCTCCCGCCACCGATAACGGCGATCTCGCTGCGAATCCGCCGCGAAGACCGCCGTTATCGTGTACAGGACCGCTCACACTAAAGATGGATACCTCGGTTGTGGCAGCAGCTGCTGCCGTTACCGAGATATCCATCTTTAAAAAGAGGACGTATATCGTCGTGCGCAGGTCTGGAAGTGGTTAACCAGTGTATGGCAACACATATTGGGCCAGATCCACGTAGATAGGCGTAAAATTAAGCGGGTGTAGCGTATCGTAGTTGCGCTACGCCGCCGTAACTTTGAGAGGCAAGTGCTGTATTCACAAAGCACTTGCGTCTAAAGTTACGGCGGCGTAGTGTAAATGTGCCGGCGTAAGCGTGCCTAAATCAAATGAGGACCAGGGGGGCGTGTTTTATGTAAACTAAGCATGACCCCACGTAAATTATGCTTTTTTTTGAACGGCGCATGCGCGCGCATGCTCAGTATCACGTCGAATTTTCAAATTAAATTACGCCCGCTCAATGCCTAGACGACGTGAACGTAATTTACGCAAAGCCCTATTCGCGAACGTTTTACGTAAACAACGGAAAATTCGACGCTGGCCCGACGTCCATACTTAACATTGCGTACGCCTCATAGAGCAGGGGTAACTATACGCCGGAAAAAACCTTACGCAAACGACATAAAAAAATGCGCCGGGTGGACGTACGTTCTGAGAATCTGCGTATCTACCTAATTTGCATACTCTACGCGGAAATCAACGGAAGCGCCACCTAGCGGTCAGCGTAAATATGCACCTATGATCCGACGGCGTACTAAGACGTACGTCAGTCGGATCTAGCCCACATTCAGGCGTATCTTGTTTTGTAAATACAAAACAAAGATACGCCGGCGCATCGTAGAACTTACGCGGTGTATCAATAGATACGCCGCCGTAAGTTATTCGTGGATCTGGGCCACTGTGTGTATCAGTCTCATGTGGTGGATGGACAATCCTATAATAGGGGAGAATAACAGACAATTGGGGAGAGTGAGTCTTATAATATTGTCTGATATTTTGGAAGCGAAAATTTTCCAATTGTTCCCATATTTGGAATATTTTCTCACATTTATTACTAAAGGTGCATTTGACATGAAATGTTCACCACATGTCGGTAACAACCTATGAAATCCATACATTCAAAGAAACCAAAACAAATAAGTTCAGAAATGAAGTTATGTGTAATAAAAGAAAAAAAAAAAAAAAAGTATTGAACACACTTACTAAAATTTATTTAACCAGATGCCGACCACCCCCACCCTTACTGCAGCAGGATGGCCGCTCTGGGCAGAATCACGTACCTGTGCGTGATTCTGCAGATTCCCAAGTCTGGGGCACACACTCGCTGATCGTTCAGGAGACAGGCAGAACGGCGATCTGCCTATGTAAACAAGGCACATCGCCATTCTGTGACAAGGGAAGGCTGTGATCCTGTGTTCCTGCTAAGCAGGAACACGGATCTCAGCCTTCTCACAGTACAAGCACCTCCCTCACAGTTAGCAAGCACTTCCTAGGAACACATTTAATCCTTTGATCGCACCTGATACTAAAGGGGTTGTAAAGTTAAATTTTTAATTTTTTTTAAAAATAACAAACATGTTTATACTTACCTCCACTGTGCAGCTCGTTTTGCACAGAGTGTCCCCTAACCAGGTCTTCTGGGGTCCCTCGGCGGCTGTCTTGGCTCCTCTCAGCAAGAACTCAACACCTTCATGCGAGCGAGCATGGTGTTGAGTTCTTGTGGGCGCGCTCCTGTGATACAGCCGGCGGCTATTGAAGCTCACTGTATCACTCGGCCCCGCCCCCGGCGCGCAGCGTCATTGGATGTTTTTGACAGCAGCGCGAGCATGAAATGTCTGTGCTGCTTTCAATCCATCCAGTGTAGCTAATCAACGGCCAGGCTCAGAAACGAGGAGGATGATGGGAGCGAGCGCAGGACTTTCGAGGGCTCAGGTAAGTAAAACGGGGGTTTGAGGGGGCGGTATAGTCGGATGTTTTTTTCACCTTAATGCGTAGGATGCATTAAGGTGAAAAAACATTTTCCTTTACAACCCCTTTAACCCCTTTCCTGCCAGTGTCATTAGAACAGTGACAGTGCATATTTCTTAGCGTCACTGGTTCCCAAAAAGTGTCAGGAAGGTGTCTGATTTGTCCACCACAATATCGCAGTCCCACTATAAGTCACTGATCGCTGCCATTACTAGTAAATAAATAAAAACTCCAAAAATATATCCCATAGTTTGTAAACACTATAATTTTTGTGCAAAACAATCAATATATGCTTATTGGGATTTTTTTGATAAAAATGTGTAGCAGAATACATATTGGTCTAAATTGATGAAGAAAGTAGATTTTTCTATTTTTTTTATTGGGTATGTTTTATAGCAGATAGTAAAAAAATATAGGGCCAGATTCACTTAGAATTGCGGCCGTGTAACGTAACCCGTTTACGTTACACCGCCGCAAGTTTTCAGTGTTAGTGCCCGATCCACAAAGCACTTACCTGTAAACTTGCGGCAGTGTAACGTAAACACGTCCGGTGCAAGCCCGCCCACTTCAAATGGGGCGGGTACCATTTGAATTAGGCGCGCTTCCGCGCCGGACGTACTGCGCATGCTCCGTTCGCAATTTTCCCGACGTGCTTTGCGCGAAATTACGGCGGCGACGTGTTTGTGAATCGCGACGTGCGTAACGTACTTACGCCGGGAAATTTTTTTTTTTCAAAAGCGACGCGGGAACGACGGGCATACTTTAACATGGTGGAGTAATTTTACACCATGTTAAAGTACCCCTAATTTTGCGACGGGAAACTAAGACTTGCGCCGACGTAATGACGGGAAAAACCTTTGTGGATCGCCGTAACTGCTAATTTGCATACCCGACGCTGGAATACGACGCAAACTCCACCCAGCGGCGGACGAGGTACTGCATCCTAAGATCCGACGGTGTAAGTCAATTACACCTGTCGGATCTTAGGGCTATCTATGCGGAACTGATTCTATGAATCAGCCGCATAGATAGAACATCAGATACGACGGTGTATCAGGAGATACGCCGTCGTATCTGTTCTGTGAATCTGGCCCATAGTTTTTTTCTTTTTTTGTTTATAGCGGAAAAAACCCCCAAAAGAAACGCACAGGTGATCAAATACTACAAAAAGAAAGCTCTATTTGTGGGGAAAAAAGGACATACCGGTACATTTATTTTGGGTACAGCGTCACATGACCTGGTCATGAAAGGGGGTAAACCTTCTGGAGCTGAAGTGGTTAATACTTCATACAAAATCCTTTGTTGGTAATGAAAGCTTCAAGACTCCTCCTGTATGGAGAAACTAGTCGCATGCATTGCTCAGGTATGATTTTGGCCCATTCTTCCACATAAACAATCTTCAGATCTTGAAGGTTCTGTGGGCCTCTTCTATGAATTCTGATCTTTAGTTCTTTCCATAGATTTTCTATTCAATTCAAGTCAGATTATTGGCTGGTCCATTCTAGCAGCTCTATTTTCTTTCTTTGAAACCAAATGAGTTTCCTTAGCTTTGTGTTTGGGATCATTTGTCTTGCTTAAAGCGGTAGTTCACCCCCCCCCCCCGACACATTTTACCATCGAGACAGGCATTGTAGCGCGAGCTACAGTATGCCTGTCCCGATTTTTTTAACCCCGTACTCACCTTGTAGTCGTCCATCGTAGATTCCGGCTCCCGCGGGGAATGGGCGTGCCTATGGAGAGGGAGGATGATTGACGGCCGGCCCTGGCACGTCACTCTCCCCGAAGACAGCCGGAGTAGGTCTCGGCTCTTCACGGCGCCTGCGCACAGGCTATGCGCACGCGTCGTGAAGACCGAGCCTATTTCGGCTATTTCCGGAGAAGCGTGACGCGCCAGAGCCGGCCGTCAATCATCCTCCGTCTCCATAGGCACGCCCATTCCCCGGAATCTTCGATGGACGACTACAAGGTGAGTACGGCGGTAAAAAATTCGTGACAGGCATACTGTAGCTCGCGCTACAATGCCTGATTTTAAGGTAAAATAAAAAAAAAAAATTTTTCCCGTCGATAGGGTGAACCCCCGCTTTAAATATCCACTCTTGTTTTATCTTCATCCTGGTAGATGGCAGCAGATTTTTATCAAGAATGCCTTGATACATTTTTCCATCCATCCTTTCTTCAATGACATGAAGTTTTCGAGTACCAGATGCTGAAAAACAGCCCCACATCATTATGTTCCCACCGTCATACTTCACAGTTGGTATGGGGGTGTTTTTGGGGTGATGTGCCATTTAACATGAAGTGTATTATGGCATCCAAAGAGTTCAATTTTGGTCTCATCTGACCAGACTATATTTTCCCAGTATTTTACAGGCGTGCCTAAATGTTGTGCAGCAAACTTTAACCGAGCTTCAACATGATTTTTCTTCAGCAATGGAGTCTTGTGTGATGAGCATGCATACAGGCCATGGCGGTTGAGTTTTCTTTGAAACAATTGTACCTGCTAACTCCAGGTCTTTCTGAAGCTCTCTACAAGTGGTCCTTGGCTTTTAGATAACTCTTCTGATAATTCTTTGAAAAACAACCCCCTAGCATTTCTGGCTGTGGCCATCTTGAGTAAGGGAAAATGATAATTGGAGCATTAACTTCCTGGATCCATCTGCCCTTAGCTCAAGCGTGCATGCAGGAGAGAGTGCTTAGCTGAGAAAGCCCCTCCTCCTGTAGACTCCTGGGATGTATGCAGTGGTGTATTAATGTTTTGTGCTGCCCTAGGCCTGAATAAACTCGTGCACCCCCTAATTTAAATATAACCCACGCCTTCCTGTCAAGACCACACCCCTTACTGTTTAAGACCCGCTCTGAAATTTTCTAGTGGGGACATAGATTTTCTCTCACTTCCTGTTTGGCTATGGGGCAGGAAGTGAAAGAAAATCTCTGCAGTGGGACAGGGATGGTAAAAAATAAACTGACAGGGGCTATAACACTCCCTTACTCTATCCAAAATGAAATGTTGCCTATAGTTCTACTTTAAACACAAATTTCTGATAATTTTATGGAGAGGACTAAGAAGATATAACCATGCCAATGGTGCAGCAGAAAACATAGCACAGTGGGGAAGGTTTGTGGTCCAGGATGATAGGACAGTCAAAATTAGAAGCGGCGCCCCCAACAGTTGCAGAACGCTGGCAGCCTGCATACGGGAAGCAGTGCGGCCGCTTTATGGGAGCGCTAGACTAATTTGCCTCTCAGCCCAGTCTGCCCTATAAGACTGGCGCTACCACTTATGCCCCGTACACACGATCGGTTCGTCTGATGAAAACGGTCCGATGGACCGTTTTCATCGGACGAACCGATCGTGTGTGGGCCCCATCATTTTTTTTCCCATCGCTGAAAAAAAATAGAACCTGTTTTAAAATTTGTGGGGAAATCCATCGGTCAAAAATCCACGCATGCTCAGAATCAAGTCGACGCATGCTCAGAAGCATTGGACTTCATTCTTCTCTGCACGTCGTTGTGTTTTACGTCACCGCGTTGGA
Organism: Rana temporaria; assembly: GCF_905171775.1. Lineage (NCBI taxonomy): Eukaryota > Metazoa > Chordata > Amphibia > Anura > Ranidae > Rana > Rana temporaria. Next base: position 68,550,092 of record NC_053490.1, read on the forward strand.
CACGATCGGAGTTTTAACTGATGGTGTGTAGGCAAGACTGATGAAAGTCAGCTTCATTGGATATCTGATGAAAAAATCCATCGGTCCGTTTTCATCGGATGAACCGATCGTGTGTATGTGGCATGACAGTGTAGCGCAAGCTGGCGGGGACTCTTTCCATGCTGCCCCCCTGCAAAGTCCTGCCCTAGGCCTGGGCCTTATTGGCCTAGGCCAAGATACAGCATTGTATGTATGACATAATTTGCCTAGGCAAGAAACCAGGAAGTAACTGAAGAAATGTAAGACGAAAAGATTAAAGCAAGTAAATGTGATACAGGGGCGGACTGACAACTCATGGGGCCCCCGGGCAATAGAAGATTATGGGGCCCCTCTGGCTTACAGATGGCCACCACGCCAGGAGGCAGTGCAGAGGCAGGGCAGCTAAAATCTTGGGATATTCACATTAAAAGCATGTCAGTTTCGGACATATCAGGAACAGATCTAAAAAAAACACAGATTTTTACATACTGTCCCTGGTTTTACTGAGCCTGGCAACCCTGATGGGGCCCCCTAGTGGCATGGGGCCCTCGGGCAGTGCCCGAGTGACTCAATGGTCAGTCCGCCCCTGATGTGATATACTTTCCTATCTATTTATTAGTGCTGGTAGCATGAGGATTATACATAATCAATGTTGTAGTTCTACTTTAAAGTGATACTAAAGTCTAATTTTTTCTTTGTTAAAAATAACAAACATGTTATACTTACCTCCTCTGTGAAAAATGGTTTTGCACAGAGCAGCCCAGATCCTCCTCTTCTCGGGTCCCTCTTCGGCGCTCCTGGCCCCTCCCTCCTGTTGAGTACCCCCACAGCAAGCAGCTTGCTATGGGGGGCATCCAAACCGAACCAAAGGTCCCAGTGTCAGCCTGGCCACGCCCGCTCTCTTTTCTCATTGCTCATAGACTTTGATTGACAGCAGCAGGAGCCAATGGTGCTTCGCTGCTGTCTCAGCCAATGAGGAGAGAGAGTCCCTGACAGCTGAGTCTCCTGTGCAACATCGCTGGATCGAGATGGGCTCAGGTAAGTATTAAGGGGGCTGCTGTACACAGAAGGCTTTTTATCTTAAAGCGGAGCTCGAGCACTCCCTCCAAATACTGGCTGCTGAGTTTTAATATTAGTACAGGGATGACACGATGTCGGCACCCCAGCCAATATTCCAATTGGCACTTGGGTGCTGCCGGCGCCATACGTGGTAAGGGAAACTGGCAGTGAAGCCTTTCGTCTTCACAGCTGGTTTCGTACTGAGCACTCACAAAGCCCATGTGCTTTCTAACTGGCCCGGCGGTGGAGAAAGGAGGAGGGGGGCCTCCAGGGGGACCTTACCGCAGCCAGGTCTCCCGGAAATGGGGTCGGGTACCTGTCAAAAACGGGTACCCCCCCGAAAGGTGCCAAATGTGGCACCGGAGGGGGGGGGGGATACAAACAAGCGGAACTTCCACTTTTGAGTGGAACTCTGCTTTAATGCATAGAATACATTAAGATTAAAAAAAACTTCTGTCTTTAACCCCTTCCTTACTGGGCCAAAATTAAATGACGCCGGCAGGAACCCTCCCTTTTCTTCCCAGCAATCTAGGGCGCGCGTGGCCCGGTGCGCGTGCCCGGCGTCCGCGATGTCCGCCGGGCACCCGCGATTGCCGTCGATCACGGCAGGAGTGTGGATCTGTGTGTGTTCCCTGTACAGAGGAACACATCGGTCTCCTCCCCTTGTGAGTCCACCTACAGTAAGAATCACTCCCAGGGAACACATTAACCCCTTTCTCGCCCCCTAGTGTTAACCCCTTCCCTGCCAGTCACATTTACACAGTAATCAGTGCAGTTTTATAGCACTAATCGCTGTATAAATGTGAATGGTCCCAAAAACATGTCAAAAGTGGCCGATATGTCCGCCGCAATGTCACGGTCACTATAAAAATAGCAGGTCGCCGCTATTACTAGTAAAAAAAAATAATAAATAAAAATGGCATAAATCAATATACGCTTATTTATTTTTTTACCAAAAATATGTAGAAGAATACGTATCGGTCTAAACTGAGGAAAAGAATAGTTTTTTTTTTTTTTTAAATTGTGATATTTATTAAATCAAAAAGTAAAAAAACGCGTTTTTTTTAAATTGTCGCTATTTTTTGTTTATAGCGCAAAAAAATAATAACCGCAGAGGTGAGCAAATACCACCAAACGAAAGCTCTATTTGTGGGGGGGGGGGGACATAAAGATTTAATTTAGGTACGGTGTTGCATGACCACGCAATTGTCATTCAAAGTGCAACAGCGCTGAAAACTAAAAATTGCCCTGTATAGAAGTGGTTAAAGCCAATTTTAGGTCGTTCCTGTCTTGCTTGCTGCTCCCTAGGTCTTTACTCAAATCTCCCCAATTGCTGGGGCTTGGGACTGCATGCAGAATGTGATAACACATGTGCATAACCTATCTCTACACAAAAACTAGGGCCAATTAGGACAACATGTTAGCATGTTAGCAATTAACCTACCAGCATGTCTTGAGTGTGGGAGTAAAACAGGGAGCCTGGAGGAAACCTATATGTACACAGGAAGAACATGCAAACTCCATGCAGTACCTAACCATATTCCATTACTTATGACATTGTTCTTTGGGCACCTTTCTAGATGTGAATTAAGGTGAGAAGATATTTGTTGAAACTAACTTTGAAGCTTTTTGTCTTTGAATTTAGAACAAAAGCCTTATATATTTCCATGGTGTGAAAATCCTCAATAGAAAGGTTAAATCAGGTGAAACGAGCAGGTATAGCTTTTTAATCTAGAATTTTTGCAAACAGCCTTGATAATAAAAAAAATATCATAATGCCCTTTGTGCAGATATTCTAAACTATTGAGGGATAGCGTTATTTTACTGTTTTGACTTTGATCATAGTGGGGATCCTTGATCTCTACAGCAGAATTCACTAAGCTCTTTGCGGAGTTCCACCGATGAAGGTTATAGCGCAATGTTCAAATAATATTAAAGCGCTTAAGCAAAAGATTGAAATGATGAGATTGTGAGAATATGTGTAACTTTCTATTGTTCAGTGAAATTCCGGCTTTCCGAAATGAGAACATGACATAGAGAGCATAATAAAGCCAAGCGATCGAGGCTTTGAAATGTCTTTTCGGTCAAGCCATTGTTTAGAGTGAAACTCTAAAACTGATGTGCCAACAGACATCTATTCAAAGTGAAATACATTCACAGAAGTTACATTCCTCTGAGGTGAAGTACAGTGACTAGCGAGCAATACAAAACCAGGATTACTGCTCTCTCTGTCGGCTTTCAATGCATTTAAGCTTAATGATACCATCAGAATGGGGAACTGAAGAGCATGTATTAAACAAAGAAAACATGCATGTATTTTAAAACAGCACTTTCCTTCTTACAGCTGAATGTATTCAAATGCTTTTAAACAAACTTCGATAATTGAAATTTTGCGCTGTGCAGAGGCTACCATTTTGTGAAAGCCTAAGCCACATATGAAAACAATCCGTCAATCCAGGAATATATAGGCAGCTGAATTTATATGCTAATCTTGACCATTACTGTAGAATCTGGGCCCCAAATCTTTCTGTTGGTCAGTTGCTGGCTATGGCATGAAAGGACCAATAGGAGGCATTGGAGGTGTTGGGTCACAGAAAAAGTTAAGATTTGCATATAAATTCAGCTGCCCATATCTTTTGGAATCTACCAACCATGCTGTTCTTGTAGAAGGAAAATGCTACATAAAGTCTTATGACGCATACACACGATCGGACATTCCGACAACAAAACCGTGGATTTTTTTTCCGACGGAATGTTGGCTTAAACTTGTGTTGCATACACACGGTCACACAAATGTTGTCGGAAACTCTGACAGCAAATGTCCGATGGAGCCTACACACGGTTGGAATATCCGACCAAAAGCTCACATCGAACATTTGTTGTCGGAAATTATGACCGTGTGTACGTGGCATTAGTTCATTTTTTGACCCATAATTTTTTTACTCAGATACTCTTTAGTAAAGGAATTTTATACATACAACTTTTCTTATTTGTGGCCTAGCACTTCTTGGCCACAGTACAAAAAGACCCAAAAAGAAAAACTGAAGAAAAGGAATAATAAACCATACAGCTCAAAAAGCATCAACTAAAAATGTCTCCAGGCAATGTACCCATGTAGCAATTAAATAATTGTGTATAGATATCCAGATATCCACTTGGGTGTTTCCGTCAGTATGCAGCTTCCTCCAGTCTGGAACTAGGTATTATAGCGGACTATTGCACCAAAGATCTAGACGACACTAGCTTAGGTGCAAACTGGAACTGACTTTATTGTAATCAACCACTAGTGACTTAAACAAGCCTAGGTGCCCAGACTGTTTGGCACCATCCTGCATAGCTTGGTGTCATCTGAACAGACTGAAATGGTACTTTTAATCATAGACCCTATATCATTTATTAAAAATGAAGGGTCCCAACACTGAACTTTGGGGTACACCACTGATAATCCTAGACCAGTTAATGCGAACCTTGGCACCCCAGATGTTTTGGAACTACATTTCCCATAATGCTCTCGCACTCGGCAGTGTAGTTGAGCATCATGGGAAATGTAGTTCCAAAACATCTGGGGTGCCAAGGTTCGCCATCACTATCCTAGACCATTCAGAGTAAGAATCATTAACCACTACTCTATGAATTCTGTCTTTTAGCCAGTTTTCTATACATTTACAAACTGATTTTTCCAAGCCTGTAGACTTTACCTTACACATTAGCCATGTATAGGGAACTGTGTCAAATGCTTTTGCAAAATCCAAGTATATCACGTCCACAGCCACTCCTCTGTCCAGGGTTTTACTTACCTTTTTTATAAAAAGAAATCAGATTTGTCTGACAGCTTCTATCTTTTAAGAATCCATGCTGTTTGTTGCATTAAATATTAAAATCATCCACTAGTCACTTAAACAAGCCTAGGTGCCCAGACCGTTTGGCACCAGTTCCCTAGTAAGACCCAGTAAGTAAGACCTAGGGTTGTCCAAATCTCTAAAATGTATAGCAGACAGACAGAAAGAATATGTGACTTAATTAACACCTAGGAGGCACACAATGGGGCGAAGACACTTTAGTAAATAAATTATATCAGGAGACCCCAGCATCAAGTTGTTTTGAGCTGATTATATTAACATCTGCTCTGAGTCTTACAGTCTAGTTGGGGGTTAAGCAGTCATTACTGATTTGGGTACAAAGGCTCCAAATCTGTATCCAGGTCCTAGGTTCTCGGAGTCTGTGTGTTTCGGGGGGAGACATGGACCTGAATTGGAAGCAATACCACTCCAATGGTCCTCCAGGCACACTCCAAGAATAGAGCTCCCTCAAAAGTCAGGGCCCATAGTCAGTAGGCAAGAGGCTACCTTGCAGTCCCCTCCAAAAGCCCCTGACCCGGTTGGGTCTGTCACAATCTGTAACATATATAAAATTGTAGCCCTCATCCCAAAGAAAGGGAAGTCAGAAAGGTCTTAATACCAGGGTACGTAGGAAGGTGTAGCACTAGATTATAAGGTAGAGTAAAGAGGTATGGACCCCGATTGCAAGATACAGAAACTGCATATGTAGTGTACACTTTCTGTGATGTCTTCTGATTTTAGTATCCTTCACTTACCCCTTTCCGAATCCTTTTCTTATCCTCTTTTATTTTCAAATAAAGTGCTTTGAGGGGAGCTGCGGTGGCTCAACGCGATTGGCACTGTGCTGACAAGCCATTCACCTCTGCAGCTAGGGGTTCGGATGCTGGTTTCGGCTACATGTGAATTGAGTTTGGTGGTCTCAGCCCGACTCCCGGTGGGTGTGCTATGCGAGGTAAGCCTGCGCTTAGTACGCCCACCCCCCTCCCACAAAAACCACCACACTTACACGCACTCGAAATTGGGTTAACATGCACGCACTTTGACCACGCGGTCTCTAAAAAGAGAGGCAAAGGACTAACGGGGCTGGTTGAGTGGGCTAGATCCTCTCACTCCCTTATAGGGAGTCCCTCTGCCCCGTTGGGCTTCAAAGCGGAGCAGGTAGGGCGTGCTGTGTGGGAGGACCCCCTCACACACCCACCATTGCCACCCGGGGCATGGAAAAAGGTGGCAGATTGCCTCTGGGGGAGGCCTGCCTACTCCCAACTCCTGCAGTCCGGCTCCTCTCTCGCGTACACGCACAAAATACACTTTAAAAAAAAAATAAAAAAATAAAGTGCTTTGATCATGACCTTCCTGCATTCCATGATTCTGATGTGGGCGACAGTTGTGGGCCGGAGTGGAGGATGGCAGCAGTGGGCAAACCTGCGACTTACATCAGAGAGGACCAGAGGCAGAGGTTTTTCAGACTTAGCCAACTTTCAATACATGCATTGACCACATACCCATGGATATTTTAAATGCATGGCAAATGAGAGATAGGATGGGCCTGGTCCTGCACTGGATCATTTTACTGGTATATAGCTAAGCTTGACATTAGACCATTAGGTTCACAAATATTTGACAGATGACAGTAGTAGTATTCAATACTTTTGTAATTGCTTTGAAGCGTGTTACTGTAAATGACAACATTCTTATCACCTTTCAGTTTATACACACCTTTGCCATTCTTCCCTGCTACTCCATCACACTTTCAGAGTCCTTAAAAAAAACAGTACTTCTGGGTATAGGGGGCGTTTGTCACCTTCTCCTGCCCATGACGTACTAGTCAGACACAAGCAGTCAATCACCATCCCTAAACACTGTCATGTGGAAAAGAGGAGAAGACCATCAAAGCTGAACTCCTAGGCCTAACCTATTGTTTCTGTCTGTCTGCTAACACTTTTAGAGGTTTGGGCAGCCCTAGGTCTTACTTACTGAGTCTTACTTGGAAACTGTTGCCAAACAGTCTCGGCACTTGTTTAAGTGACTAGTGGTTGATTAGCATACTGTTTATGTTTATGTTAATGTGATCAAGCTCATACCTGATCTTGCATGGTATATATTCTGTGTGAATTTACAATAAAGTCAGTTCCAGTTTGCACCTAAGCTAGTGTTGTCTAGATCTTGAGTGCAATAAAACGCTATAATACCTAGTTCCAGACTGGAGGAAGCTATATACAGACGGAAGCACCCAAGGGGAGTACCAAGCGGTCCGTCACAAAGATTTTGCTGTGTGTTTCTCCATGCTCTTAATGCCTAATTTTTTGGACATCTGCAAAAATGTATTATCTGTAATGATAGTTGTCCTGTATGTGGATGGTGCTGCCTTAGTTAAAACTATTTTCATTCAACCTGTGCACTACATAAAGCACCAAATTTCGGCTACAACGAGCCTGCCCATCATAGCCGTGCGCAAGGGGGTTGCCAGGTGTGCCTGTGCACACCCTAATCTTGGGGTTGGCAACCTGTCAATGGTGGGGAGGTGACAGGTAAACCGCAATCCTTCCTTGCCGGTCCTCAGAACCTGGATAGGAGAGGCGGCGGGGTGGAATTTAGTGGGATCGATCTGTATTTTCCTCCTGCAGCAGCTGAACGTAGGCTGCTCCTCCTCCTCTCCCTTTTGTCAACATTCAGCTGGCACAGGAGAAAAATATAGGGGATCGGTACTAGGTAATATAGGGGATGCCATCCCCTCCGTTCCCTGTTCCTCTTCCTTCTGTTGCCCGGATCCCTGTGTGCTTCCTTGCTCCCCCCTTTCTCCCATTGTTTCAGGATGGAGAGCGGGCATATGTGTTGGAGCTTTGGGGTGCACACCCTAATGCAATAGGCTGCGCACACCTATGCTGCCCATACAGTCAGTCTCTACTGAACCGACCAAATTTGATCCACACATGGCTGCTCTAAATGTCTTTCAATTAGAGTTGACACCTACTTTAATAATTCTGTGAATAAGCCAAGTGGAGTCACTAATAAGACAGCTCTATATACCTTTATATGTTGTCCAGATATGTTTGTTAAGCAGTACAATACAGTGTGTAGTGTCCATTGCTCCTTTATATCTTAATAAAATGTATTGCAATAGAAGAAATTTAATTAGTTGGTTTACTCTTTCTATTTTACCCAAAATTATAGTTAACTAAATAGGAGGGTTGCTAATTACAACATTGGTTTAGTACTTTTTATATTCATGACTATATTTATGGAAAATAAGCCCAGAGTGGAAAATATTTGGTAGGGGGCCCAGTGGCCTTTTTTTGTCATTATAGAATATTAAAGCTTTTTTTCTTTACAATGTAAATGAACACAGGGAGAGATGAGCATGTAATCAAATTCAGAATATATTTCCTTTATACAAAGTAAATGAAATTGTGCAACCACAAATATCCAAAGTGACAGGTAGAAGCACACAATCCTACTTAATGCCTGCATCCATTTACACACAAATTGTGATTCATACTGTACATGAAAATGTCTGAAAGAAGTACTAACTTACCCATAGCAGCCAGAATCTCCATTTTTTTTTTTACTTTCTTTTAAAGCTAAGTTCACCTTTTCCAGGAAATAGCCTTTGCAGTCAGCGAGCCCTAGTATTAAAATGCTGAGCAGCTTTGTGAACTATTCAATAAATACCTGTAGGCCAATGGGACCCTTCCAAAAACTCCCAGTTAACTCCCAGCTAAAACCGGCTCCTACCTTTTCCAAATGGACAGAGTCAGTGATCACTGACTGTCCATTCACATAACTGAGCATCGTAACCTGTGTTTACAATGCTTTAGTTTATGAATGGAGAGGGGCTTCTCTCCATTCATTTCAGCTGAGGCTGCAGAGAAAGGGACTGGGGAATCTGTGTCCTTAGTCCCTTTCTCTGTCTTAAAGGGTCGATGTCAGAGGTCTGTTAAGACCCCTGATATCTCACCAAAGCCCCCCAACATGGCTGATTTAAAAAAAAAATTGCAATAAATAATTTAAAAAATAAAATGTAAATAATAATAATAAAAAAAACACACTGACAATCCACTAACCCTAGTTTTCACATCTTAGCAATTAACTGGGAGTTTTTCAGCCAGACTTCTAGAGGCAAATGGCCTACATATATGATGGAATTACCCCTTCTTAGCCAGCCTATTGTAAAAACGCAGCTGGGCAGGAGCCCTGTTTTGACTGGACGTCATATGACATCCTCCTAGGATTGCGCCTCACGTGCTGTGCTCCAATGCGATCTGTCACTGGATCGCATATGACGGATCACTGTAATCAGCCCGCTTCCAGTACCATGTGATCACATAAAGTTGTACACAATGATAGCCTTTGATTCATGCCTTTCTTTGTGTACTATTGTGATGAGCTCTGTGATTGGTCACGGTGATCACATTGTACAGACAGGGCCAATCAGAGTCCATCTGTACCATGTGATTAGCTGGGGCCAATTACAACTAATCACAATAGTAAACACTGAATGGAGAGTTTTCATTTAGAAAAAAAAAATGGTTGCTTATAACTGTAAAATTCACAATAATAAGCAATTATAGTGTGTAAAAAAAATTATATATATCCTGATCACCTTCCCAGAGAAGTACAGTGTTACTATGTATATAAAGAAGAAACAAATCTAAATTAAAAAAAAATCATAAAATGTAAAAAAAAAAAAAAATTAAAACAATTATTATTTAATTGTTTTACATCAGGCATGTCCAAAGTCCGGCCCGCTGGCCAATTGCGGCCCTCGTTGCAGTTTAATCCGGCCCCACTGGTAATTTGAATATATATATCTTTTGTGGCCCCAATGAATCCCTGAGCGCCACTGGGATTTGTTGGGGGGGCCACAAAAGCTATATACCGTATTTATCGTTCTGGCAGCCTCGGAGGGCACAGGGAGGGGGCCGGACGAGTCCTGTCAAGATTACATTAATTTTAATGGTTCAAAGAATGTCAGGCAAAATAGTCGGCCCTCACGTATGTTCACTACATCAAATCTGGCCCTCTTTGAAAAAAGTTTGGACACCCCTGTAATTTACATACTGTCACCAGTCAGTGTCCCTGATCATTGTCACACCAGTTATATGACAATGCTCTACGACACTGGTGACAGTATGTACAAAATTTTAAAAAAAAGTTGAGAAAACAAACATTTTATTTTTAATTTCTTAATTTTCCAAAAACTTGTGAAAAAAAAACATGCCTCTTACTAAATACCTTGGATTTTCTAAGTAATTTGGGGAATAGGTTATCAGTAGGGTTGTCCCGATACCACTTTTTTAAGACCGAGTACAAGTACCGATGCTTTTTTTCAAGTACTCGCCAATACCGATTACCGATACTTTTTTTAATGTCATGTGACAGCTTCTGGACTAAACTGTTGATTGTTTAAAAAGTTAATAGCTTCCATGGCAGCACACTGGATGGAATATAATCAATGCTTAAAAAAATCAAACAAAAGGACTGAAACAATCACCTGTTCTATTGTACTAAAAAAATGAAAAAAAAAATTTGGGTCTAATACATGAATACCTAATAGCTGCTGCTTGTAAATAAAACAATAATATAAAAACCACCCAAAAAAAACAAGTGAATGAACAGCATTGCCCGATCCGATACCTGGGAGAGAGAGGCAGCGTGTAATACCTGGGAGAGAGAGAGAGAGAGGCAGCGTGTAATGCCTGTGTTCGTGTATAATGCTCAGACGGCAGCCATCCAGTGTTCAAAAGCCGCGCCTCCTCCTCCTCCTCCTCCTCGTCCGTGATGGGGGAACTCCGTTTCCCAGCAGTGAATAAGGCCTTGTACACACGGTCGGTCAAAACCGCTGAAAACAGACGGAAGGTCCGTTTCATCGGTCCAACCCCATCGTGTGTGGGCCCCATCGGTCAGTTATCCTTTGGTCAAAAATGTTAGAACTTGCTTTAAAATTTAACCGATGGACGCCTAACCGATAGGTCAAAACCGATGGTTAGTATGCAAAAGCATCCGTTAAAAACCCTTGCATGCTCAGAATCAAGTCGACGTATGCTTGGAAGCATTAAACTTAATTTTTCTCTGCACGTCGTCGTGTTTTATGTCACTGCGTTGGACTCGATCGTTTTTTTAACTGATGGTGTGTAGGCACATCAGACCATTAGTCTGCTTCATCGGTTAACCAATGACAACGGTCCTTTGGACCGTTCTCATCAGATGGACCGACCGTGTGTACGCGGCCTTAGTGTTCGGCCTATCACGGACATCCTCTCGTCCATGGGTTGAGGATGAGAGGGTGTCCGTGATAGGCAGAACACTGACTCACTTGCTGGGAGTGTTCCCCTATCACAGGCTTTATTTAGCAAAAAATAAAAAACCCAGTGGTTATTAAATACCACCGAAAGAAAGCTCTACAAACAATGGTAAAAATGTCATATGGGTACAGTGTTGCATGACCGCGCAGTTGTCATTCAAAGCGTGACAGCAGTGAAAGCTGAAAATTGGCCTGGGTAGGAACGAGGTAAAAGTGTGCGGTATTGAAGTGGTTAATGACCATTTTACATAGCTACACAGTTTTTTTTTAATATCTGCTTGACTGCATATGATATATTCTAGAAAAGGCAAGCTTAGCCTTTAACTCAACTGAACTCAAAACCAGGTACCTGCTCCCTCCCCCCATAAGGTGCCAAATTTGGGTGAAGCTCCTCTTTAACCACTTGAGACCCGCGCTATTGACAAAAGACGTCAACAGCGCGGCTCTCGGGTGCCAACTGGACGTCTTTGGACGTCATTTAAAGTGCATTACCCGCGCGCGCCTCTGGGGGGCGGGCAGCGGGTAAACACTGTCCCGGCGCATCGCTGGGAAGCCGATGCGTGTACCTGCGATGTCCGCCGGGTTCACGTGATCGTCGGTAACACAGCAGGGACGTGGAGCTCTGTGTGTAAACACAGAGCTCCACGTGCTGTCAGAGGAGAGGAGACCGATGCTGTGTCCCTTGTACATAGGGACACAGCATCGGTCACCTCCCCCAGTCACCCCCCTCCCCCCACACAGTTAGAACACACCTAGGATACACATTTAACCCCTTCCTCACCCCCTAGTGTTAACCCCTTCACTGCCAGTCACATTTATATAGTAATTGGTGCATTTTTATAGCACTGATCGCTGTATAAATGTGAATGGTCCCAAATTTGTGTCAAAAGTGTCCGATACGTCCGTCGCAATATCGCAGTCCCAATAAAAATCGCAGATCGCCGCCATTACTAGTAAAAAAAAAAATAATAAAAAAAATCATTCTGTCACCTATTTTGTAGGCGCTATAACTTTTGCGCAAACCAGTCGCTTATTGCGTTTTTTTTTTTTTTTTACAAAAACACGTCGAAAAATACGTATCGGCCTTAACTGAGAAAAAAATAGTTTTTAAAAAAAAAAAAAAATTGGGATATTTATTATAGCAACAAGTAAAAAAAATATATATATTTTTTTAAATTGTCGCTCTTTTTTTGTTTATAGCGCAAAAAATAAAAACCACAGAGGTGATCAAATACCACCAAAATAAAGCTCTATTTGTGGGGGAAAAAAGGACGTCAATTTTGTTTGGGAGCCACGTCGCACGACCGCGCAATTGTCAGTTAAAGCGACCTAGTGCCCAGTAAGCAAGTGGTTAAAGCAGCTGTGGATGCTGAGTCTGCCTCAATACAATAGGGAAGATTCCTCTATCCATGTTGTTTAGTGTGGATGTGAAAATTTATACATTTCTCTCGGGGAAAGATGAACAAAAATAAAAATTTTACAGTGTAATTTACATTGAGTATCTAATATGCCTAATAATAAAGAATCAACAGACTACTGTTTTTTGTTAATATTAGATAAGAGCTCAGAATGATTGCACCTGACGCCTGTATTTTCATTGTGTGCATACAACTTTTTAACACACAAGATGAATATTTTAACACTGGAAGAAAAATATCATTTCAAAGTGTGAGTGTGATTTTAGAAAGTCTGAATAATTCAGTGCAAGACATCCATTCTGATAGATTTCATTGCTTGCCTTGCAGGTCAGACTACAGCCGCATGTCATCTACAAGCAGTGAGTATATTGTGTGTGAATATGGATAAAATAGAAGCAATCATAAACACTTTTTATTACATTTATTTTATACATCATTTGTTCTATTATTTTTTTATCCACGTGCATTAAAGTGGAGTTTGCATCAAAAACATTTTTTGCTGTTAATATGCATATAATACTTAAAAAATAAAAAATCCAAATGTTGTTTTTTAATTTTTACTCACCTTGAAATAGATGTTGCTATGTGGTCCCACAAAATCTGCCTTCCTTATCACCTCGGTTTCTGTCGTCATTTCCGTCGGCGCCTCCGCTCGCTACTGCTCCTGGGAAATGTGTGTCATCATTTCCCAGGAGTCAGTGCACTTCCCCCGAGGGCTAGAATCGCGGGACTTCCAAACCGGAAGTGACGCGATACAAAGAGGAATTCGGCGCCAACCCGAGAGGTTGACAGCGGTGCGGTTACAATGCGCATGCGTCGACAATGGGGCGGGATTGGCGGTGCATGATGGTCGCAGATCGTCATCAGTATCCAGGAAGTAAGTGCTTGTGGGCTTCACATGCCCACAAGTAAAATGAGAACGTCGGAGAACGATTTTTAAAAGTGGCTTTCTACAAAAACTCGGGAGATCGTGGCGGATTTTTAACCACTTAAGACCCGGAACATTATGCAGGTTAAGGACATTACCCCTTTTTGTGATTCGGCGCTGCGTCGCTTTAACTGACAATTGCGCAGTCATGCGACGTGGCTCCCAAACAAAATTGGCGTCCTTCTTTTCCCACAAATAGAGCTTTCTTTTGGTGGCATTTGATCACCTCTGCGGTTTTTATTTTTTGCGCTATAAACAAAAATAGAACGACAATTTTGAAAAAAAAAATGTTTACTTTTTGCTATAATAAATATCCCCAAAAAAGATATAAAAAAAAAAATTTTGTTCCTCAGTTTAGGCCGATACGTATTCTTTTACCTATTTTTGATAAAAAACATCACAATTAGCGTTTATCGATTGGTTTGCGCAAAATTCATAGCGTTTACAAAATAGGGGATAGTTTTATGGCATTTTTAATAATATTTTGTTTTTACTACTAATGGAGGCGATCAGCGATTTTTTTCATGACTGCGACATTATGGCGGACACATCGGACAATTTTGACACATTTTTGGGACCATTTTCACAGCGAAAAGTGCTATAAAAATGCACTGATTACTGTGAAAATGACAATGCAGTGAAGGAGTTAACCACTAGGATGCGCTGTAGGGGTTAAGTGTGACCTCATGTGTGCTTCTAACTGTAGGGGGGCGGGGCTGGACGTGTGATGTCAGTGATCATTGTTCCCTATATCAGGGAACAGGCGATCACTGACATTGCCACAGAGAAGAACGGGGAAGGTGTGTCTACACACACCTCTCCCCGTTCTTCAGCTCCTGTGACCGATCACGATCAGGTTCCGCGGGCGCGGAGCTTCGGACCGGGTCGCGTATGGCACGCACGACCCATGGCTGGGCTCTGAAAGGGGATGTATATATAAGTCCCTGTGCCCAGCCGTGCCATTCTGCCGACGTATATCGTCGTGGGACGGTCCTTAAGTGGTTAAACAGTGAACATAGATATACAGTATGAATGCCTCATGAAAGATATTACTTTTAAAAATTGATTATTGTAGTTGGAACTCCGCTTTAAACATTTCGGGGCAGATCCACAGAGATCTGCACCCGGGCAGCGTATCAGAGATGCGCTACGCCGCCGTACCTTACCTGGCTTTAGTTTGAATCCTTAAAGACTTCGCGCCGTAAGTTACGGCGGCGTAGTCTATCTCTGGTGGCGGAATTCAAATCGGCGATTAGGGGGCGTGTTTCATTTAAATGAAGAGCGTCCCTGCGCCGAATGAACTGCGCATGCGCCGTCCCGAAATTTCCCGCCGTAAGTCGGACGACTTGCGCAAAAAAAAAAAAAACTACTTAACATGGCAAGTCTAACTATACGCCGCAAAACACCAGCTTTAACTATACGCCGGAAAAAGTCGACTAGAGATGACGTAAAAGAATGCGACGGCCGCGCGTACGTTCGTGGATCGTCGGAAATAGCTAATTTGCATACCCGACAGGGAAAACGACGCAAACTCCACCCAGTGGACGCCGAAGTATTGCATCTAAGATCCGAAGGCGTACGAACCTGTACGCCTGTCGGATCTAACCCAGATGCCGTCATATCTTGGTTTGAGGATTAAAACTAAAGATACAACGCGGGAAATTTGAAGGTACGCCGGCGTATCAGTAGATACGCCGGCGTATCAGTAGATACGCCGGCGTACTCGCTCTGTGGATCTGCCCCTTCCTGACTAAAAAAACTCAGTAAAGTAGATACATGAGAACATCTGAAACCAAAACGTTTTTATTTAGATGTTTATTCTTTTTTATAATCCAGATTTTTTGAGGGGGTTAGAAGCTCTGTTAGGTTTTTATTGTTGTCTGTATCCCCATTAGGTAAATATATGTTCGCTATAGAAAATCGGCCTAGAGAATATAATGGACACCAGTAAAATGATGCAAATAATATCAACATTAATAAATAAAACCACCAATATAGTGGGAAAATAACACAATGTTCAGTATAAATCAGGCAAACAATTATGTTTTTGAAATCAAAGTCTACTCCCAAAAAGGAATATTCAGGGCTCCATTAGGGGGCCATTATTAACGATTTTGTGTGAAACTTAAAGTCTACTCCCAAAAGAATGTTTCAGGGCTCCAATAGGGGGCTGACCTTGTGTGAAAATTAAATGCCACCATTTCACGTGTTTTAGTTCCAAACCACCTCAGACATAGATACACTAAATTGTCAAAAGTATTGGGACACCTACCTTTTTACACGCACATAGGGGTAGATCCACGTACAACGGCGCATTATTGCGCCGGGCGTAGCGTATCTAAGATACACTACGCCGCCGTATCTTACCTTTTTTTTTTTCGAATCCTCAACTAATTTGCGCCGTAAGTTACGGCGGCGTAGTGTATCTTTGGCGGCGTAATGGCACGGCATTCAAATCTCTGTGATGTGGGCGTGTTTTATGTTAATACGTCATGACCCGACGTAAACAACGTTTTTTTTTAACTGCGCAGGCGCCGTCCGTGGGGGTATCCCAGTGCGCATACGCTCGAAATTAACCCGGAACAAGCCAATGCTTCCGACGGTGACGTCATTCTACGCAAATCCCTATTCGCAAACGACTTACGCAAACAATGTAAAAATTTCAAATTTTTAATTAACATACTCAACGCGGAATTCGACGGAAACGCCACCTAGCGGCCTCCGAAAAATTGCTTCTTAGATCCGACGGCGTACTAAGGCGTATGCCTGTCGGATCGACCCGAAATGCCGTTGTATCTTGTTTTGTGGATACAAAACAAAGATACGACGCGGGAAATTTAAAATTACGCCTGGCGTATCAATAGACTGTCTACAAGTTTTAGTGTCTATGGGAATATTGACCATTCTTCCAGAAGCGCATTTGTGGGGTCAGACATTGATGTTGGACAAGAAGACCTGGCTCGCAGTCTCCACTCTTAATTCATCCCAAAGGTGTTCTATTGGGTTGAGGTAAGACCAGACAAGTTCCTCCACCCCAAACTCGCTCATCTATTTCTTTATGGACCTTGCTTTGTGAACTGGTCCAAATCATTTGGTGGGGGGGGGGGTGATGGTGTGGGGGTTGTTTTTCAGGGGTTGGGCTTGACCCCTTACTTCCAGTGAAGGGAGTCCTTAAGGCATCAGCGTAACAAGACTTTTTGGACAATTTTTGGATGGCCCCTTCCTGTTCCAACATGACGGGGCATCAGTGCACAAAGCAAGGTCCAGAAAAACATGAATGAGCAAGCTTGGGGTGAAGGAACTTTTCTGGTCAGCACAGAGTCCTGACCTCAACCTGATAGAACATCTTTGAGATTAATTAGAGCGGAGACTGCGAGCCAGGTCTTCTCAGTTTCTGACCTCACAAATGCACTTCTGAAAGATACACTCCTAAACCTTGTGGACAGCCTTCCTAGAAGAGTTGAAACTGTTATGCCTCATACACACCATCAATTTATGTGATGAAAAAAACGACACTTTCTGTGAAGTAAAAAATTACGTTTTTGAAACTTCAATTTTCAAAGACGAAGTTGCCTACACACCATCGTTTTCTCACAATGATCTTGCAAAGCGAGGTTACGTTCCACCACGTTTTACCATTGAAGCTTGCTTCATAAGTAGCTTCTGGGCATGCGTGGATGAAAAAACGTCTTAGAAAACGACGTTTTTTGCTACACACGGTCAATTTCTGTGAAGTAAAAAGTGCACTTTTGAAAAACGACACATAAAATTGAAGCATGCTTCAATTTTTTTTGGGCGTTTTTTTACAAGACATAAAACGACGTTTTCCCCCACACACAGTCAATTAAAGTGACGTTTTTAAAAACGTCATTTTTTTTCATCACATAAAGTGATGGTGTGTATGCGGCATTATAGCTGCAAAGAGTGGACCAACTCAATATTGAACCCTACGGACTAAGACTGGGATGCCAATAAAGTTCATGTGTTGTGTGTAAAGGCAGGTGTCCCAATACTTTTTGATAATATAGTGTATATGAATTCTCTTACCGGATAACCAGGATCTCCAGATTATACGAGATCACTAGCGCAGGATACACTAAACACGAATCACACCAGAGTGTGGTAACAACCTTCACACCCACCAAGTCCTCCGCTGACTGTCCAGAAAGCACAATTCTCTGCAGTTAGATTCAGAGGAAAATACTAAGGACCATAGTGTAATATTGCTAAAAACACCAATTTATTTTATGCAAATATACTCCACAATCATCTCAGGGTTACGAAAGCTCGAAAACACCACATTGCGGTACACCAGCAGGTGTGATGATCTCATACGCCACTGTGAGATGTCCCTTCATTATTTTCAATGCAAGGAACAAAACCACAGGGGACATAAAGACATGGTGGTTTTAATTATCGATTTTGATATTATTTGCATTACTTTACTGTATGTTTTCGTTGGTTCCAGTGAAGGGAACTCTTAAGGCGTCAGCATACGACGACTTTCTGGACAATTTCATGCTCCCAACTTTGTACTAAGAGGTTTTGCAACCTATTTTTGTTTATTATTTTAGTTTTTTCCTGTATCTGGAACATGGGGGCAGATTCACGTAGATGGGCGTAAATTTGGGCGGGCGTAACGTATCTGATTTACGTTACGCCGCCGCAAGTTTTTCAGGCAAGTGCTTTATTCACAAAGCACTTGCGTGTAAAGTTGCGGCGGCATAACATAAATCACCCTGCGGAAATTCGGCGGGTAGGGGGCGTGTATCATTTAAATGAAGCGCGTCCCCGCGCCGAACGAACTGCACATGCGCCGTCCCTAAAATATCCCAGCGTGCATTGCTCTAAATGACGTCACAAGGACGTCATTGGTTTTGACGTGGACGTAAATTACGTCCAGCACCATTCACGGACGACTTACGCAAACAACGTAATTTTTAAAATTTTTGACGCGGGAACGGCGGCCATACTTAACATTGACTGCGCCTCATAGACCCAGGGGCAACTTTACATCGGGGAAAGCCTAACGTAAACGTCGTAACTTTACTGCGTCGGCCGCGCCTACGTTCGGGAATTCGCGTATCTAGCTAATTTGCATACTCGACGGGGAAATCGACGGAAGCGCCACCTAGCTGGCAAAAAAAAAAAATTAAGATCAGTTAAGACCTGACGGCGTAAGAGACTTACGCCTGTCGAATATAAGGGATATCTATGCGTAACTGATTCTAAGAATGTCGCATAGATACGACGGCGCTAGGCAGAGATATGACGGCGTATCTGGAGATGCGCCGTCGTATCTCTTTTGAGAATCTGGGCCATAGTGTGCATCATTACCCTCTAGAACTGGCACATAATTATTTGGAGGCCTAGAGAATATGCCTAGGCCTTTGTCTTAGTGACCACTGTCACCAACACTAAATCTGGAGAAAATCCAAAGTTTTGAGTAGCCACCAGAACAGGAATAGAGGCAAATCTTCCAATGGGCACATTTTATTTCTAGTGACAACTGTCTAATGCTGCGTACACACGGTCGGAACTTCCGACAGCAAATGTTCGATGTGAGCTTGTTGACGGAAAATCCGACCGTGTGTAGGCTCCATCGGACATTTGCTGTCGGAGAGCTGGTTCTCAAATTTTCCGACAACAAAAGTTCTTGTCGAAAAATCCGACCTGTGTACACAATTCAACGCACAAAAATTCTACGCATGCTCGGAATCGTTGAACTTCATTTTTCTCGGCTCGTCGTACGTCACCGCATTCTTGACGTTCAGGATTTCCGACAACATTTGTGTGACCTTGTGTATGCAAGCCAAGTTTGAGCCAACATCCGTCAAAAAAAAAATCCACAGTTTTGTTGTCGGAATGTCCGAACGTGTGTACGCGGCATAAGAGGATTGTTTCCTCATCTTTAGAGGGATTTCCTAATGGCGCAAAAAATAAAAACAGAGGGCCAGATTCTTGTACAGCCGCGTAAAATTGTGCGGGCGTAACGTATCTGATTTACGTTACGCCTCCGCAACTTACACGGGAAAGTGCTGTATTCTCAAAGCACTTGCTCCGTAAGTTGCGGCGGCGTAGCGTAAATCGGCCGGCGTAAGCCTGCCTAATTCAAATGTGGAAGGGGGGCGTGTTTTATGTTAAACTACTGTGACCCGATGTGATTGACGTTTTTGCGGAACGGCGCATGCGCCGTCCGTGGAATTTCCCAGTGTGCCATACTTAACATTGATACGCCGCACTTATGCCTCATATAGCAGGAGCAACTATACACCGGGAAATGCCTAACGTAAACGTCGTAACCTTACTGCGTCGGCCGCGGGTACGTTCGGGAATTTGCGTATCTAGCTAATTTGCATACTCGACGCGGAATTCGACGGAAGCGCCACCTGGTGGTCAGAAAAAATATGCAGTTACGATCCGACGGTGTAAGAGACTTACGCCTGTCGGATCTAATGGATATCTATGCGTAACTGATTCTATGAATCAGGCGCATAGATACGACGGGTCGGATTAGGACTTACGACGGCGTACATGGAGCTGCGCCGTCGTAAGTCCTTTCTGAATCTGGGCCAAAGCTTTTAACTATCACCCACTCTATTCAGAATGGAAAAAGTTTGGTATGCTTTATGGTCTGGTGAACACATGACATTGACCATCCTTGATCACCCTTGTATACAGACCCTGATGCTATCCATCGTTTGGGATTTAGCTGTTCTCATACAAACAATAAGAAGCTTGTTTGTGTTTTTTCTTTCGCCAAGCATACGTTTAGGCCCAGTGATCTGTGAATGGTGTCAATGGCTAACTCTCCACCCATAGAAAAAGAGAGTGGTCTTTCCCAATACATGAATGTCTATCATATCTTCTCATTAGGTGGACCTCTGTTTTAGATCAAAAGGTTAAAATCATGGCTTATTTTTTAACACGATAGCCAGTAAGCAGATGGCTCTTTTGACCTAGCACATGCAATTACCCAGAATTCCCTATGGCAGATGAACCATTATAATCCCTGTTTTGTATAAGTAGTAAAGCAGCCCTTGTGTTTTCACTTGCTAATTCCTATTATGGTCTGTGAGTTAATGAGGGAAGATGGACAAATCTGCTTATAGAGAAATTGTAATTTAAAAAATAAATGCCACTTAAATAGAGTCTGACTTGTATATCCGGTCGGGAAACCTGACGTATGGCTTAGTACTTTAAGCAGCGAGCCACATGTGTGATCTCAGACGGATGGGCAGTAGCAGTGGTGGAAGGGATAGACTGTCACGTGTATGAACCGTGCATACGCTTGTGATGTGGCTATTGCTGATTCCAGAAGTAATGTTTTTCTCATTTATGTCCTACAACACTGTTAAAACAGTAAATGATTGAATGTGTTCAGATTTGGCGTAGCTAATAAAGCTGAACTGCAGGGAAAAAGCTAAATTCTCTTTGAAAATACATATACACGAACCGTTTTACCTGCCAAATGATTTGTAACTATGTGTTCAGCTAGTTGAGTCATTCAGGTACTTCTGCCAGGCAGCTACTGTAGGATGTGACCTCAGTTTTCTCTGCAGCAGTTAAAGCAGGAGTTCACCCGAAAACATTTTTTTAACCTAAGGCCTCGTACACACGACCGGATCTGTCCGATGAAAACGGTCCGCGGACCATTTTCATCGGACATTTCCGCTCGGAGATTTTGGTCTGATGTTTGTACACACCATCAAACCAAAATCCGTGCGGACAGAATATGCGGTGACGTTAAGACGACGTGAAGGCGACGTGACGGCGATGATGACGCAGCGACGTGCGCGAACCCGGAAGTTAAATGCTTCCGCGCATGCGTCGAATCACTTCGACGTCATGCGCGGGTTCTCGGGCCAGCGGACATGTCTGATCGGTCATACTGATCATCGGACATGTCCGGCGGACAAGTTTGTTAGCATGCTAAGAAATTTTTGTCCGCCGGAAAACGGTCGGCTGGACAAATGTCCGCTGGAAAACGGTCCGGTTGGCCGTACAGACGACCGAACATGTCCGTGGAAACTGGTCCGCGGACCAGTTTCAGCGGACATGTTCGGTCGTGTGTACGAGTCCTTAGATTGATGCTCATTTTGTCAAGGGGAATCGGGTAGTTTTTTTTAAAATCAAAGCAGTACTTACCGTTTTAGAGAGCGATCTTCTCCACGGCTTCCGGGTATGGTCTTCGGGACTGGGAGTTCCTATTTGATTGACAGGCTTCCGACGGTTGCATACATCGCGTCACGAGTAGCCGAAAGAAGCCGAACGTCGGTGTGGCTCTATACGGCGCCTGCGCACCGACGTTCGGCTATTTTCGGAAAATCGTGACGCGATAGATGCGACTGTCGGAAGCCTGTCGGTAGCCTGTCAATCAAATAGGAATGCCCAGTCCCGCAGCCCATACTCGGAAGCGGCGGAGAAGATCTATCTCTAAAACGGTAAGTACTGCTTCGATTTAAAAAAAACTACCCGATTCCCCTTGACAAAATGAGCATCAATCTAATGTTAAAAATTAACTTTTCGGGTGAACCTCCACTTTAAGAAATACACCCAGACCAACCTGTCTGTGATTGGACAATGTGTTTGTGTTTCTTGGCTGAAAATTCTTTGCCGTTTGTATGCAATACAAGTTCCTAGCCAACGCGCTTCGGACAAAAGTTTTACGCCATGTCCAATGAAAATCCAATCGTGTGTATGAGGCTTCAGACTAACAACACTGTGCAGAACAATAGAGTTTTGCCCGGAGTCAGGGTATAACCACTTGCCGACCACACTATAGCCGAATGATGGCTACAGCACGGTTGTCCAGTTCTGGGAGGGTATGAATAGATGTCCTCCCAGAACCCTGCCCCCTGCTCGCCTCCTGTGGCGCACATCGGGCATGCTCTGTGATCGCTATGTCCTTCGGACAGCTTATCCCAAATAGGGGAAAAGGGCCAATCACAGCAGGCCTTTACCATGTGATCAGCTGTATCCAATCACAGCTGATCACATGCAAACAAACTTGCCGGTTATCGGCAGTCCTTTCCTCCCACGCTGTGTCTGTGGGAGGAAATGAGAGCTGTTAACTGGCAAGCCTGTCAGCACATCATTTACACTGATAATCAGGGCACTCGTCATCAGTGCCCTGATTATCGGTGCAGCCTCATCAGTGCCCATCAGTGCCGCCAATCAGTTTATCCTAAAAAATATGGGAAATTTAGGTGTCCGATTTGTCCGCTGCAATGTTGCAGTCCCGCTAAAAATCGCTGTTTGCCTCCATTACTAGTAAAATAATAGATAAATAAAAATGGCATAAAAATATCCCATAGTTTGTAGACACGATAACTTTTGCGCAAACCAATCAACATACGCTTATTGGGATTTTTTTTACCAAAAATATCTAGCAGAATACACATTGGCCTAAATTAATGAAGAAATTCTATTTTTTTAACTTTTTTATTACCGTAGGTATGTTTTATAGCAGAAATTAAAACATTTTGTTTTTCAAAATGTTCGCTCTTTTTTGTTTATAGCGCAAAAAATAAAAACCGCAGAGGTGATTAATTACCATAAATTTGATTTTGGTACAGCGTTCAACGACCGCACAATTGTCAGTTAAATAACGCACTGCCGTATCGCAAAAAACAGCCTGGTCATTAAGGGGGTAAAACCTTCCGGGGCTGAAGTGGTTAAAGAAAAACTATTTGTAATGCAAAGTCATGTAAATTTGCAAGGTAAAAATAGTGTCTTGTGGCCTATTCTAGAAGGTTCCCAGCTGTTGACAAAATCCCCCAGCTTGCTTCCTAGCCCCATCAATACTCTTTCACAAGGACGTTCCATATGTCCATTTTTCATCCATCCATTTTCGGATCCCTATGGGATAACGGATGTCGGCTATGTTGACGGATGTCATCCGATGACATCCGTCTCTGCTATGCTCCGTTTATTTTTTCTTCCGTATAGAAAACGGAACGGACGTAAAACGGATGATCTGATTACATCCGATGCGCTGCCATCCGTTTTTTACCCAAATATACTGCAAAGCAGAATGGAAAACACAATGCATGCTGGGGAAGAGCAAAGTCTCATGGGAGATTGGATTAAAAAAAAAAGGATGAAAAATGCATGAGAAGCTAAAAAGCAATAGAAAAAGATGAAAAATGTACGTCCGTAAAAAAAAAAAGAAGATATCTGCTGATGGAAAAACAGACGTTCGCGGATGTAAAACGGACGTTCGCGGACGTGAAAACGGATGTCAAAATTTACATTTGCATCCGTTTTTCACAAAAAAAAAAAGGAATTGAACTGAACGGAAAGAAAAAAAAGAAACGTCTGTGTGAAAGAGATGTAACGCCCACCCCTACAGGTCTTAAAGGGTCACTAAAGGAATTTTTTTTTTTAGCTAAATAGCTTCCTTTACCTTACTGCAGTACTGGTTTCATGTCCTCATTGCTCGTTTTTGCTTTGAAGTAGCTGTAATTCTGCTGTGATCTCCACACTTCCTGGTTGCCTTTTTCCTTATAACCACAGTGCTGGGAGCTTTCTCACGGTGGTCTAAGCTGTCATTACTGTGTGTCTAAAACTCCTCAGAACCAATCAGATTAATTTTAAAAACAAAACACTGTGTTTGTTTTTGTTCTGTGAGTCTTCCCATCTCACCCGGAACTTCATGTATGTACCTTAAAGGATCACTAAAGGAAAACATTTTTTTTGATGAAATGACTGTTTAATGGGTATAGAGACATAAAAGTTAACTGATTCCTTTTAAAAATTAATAAAAATAGATTAAATTCAATCATAAAATGTGCCTCTAGTTTCACTTTTGTTTTTAAGGTACATACATGAAGTTCCGGGTGAGAGGTGAGTCGGGAAGACTCACAGAACAAAAACAAACAAATCCAGGGCAGTGTTTTGTTTTTAAAATGAATCTGGTTGGTTCTGAGGAGTTTTAGACACACAGTAATGACAGCTTAGACCACCGTGAAAATCTCCCAGTACCATGGTTATAAGGAAACAGGCAACCAGGAAGTGTGGAGATCACAGCAGAATTTCAGCTACTTCAAAGCAAAAACGAACAATGAGGACATGAAACCAGTACTGCAGTAAGGTAAAGGAAGCTATTTAGCTAAAAAAAATAATTCCTTTAGTGACCCTTTAAAACCGAAAGTGAAACTAGAGGCACATTATATGATTGAATTTTATCTATTTTTAATCATTTTTAAAAGGAATCAGTTAACTTTTATGTCTCTATACCCTGTAAACAGTCATTTCAGCAAAACATTTTTTTTCCTTTAGTGACCCTTTAATTTACTTCCTTTGACAGCTATGGAATCCCATGCGGTCTGCAGCCCGGAACAGTAAAAATCGATTGCCGAGCTGCCTGTACATGTGCGCTAAAGTTCCATAAACTTGGGGTGGGTGACAAAGCTTACTGTATTGAGGAAATTCGTGGCATTGGGGACGTTGTCATATAAGGATACCAGGTTTATAGAGCTTATTCAGCCATGGTTGTCTAGCGTGATTTGTTATAGCTTCTCTGAAGATGTATGAGCAATTACCTAGGGTGCCTTCAGCTGACAGGGAAAAAGTGGAACAATGAGCCCATGGAGTCTGCCCGGACTTGTAGACCCATTCTGATCAGCTACGTAGTGGGCATCCTGGTGAGTTCTCCTTTGGAAATTGTTATCCCATTGGACAGAAAGTCACTGCATCTTTTCAAGTGTTTATATTAATTGTTTATGTAATGGTCAACCTCAACACCTCAACTGGCACCTCAGGCAACACATTGTAGCACTACCCCGGGAGGAGCTGCTGAGTAATTTTGGGTGGCACATTACCTCTTATCTTCT
Organism: Rana temporaria; assembly: GCF_905171775.1. Taxonomy (NCBI): domain Eukaryota; kingdom Metazoa; phylum Chordata; class Amphibia; order Anura; family Ranidae; genus Rana; species Rana temporaria. The sequence continues at coordinate 68,575,492 of NC_053490.1, forward strand.
TGCTGTCCAGGGTGAAAAGAGAGTCCAAAAAATGTCAATGTCCACGCAATGCACTTCTTTTTTCTGGGGTTTATTTGCAGAACTTTAGTTGAAAAGAAGTAAAGGGGTGGGAGGGTAGGTAGGTTCAGGTGCAAAATCACAAATAGGAAATACTCCTGCTTCCAGCATACAGTTCTCGTCGCCACTCTAACCAGAGTGGGTATTGCTCACCCGGATAGGTCCCTCTTACCGGCCCAGCAGCCGGGATGGCGCTCAAAGTAAAGTACAGTCTCTGCCACAGACCTTCCTTTACGAGGAGACACTTTTGGTCAAGAATCCCCTGCCACAGGATTCAGCACCCGGATCTCTCCAGCTTAACTTTGGTAGAACTTTACTCCTGACAGGTGACACCATCAAGCCTCTCAGTGTATGGTGCATCCTTCGATGAAGTCTGTAGGCCTACTCCCAAGGTACCAGCCTCTTGCATGGCCCTCTCTAGGTCCACCCTGGTATCCTTCATCAAGTGGTTTCCTCCCGCAGGATGGACAGCACATGATCACCTCTTCAAAAAGCAGGCCCCAGTCTGACTACTGGGCCTACCAAGAAAAGCAGTGACCGCAGACCAACGTGGTCCCGGAGTACGGATTCAGGACACGCACCTCAGGCCAGGTGGGCCATGAGGCGCGAACGACGGACCCCACACCAACGCCGTCTGTCCCTTAAGTACCCCTCCCCAGCATGCACAGCGGGGTGACCACTCCCACTGATTCGCCGCTGAGGGGAACACCCAATACACCCTGACCTTGCTGCTACCACCCTTGGCCCGGAGTGGTAATGACACCCCCAGGCAATCAACGGTGGAACTCTCGGCACAGCCACGGCTGGAACAGAGGTTAAATTTGCCATTAATCATACTGGTCTGAGCCAAACAGCTCAGACCCCCACCAAATTGAAAGCAGCGCCTGTTCAACAGGAGCAGGGTGCTACAACATGTTAAATTAACTTCTCATAAAATATAGATAAACCGGGTTTTGAATGGTTTATCCCTGTTCCTGGAGGTGAATGAAATAGGTAAAATATGGAACATGTGGTTCTCTGCCTGTTCCCTCATCCATTTATTTAATTGAAGTACTATCAGGTTCTGTTTTTCATTGTGCTTTTTGCCTGTGGGAAATATGTGTTCTTTCCACCATCAGTGCAGTTGTAATGAATTACATATTTAATGACAGGGAGCATACGGGGACTGAAGTAACGTCATGATAGGTACAGAGAAGCAGAAAAGTGTTGTCAATACCAATTTTTATATGGCACCAAGTACAACAACTTTGTGATCTCTGAGTTGGAATCATGCCCTGCCACAATTAGTCATATCCAAAAAGATGCATCAACACTTTGTCAGGACACTTTTTCTGGGGACTTTAACAGAGTCCAACTTCCTCTGATTCTATGGGTGAGCTTAAGTGATTGAACCTCAGTCAAGAGATTTTCTAAATCATTTTGGCCTATTAACTACTTCTCAATCCTATATGCAGTTTTATCGCTTAACAGCCTATTAATTTTCACCCCTAATGCCGCGTACACACGATCATTTTTCGGCATGAAAAAAACGACGTTTTAAAAAAATGTAATTTAAAATGATTGTGTGTGGGCTTCACATCATTTTTCGGGTTCTGAAAAACGAAAAAAAAAAAACATGCTGCATTTTTTAACGATGTTTTAAACAATGTCGTTTTTCCGGTTGTAAGAAATTATCGTGTGTGGGCTAAAACAACGTTAAAAACCCACGCATGCTCAGAAGCAAGTTATGAGACGGGAGCGCTCGTTCTGGTAAAACTAGCGTTCATAATGGAGTAAGCACATTCATCACAATGTAACAGACAGAAATGCCAGAATCGTCTTTTACTAACACAAAATCAGCTAAAGCAGCCCCAAGGGTGGCGTCATCCGCATGGAACTTCCCCTTTATAGTGCCGTTGTACGTGTTGTACATCACCGTGCTTTGCTAGAGCATTTTTTAAAAACGATTGTGTGTGGGCAACCTCGTTTTAATGATGAAGTTGCCGAAAAACTTCGTTTTTTTTTCATGCCGAAAAATTATCGTGTGTACGCGGCATAAGATTAATTACTCTCAATATTATTTTTTGATATGGCTGTTATGTGTCTTAACTGCACTCAAATTCTAGTCCCTACTTTGACTGTTGTCCAAGTAGACTGTTGTCTTTCCCTTGCTAGGGGAGCCTGTTTGTTACTTGAAAACTTTAATAAAAAGATTGAAATATAAATAATTTTGGCCTTCTGGAGCTTGGAGCTGTGCTTTATCAGCCTGCCCCTGATAAAAGGCTTATGGGCAACCCAAATGTCAATGGATGTCTGTCATAACCAACGGGTATTAAAGAAGGCTCTTATTGAGACACTTAGGTCGCGTACACACGGTCGTTCCAAACCGATGAGAATGGTCCGACGGGCCATTTCCATCGGTTCACCGCTGAAGTGGCCTGATGGTCTGATATGCGTACACACCATCATTCCAAAAACTGATCGGGTCAGAACGTGGTGACGTCAAACACACCACGTGCTGGATAAAATGAAGTTCAATGCTTCCAAGCAGGCATCGACTTGATTCTGAGCATGCGTGGGTTTTGAACCGATGCTTTCTGTATTAACCATCGGTTTGGACCGATCGGGCAGCGGGCCATCGGTTCGATTTTAAAGCATGTTTTAAAATTTTGGACCAAAGGACAACAGACCGATGGGCTATACACACGGTCGGTTTGGACCGATGAAACTGAACCTCGGTCCATTCTCATCGGTTTTGTCCGACCGTGTGTACGGGGCCTAATGCTTCTAGATTTAGTGTGCTAAGGGGAGCAGGAATTCAAGAGATACTGGGGCATGGTCAGGGATTGTGATGTTGTCAATAGATATTGTAGCAAAGACAGGTAAGACTGGCCATACACTGATTCAAATTCATTGGTTTCAGCAGAAACCAGCTAAATTTCGATCAGTTTGTGGCCGTCCCTGCTCAACGGAAATCGATGGTAAACATTGGTCGATCAGCAGCTGGAGTCGCTGATCAGTGTATTCTGAGAGCAGTAGGAGCTGCAATGTCTCGGGATTCCGCCATCTACCATTCGAGCTGTCCCCCTCAGGTGTACACCCAGAACTGAGCCATCAAAAAACACTGATCGCTCAGTTCTTGGGTCTGCACTGTCAGAGTGGTGACTGTCAACGACTTTGTGCTCTGCCCTTCCAGAGCTTACTGGAGTGCCAAGCTAATAAGGGGGCGGGAGCGACTGGCTCAGGCTCTCAGCGGTGCCAGTCAGGCATCTGGGTTGATCTCAACATTAATGTCGGGATCCCTGTAGAGCCTGGACTGACTCTGCGACGTCAACTGACAGGGCATAGGAGTGCTTTGGCCATACTTATCCTTTACATTTGTGCTACTTAGCACGATTGGTAGCTGCTGCTTCTGTTAGAGCATAGTAAATGCCCCTCCTTATATTTAGTTTTTATGCACCTCATTGTACTATAATGATAGGGTATTAAAGCGGTGTTCTGCCCAAAAAACAAATATTAAAAACCAGCAGATACACATACTGCAGCTGCTAGCCTTTAATAAATAGACACTTACCTGTCCTGGAGTCCAGCAATGTCGGCACCCGCAGCTGATGTTTTCATCAGCTGTCGGGTGCTGCCGCCGCCATTACAGGTAAGGGTACCCGGCAGTGTAGCCTTTTGGCTTCACGCCGGGATCCCTACTGTGCATGTGCGAGGCCCACCCCGGGGAAGGGAGGAGGAGGAGGGAGCCCCACGGCCCGGACTCCCGGAAGTGGGAAAGGATACCTGTCAAAGACAGGTATCCTGTCCTCCCTCCCCCCGAAAGCTGCCAATTGTGGGGGGAGCAATCCAATGAGCGGAAGTTTCTACTTTTGGGTGGAACTCCGCTTTAACATAGAAAACATGTACAGCCACATTTATTTTACCTGAATATACAGTATATGACCAGGAAAAAGAAAATACTAGAGAAATTAAGATAAAACTAAAGGGGTTTTGCTTTTGTTTTTTTTAACCAAGGTTGGCCAATGATAATCAATACTAGCTGAAGGCTTTTGCCAGGTTTTAGTTCTTCCTTTTAAATTGGAAAAATAATACACTAAATTTGGTGGATATCAGGGCCGCTGATAGGCCAGTACAACTGGCCCTGAACAGAGAACTAATTAACCACTTAATGTTAAAAAAAAAAAACTCCTCCAGCCACTTTAACCAAACATTGTCTGTCCGAGACGAGTACACCAAACCAACTGCACGCAACCCCCGTTCTTTTTACGTTTTTTTTTTAATTATGCTCAATAGGCGGGAGGCACTATTTTTCCTTTTTCAGGCGCGGAAGAATGTCTCCTCCGCGCCCGCTACTCATGCTGGCTCAAGTCCCAGCCAGCACGTCTTCTATAGTGTCTTCCCTGGCGCAGAGTGATTCCTCCCACTCTGCTCTGTTCTCACTCGGCCTGAGTGAAGAAACAGCGAGGCGAGCGGCATCGGCAGAAGATAAAAAAGAGCTGGAGCTGGCATCCGACTGGCACGACTGACTGACATGCACACTCCAGTCCAGGCGGCAGCAGGATCAGGGAGGAAGTGACTCCTGGGGCCCGGCTTACACAGAACACAGGTGTGTGATTGTTTGGGGGGGGGGGGGGGGGGGGGTTTAAGATCCACTACTGCAGCAGCATCTTTACATTATGGCATTGGCGGCATGGGTGACACTGTCTGCAGGTAGCACATGCGTTAAAGGCCGTAACGCATGTGCTGCCTGCAGAGACAGTGCCACCCATGCCGCCAATGCCATATTGTGCTGTAGACAGTGCCACCCATGCCGCAAAGGCCATCATGTGCTGCAGACAGTGCCACCCATGACGCTAATGCCATAACGCATATGCTGCCTGCAGAGACAGTGCCACCCATGCCGCCAATGGCATTATGCCATGGGTGGCACTGTCTACAGGACAATATGGCATTGGTGGCATGGGTGGCACTGTCAGCAGGCAGCACATGCATTATGGCATTAGTGTCATGGTGTCTGCAACACATTATGGAATTGGCAGCATGGGTGGGACTGTCTGCGGGTAGCACATGTGTTATGGCCCATAATGCATGTAGTGCTTGCAGAGACAGTGCCACCTATGCTGCCAATGCCATTATGTGCTGCAGACAGTGCCACCCATGCTGCCAATGCCATAATGCGCTGCAAACATCGCCACCCATGCACTATGCCATTGGCGGCATGGGTGGCACTGTCTTCAGCACAATATGGCACCAGGGGTGGAGCCAGGTGTGAAGCTGAAGGAGGAACCAGGGGAGGAGCTGAAGGGGGCCCCGTCAGGTAGGCTGTATGGGGCCCCATGATTTCTATCAGCGGCCCTGGTGGATATAGTCACCCAGATAGCTCCAGTTTTCATGAATGAACGCTGCGTGCAACAGTTTAGTGGATGGTAGAAATCACTGTGGTGCTCTTCCTATGTTCAGGGAATGCCTTTTATTACAATGGATTCTTCCTATTGTGTGGCCTGTAGCTATGTAAGAGTTACTGACCAGTGTAGTAATGTTCTGTCTCTCTGTGGTTTAGGTCTGGCCTGACATGAATGGGGATGGTTGAGACACATGTAGTTTGAAGTTGGCAGGCCGCGTTCAGTGATGCTACTACTGTGCTGACTGCTGTTTTTTTAACAGTAGGAATTATCTTAGTTCTTCCTCATCAAATCGTTTGTCAGGATTAAAGAGTGTTGCAGTTTTTTACAAAAGCCAGGCTGGCAAAGACAAAAGAATTAAATTCCGGGAAGCTGCAAGCTGATCTTTGTAAGTGTATTCTGCTCACTGACCAGTGGCGGCTGGTGCTCCATTTTTTTGGGGGGGCGCAAACAAAACCCCAACCAACCCCCCCCCCCCCCCCCCCAATGTCACTCACAGACAATGTGACCTGCATTTAGACAGAGGGATAGATTGGATAGGATAGATAGATAGATAGATAGATAGATAGATAGATAGATAGATAGATAGATAGATAGATAGATAGATAGATAGATAGATAGATAATCAGACATATAGATAGATAGATAGATAGATAGATAGATAGATAGATAGATAGATAGATAATCAGATAGAGATAGATAGATAGATAGATAGATAGATAGATAATCAGACAGATAATTAGATATAGATAGATAGATATATAATCAGACAGATAATTAGATAGAGATAGATAGATAGATAGAGAGATAGAGAGATAGATAATTAGATAGAGAGATAATCAGACAGATAATCAGATAGATAGATAGATAGATTGATAGATAGATAATCAGACAGATAATTAGACAGATAGATAGATAATCAGACAGATAGATAGATAGATAGATAGATAGATAGATAGATAGATAATCAGACAGATAATTAGATAGATAGATATATAGATAGATAATTAGACAGATAGATAGATAGATAGATAGATAGATAGATAGATAATCAGACAGATAATTAGATAGATAGATATATAGATAGATAATCAGACAGATAATTAGACAGATAGATAGATAATCAGATAGATAGATAGATAATTAGATAGATAGATAGATAGATAGTCAGACAGATAATTAGATAGATAGATAGATAGTCAGACAGATAATTAGATAGATAGATAATTAGATAGATAGATAGATAGACAGACAGACAGACAGATAGATAATCAGACAGATAATTAGATAGAGATAGATAGATAGATAGATAGATAATCAGACAGATAATTAGATAGAGAGATAATCAGACAGATAATTAGATAGATAGATAGATAGATAGATATATAGATAGATAGATAATCAATCTATCTATCTATCTAATTATCTGTCTGATTATCTCTCTATCTGTCTAATTATCTGTCTGATTATCTATCTATCTATATATCTGACAGATAATTAGACAGATAGATAGATAATCAGACAGATAATTAGATAGATAGATAGATAGATAGATAGATAGATAGATGGATAGATAGATAATCAGACAGATAATTAGATAGATAGATAATCAGACAGATAATTAGATAGATAGATAGATAATCAGACAGATAATTAGATAGATAGATAGATAGATAGATAATCAGACAGATAATTAGATAGATAGATAATCAGACAGATAATTAGATAGATAGATAGATATATAGATAGATAATCAGACAGATAATTAGACAGATAGATAGATAATCAGACAGATAATTAGATAGATAGATAGATAGATAGATAGATAGATAATCAGACAGATAATTAGATAGATAGATAATCAGACAGATAATTAGATAGAGATAGATAGATAGATAATCAGACAGATAATTAGATAGATAGATAATCAGACAGATAATTAGATAGATAGATAGATAGATATATAGATAGATAATCAGACAGATAATTAGACAGATAGATAGATAATCAGACAGATAATTAGATAGATAGATAGATAGATAGATAGATAGATAATCAGACAGATAATTAGATAGATAGATAATCAGACAGATAATTAGATAGATAGATATATAGATAGATAATCAGACAGATAATTAGACAGATAGATAGATAATCAGACAGATAATTAGATAGATAGATAGATAGATAGATAGATAGATAATCAGATAGATAGATAGATAGATAATTAGATAGATAGACAGATAATTAGATAGATAGATAATTAGACAGATAGATAGATAATTAGATAGATAGATAATTAGATAGATAATTAGACAGATAGATAGATAGATAATTAGATAGATAGATAATTAGATAGAGAGAGAGAGAGACAGAGGGACAGAGAGAGACAGATATAAGAGATATATAAGATAGAGATATAAGAGACAGATATAAGAGAGATATAAGAGACAGATATAAGAGACTTGTAAAGCATGGCTGTAGGTCGCAGAGCAGGGAGCCCTCCCTCACACACAGGAGATGTGTGTAATGAAGGCTCCAGCAGCACAGATCGGGTGAAGCATGGCCCCCCCTCCACTCTCCATCACAAGCTGACAATACATCCAGCAAGGAAGTGTGGAAGGAGTGGACACTGGACAGACACTGGGTTAAAAGAATAAATAAAGGGTTTTAATAAGAATATTTTACTTACCTCCATGTCCTGGAGCCAGAGAACTGAAACTGAAAGTGACACAGCCGCCCGCCCGGGAAAAGCACTGCTCATTTCCTAGCAGTGCAGAAGGAACCAATGTGAGGGGCTGGAGAGACACAGGACCGATGTGATTGGCTGGAGTGGCGTCCTGCACATAGCCACAGAGCTTAAAAAAAAAACTTGCAAATGAAACGTCTTGCTGCAGCATTGGCAGGACGTTTCAATGATGCCTATGCCTTAATATCCCACTGTTCCCGGCGCCCAGAGCCCGCCCCGAACACTTTAAAGGACCTTTTTTTTCTTAAAGGGCCAAAAAAAAAAATTTTGTTCATTTTTTTTTTTAATTTTCTTTTGTTAATGGCTTTGGGGTGGGGGTGGGGGGGCGGCGCCCAGGCGCCCCCTATGGACGGGCCGCCACTGTCACTGACTGAAGCTAAATACACTGAAAGAATGAAAATGCCTCTCATACGGAGGTAATACAGGCTTAAGCTGCCAAGAGACATAAGATACACAGGCACGATCCAACCACAGAGGGCCAGATCCACAAAGAACTTACGCCGGCGTATCTATTGATACGCCGCGTAAGTTCTACGATGCCCTGTCGTATCTTTGTTTTGTATCCAAAAGGGCAGCACAGTGGTGCAGTGAGTAGCACTTTCGCCTAGCAGCAAAAGGGTCGCTGGTTCGAATCCCGACCACGACACCATCTGCCTGGAGTTTGCATGTTCTCCCTGTGCCTGCGTGGGTTTCCTCTGGTTACTCCGGTTTCCTCCCACACTGCAAAGACATGCTGGTAGGTAAATTGGATCCTGTCCAAATCGGCCCAGTATATATATGTATATCTGTGTGTATGACTGCGTGTCCCAAGCGTGTCACGATCCTACGGGGTAAAATGACCGCACCAGCCAAGCAGACACTGGCTGGAAAAAGCGCCCAGAGGCGATTTAGTTCGCATGAGTAGCGCTATACAAGTCATTCATTCATTCATTTGTTCATTCAAGATACGATTGAATGTGGGCTCGATCCGACTGACGTACATCTTAGTACTCCGTCGGATCTTAGGTGCATATTTACGCTGGCCACTAGGTGGCGCTTCCGTTGATTTCCGCGTAGAGTATGCAAATTAGCTAGATACGCCGATCCTCAAACGTACGTCCGCATTTTTTTACGTCGTTTACGTAAGGCTTTTTCCGGTGTAACGTTACCCCTGGGTCTATGAGGCGTACGCAATGTTAAGTATGGACGTCGGGACAGCGTCTAATTTTCCGTCAAACGTTCGCGAATAGGGCTTCGCGTAAATTACGTTCACGTCGAAAGCATTGACTATTTGCGACGTGATTTTGAGCATGCACACTGGGATACCCCCACGGACGGCGCATGCGCCTTTAAAAAAAACTTCATTTACGTGGGGTCAAGATGAATTAACATAAAACACGCCCACATCTTAGTCATTTGAATTGCGCGCCCTTACGCCGACACATTTACACTACGCCGCCGTAACTTACGGCGCAAATTCTTTCTGGATACGGAAACTACGCTCTAATACAGGGCTCAAAATTTCAAGTCCTGAGCTACTAGCCAGGCCTCAAGAGTTACTCGCCACCAGTTACCCCACCTAATTCATACACTGCCCTGCGCCTAATTGCACCCGTAAACATGCCCTCGTAGATTATCATGTCATGGAATGACAATGTTTTATGCAGAATCAAGTTACAAAATTAAATATTACCAACAACAACTTTAACAAAATGGGATAGGGCACTGGGGGCAGACCAGAGGGACAGGGCACTGGGGGCAGACCAGAGGGACAGGGCACTGGGGGCAGACCAGAGGGACAGGGCACTGGGGGCAGACCAGAGGGACAGGGCACTGGGGGCAGACCAGAGGGACAGGGCACTGGGGGCAGACCAGAGGGACAGGGCACTAGAACTGGGTCTCTTCCCCATTCTCTTGCTGTCTCCTCTGCAACTCCCATCCATCCTCTCTCTCTCTCCCATTCATCTCATCATCAGGAGCCTGTGTGTGCGGCTCCACGTTTGCATGTCCCCACTTCCCCCTTTTATTCAGGCTGGCGGAGAGGAGCTGCAGCACCGCGGGAGGGAGTACAATCCAGCGCCGAGATCCACACAACTGCACAGCCATTGACACCATAGCACAGCGCACACTGACAGCGCACAGCACACATTGAGACCAGTTTGCTCACAGTGCTCAGGCTGAACTGTTGGACACTTACATAGAGCACAAGGAGAAGAAAACTGCACAAACTAGAAGGCTGCCGCTCTCATGTCAGGGCAACTTTCAGTAAGCGCTGCACCGGAGTGGTAATTTTCGCAATCCTCCACCTCACTCATTACTTTCTGCTCTCCAGCTACATTGGTCGGGGCCCGGGGGAGGGGGGCAGGCTCAGAGAGGTCATACTGTTGGGTCCCATGGCTTAATGAGAATTGTAAGGAGAGCACCTGTGTACTGCTCTGCCTGTGCGCGGCTCACCAGACTACTTTTCCTGAGCATGCACCTTTCCTCTTCGGCCGACAATCTCATCAGGACTCTAAGTGTAGGCACAGATTGGAGGGAGATTGGTCATGCAGCCCTGTCATCACTCGCTCCCAGCTTAAATCCACTCGCCAAATGCTAGTAGGCGAGTGGAAATTTTGAGGGCTGCTCTAATAGATAGATTTACAAAGAGTTAGACCGGCTTATAATAGAATCTACGCTGCCGCCGCCGTATGTTTTAAGCGTATGCTCAAACAGAGATACGCTTAAACAAAGCTAAGATAGGACGGCTTGCACCGTTCTATCTTAGCTTGCAATTTTTCGGATGGCCGCTAGGTGGCGCTTCCATTGCGGCCGGCGTAGATTATGTAAATGAGCTTGTACGCCAATTCCCGAACGTACGCCAGCCCGCCGCAGTCGAATTACGTTGTTTCCGTAAGGCCTTAGGCGGCCTATGAGGTGGAATAACAATGTTAAAGTATGGCCGCCGTTCCCGCCGCGAGGTTCGAATTTTTTACGTTGTTTGCGTAAGTCGTCCGCGAATCGGGAGTTGCATCGTTTACGTCCACGTCGAAATCAATAGGCCCATACGGCGTACTTAGCCGCAATGCGCACTGGGAAATGTAGGCGCCCGGCGCATGCCCTGCAATTCCCGACGTGCTTTGCACGCCGTGACGTAATTTTTTCGAACAGCGAGGCGCGTAGCGTACTTCCGTATTAGACAGCAATACGATTGCTGACTAAAGTTAGGGCAGGTCAAATAACAACTAAAATTGCGACGGGAAACTTGACTACGGACGACGTAGCGAACGCGAAAATCCGTCGGGGATCCGCCGTAACTGCTAATTTGCATACCCGACGCTGGTTTACGACGCAAACTCCCCCCAGCGGCGGCCGCGGTACTGCATCCTAAGATCCGACAGTGTAAAACAATTACACCTGTCGGATCTTATGGATATCTATGCGTAACTGATTCTATGAATCAGTCGCATAGATAGAAACGGAGAACCGGCTCAGCACAACAACCAATGACATTATCCTTTTTAATTGATCGTAACAATGCAGTTTGACATCTGCTTTGTATCAGATACTAAGGGCCAGATTCACCAAAGAGATACGATGGCGTTTCTCCTGATACGCCGTCGTATCTCTTTGGTGAATCTGGCCCTTAGTATCTGATACAAAGCAGATGTCAAACTGCATTGTTACGATCAATTAAAAAGGATAATGTCATTGGTTGTTGTGCTGAGCCGGTTCACACTGGGGCGACTCGTCAGGTGACTCAGCCGCCTGACAAGTTGCGTCCCATTCTTTTCAATAGAACCGTTCTAATAGGAGCGACGCAAGTCGCTCTGACTTAGAAAAAGGTTCTTGTACGACTTCGTGGGCGACTCGGGGCGACTTGCATTGACTTCTTTACAGAAGTCATTTTGCAAGTCGCCTCCGAAGTCGTCTTCAGGACGCCTTGACGAGTCGCCCCCGAAGTCGTGCCGCCCCAGTGTGCATCCTTGCTCTTTGCACTGATTCAATACATAGGCATGCATGAACACTGTAGATGTAACCAATTTATCTATAGGAAAAATGCCACAGCCATTAATCAGGAGAAAAAAGCCTTCCTAAATGCCTGGTAGAAAATCGCTACGGGTGCTTTTAGGAAGTGTTGGAAGGCCTTGTGAGGATTCTGCCAAATAGATACACAGTGCCCATTGAGCTAACTGTGCAAATAAAATTAATTAGCCATTGTGGTGTGTGTGGGGGGGGGGGGGGGGTCACATGTTAAGTTAAATTAAGATATTGTGGACTTCTCAGTAGTTAATATATCTTCTTGAGTTCTGACACTCAAAAGAGAAACTCTGAAGGGACTGATTGTTTCAGTTAGCTTAAATGGTAGTTTTACCGTGGCATGCTGTTTGTTTGCTTAATGGGCACATTCCCTTGGCCAGCGGGTATAGCATGGCATTAATCATGTGTTTGTCTGTTATACTGTTGTACCATGCATGGATAACAGACACTTTTCCATAGCCTACGGAAATTAGTCACTTTCCCACACAGCACAGATAGCTCAAGTTTTCCACTTGCAGAGCTTCGGTCATTTGAAAGCATGTTTCTTAGTGATAAGTTTAGTTCCATATACTTGGCATTATCTTACAAACATTAGATAGAAAAGTGTTTCTAGACTATAAAATCTAATTGTTTGACCTAGTTTAAGCATATTCAGCCAGATCTTAGATACTGGGAGCCTTAGATCTGGCTGAGAACCTATTATAGAAAATCATAAGTACAAGGGCAGTGGTCCTGGGGGCCTTGCTAGCCAAATATCCTCTAACAGAGCCAGGGATCTTGCAGTGTTCACCCTAAGGTAACTGACACTGTTTGCCTGGACCACTGTCTCTTGTCCCCACTAAGACTCCTCCTCCTTAAAACCATCAGGGGTAACTAATCCTGTTGTGGACTCCAGCCATTTCCTGTCCCAACACTACTGTGACTGTCCCTGTGGATCACATCCCAGTCTAAAGACAAAAGGCTGTGTGCCCTTTCCAAGGGCTTATTCCCCCTTGCATGCCCTGCCCTGCAACCTGCCGTTGCTGCTCATCTTCCAAACCTTGGGTGTCTGCTCCAAGGACATATCTTGAGATCCATTGGCTACAGTCTGGAATTTTGGTCTCTGCCTCCACCCTGCTTAACATTGTCCAGCTTGCCAGTGTCCCCACATAGCTTGGCGGGCCTCCTTGCTGCTTTGGCGAGTCACCTCTCTCAAGAGTTTATAGCCATTGTGCCAGAAAGGCAAAGGCTCCAGGGGTTTTATTTAATCCACTTTCATGTTCCCAAAGCCAAATGGGACATCCATCACATACTTTGGATATAAAAAGTTTGCATGGAATCTGCCAGGTTAGACATTGCTTCTCTCCATCCAAAATACCTCTGGCCTCCGTAGATATTAGGGACGCCTACTTGTGTGTCACAATTTTCCTGGCTCATCAACACTATTGCAGTGGGCACACAACATTACTCGTTTGTTGTCCTTACCTTTGATCTGTCCACTACATCTACCAAGGTGCTAGTCCCTGTTGTGGCTCTGCTTCACTCTCAGGACATCCCTATAGTACAATGTCTAGACAAGTGAGCACAGGCTCTATCAGCCAATATGCTTCAGACTGTCCAGAACCTATAGAGGTTCGTGTTGATCCTACATCTCCAGAAATCAGTGCTGGAACCAACTCATTGCTTGGAGTGTTTAAGTCTGGTCCTGGACTTAGCCCTGTCCAAGGTTTTCCTTCCACAGGACAAAGTTCAGACTCTCCACTCTTACTTGTGGGATTCTTGCAAGTGTTTTCATGGATCTAGAAGTGTATTAGATATTTACCAGTTGTTTTTAAGGTATCGTTACATAAAGACTAGGGCTGTTGCTTTAAAGTGTTACTAAACCCAGGACCCTACATTCACTATATCTGGTCTTTCACAGTACATAGAACATGAAATGCAATAATTTCAGTAAATATAAACTGCTAAATACCTTTTCTCATCAGCAGTATTATATCAGTCTTGTGACCTTATATCAGTGTCCAGCCAAGCACAGGTTAAAGCTTGTAGGAGGAGTTTTCATTCTCCTTTGATTGTCCTATTAGACTGCATTAACCGTGACCCTCTGTCTGGACAGTGCTGAATGATTAAACTCTCAAACAATACACACCAAACTGAGCATGTGCAGAGTGCCTCCAAGGCTCTGTTCTATCAAGAGACGGATTGGGGACAGTTGAAGAAGGGGAGGATCAGAGAAGACAGCATCAAGCAGCCTTTTTATACAGTGCCAAATATTAACCCCTTAGGTTCCACAGTGAGTATAACAAGCAAGTATTAATGCATATACAGACTAATTTTACTGTTATGGGATTAGTAACTTTAAGTGATTGGTTACCAATGAACGTCTGATATAGTAGAAAAAGCCTCCCCCTTATATCCTGAGGAAGTTCTGATGTAGGAGGAACAAAACGTGTTGATGTCAAAGGGCACACCCCTTCAAGCCCTCTTCACCTCCCACATCAAGCTGGAGTGCGTGGCAACCCACACTAGCCACTATACAACTGCTACATAGCCGACACAGCAGACTGAGTCCTGTATGAGAACAAGGCTGGATCTAGACTATGGACACATGAAGTTTAGTGGGTGAAATCCTAGCATTATGAACCAAGTATTTTGTTACACAAGGCACACACTGGATTCACAAGTTAACCATCAATGTATTGCTTTTGCTTTTGCAGCATTATAGGACATAGGTTAGACCTTTAATTACTTTACCTGCTGTACAGTGCCAGTATTCAATCCCTGGATGATCAGGGTTCTCAGCTAGACACACAAGGCACTTTCCTATTTTTCTTGCCCAAGTCATCTTAAACTGATAATAATTATTTATGTTTTTTAAACAGGCTGAAGAACATTTTAAACATTGCAGCCCAACATTCTGGCAGCTTGGGACAGGCAGGCTCATTCTCTGGACTGCCACATTCACCTGACCCACAATACCAGGCTTGCCCTGGCCTGGTGGATCACAATCCAGCACTGGAGTGAGGGAAATCTTTCTTCCTAGTAAACTTTAAGAGTCTCATGACAGATCCCAGCCAAGGAGTCCTCAATGCTTTTTTGGTGCAAGGACTTGGTTGCCGGAGGAAGCTCATCTCCTGTTCTATATTCTGGAGCTCAGATCGATGTGGGTTATCCCTTCAATGCTGGACCCCCAATTGCAAGGTCATTTGACCACGATTCAGACAGACAATGCTACAACAGCAGCTCAAAGAGAAGCAGATCTGATTCTTGCTTGGGCAGAACTTTATGTTCAGCCCTGTCCACTGCAGAAATCCCAGGCATGAAAATTTGACAGACTTCCTTAGTCATTAGGGTCTGGACTCCTGACAGTAGTCTCTTTACCTCTTCGTACTTCAAGACATCTATTGAGCTAGATGATACCAGACATGGACCTTCTGTCATCTAGGTTCAACAACAAACTGAACAGGTTTTCTTCCAGATCCGAGATCCTGATATATGCCTTTCTTCCTCCAAAACTCCTTCCTCGCCTGTTCTGCAGGATTCCTGTGATTCTCGACACACCAAACCCAGATGAATGTGGTGCTCGAACCTTGTCAGACTCCTGAACACTCTTCCAGTTCATCCAGATCTTATGTCCCAGGGACTGGTTTACCACCCTGCTTCTCGGTTGCTGGCCCTAATGTCCTGGCTGTTGAAGCCCAGTTCCTAAGGGAGAAGGGCCTGTCTGAATAGGTTATCCATATACTCTTAAAAGATAGGTAGTTGACTTCTCGCAAGGTCTACCATTGCACCTGAAAACAAATTACTTGTAGTGCAAGGCAAATAAATTAATTACCAGAAAGTACTGT
Organism: Rana temporaria; assembly: GCF_905171775.1. NCBI lineage: Eukaryota > Metazoa > Chordata > Amphibia > Anura > Ranidae > Rana > Rana temporaria. The sequence continues at coordinate 68,591,508 of NC_053490.1, forward strand.
GGAAATAATTCATATTTTTTTCTAAAGTCAAGTCTGGATCAACATTTGGCCTTGAGTATCATAAAGGTTTGAATCTCAAAGCATTTCAAGGACTGCTTGTTTCTCACTCTTTAGTAAAGGCCTTCGTACAGGGTGTTGCGCACATTAGTCTCCATGTACATTCTCCAGTAACAACGTAGGACCTCAACCTTTTTCTGTCAGCTTTTTATGTACCGCCATTTGAGCCTATCAGGTATATTTAGCTGTATACTCTTACTCACAAGGTTGACTTCCTTGTTGCCACCACCTCAGAGGGGTGAGTTGGCAGCCTTTACCTGCAAGGAACCATTTATTGTCCTACACAGAGAAGGTTGTCTTGTATCATGTTACACATATATTGTTTGCCTTTTAAATAATGTTGTCCCTTCCTCAATCTGTAGCTAGGACATTATTATTATTATACAGGATTTATATAGCGCCAACAGTTTGCACAGCGCTTTACTATGTAGAGGGGGGCGGGGGACAGCACAGTTACAATACAGTTCAATAACAAAGGGATAGGAGGGCCCTGCTCGTGGAGCTTACATAGGGAGGTGGTACAAAAGGCAATAGATGTGGGGGATGGTCTGATGAGGGTGGCTCGGTACAGTTCTTAGGTGGGTGTGAGATAGTCTTCCCTAAATAAATGAGTTTTCAGGAATCACCTAAAATGGACAGGGTGGGGGCTGTCAGACATACCGGGGCAGGGAGTTCCAGAGGATGGGAGAGGCTTTCGAGAAGTTTTGGAGGCCAGCATGGGAGGAGGTAACAAGGGAGCTAGGACATGCTCTGTGTACTTAGTCCCACTCATCTTCTTCTTGCTTTAGTCTAAATTCACCACAAATCCTGTATTCTGCTGGAGCTAGACACATTTTTGACCTATTTGATGTTCAACTGTAAAGCCACACACACAAGTGTTCAATTAACAGGATGTCATTTGGATCATGTCACTGTCTGCCAAGCTACTAGACTGGAAGTTTCGCTATCGCACTACAACTGGATCAGTTATAGGGATCACACTTAGATTGCTGAAGCAGAACATCTTGAGACTCAAGGCTTCATTTCTTCCAAAAGTGGGTTCTTCCTTTGTGCTCTCATTTCTTTGTCCTTAACACCCTAAGGAGATCCATTGTCTGGATACGGTACACATTGTTTCAGTCTATAGCTCAGCAACAGCTCCCCTTAGACGATTTGCTTCTCTGGGAGTTTGCCATTCCAGTATCAACAATGCCTGATGTTGGGAACTAAGCACAACAAAATATTCCAAGCCAATGAAAAGCATGAACAATATTTTTACTTTTCTGTTGCTCTCTATGACTAACATTGTATAACTGTTACCTACACTGTAACCACCTATGCCTTTTTTATCCAGTGAAGATTAGAATATAGCAGACCTTCAATGTCAAACAAAAGGATCATATTGCAATCACAGTTCATTTTGTGAACAGACCTCCAGTAAAAAAAAATACTCAAGCCCTGTACGCACGATAGGTTAACCAGAGGACAATGGTCTGAAGGACCGTTGTCTTAGGTTAACCGATGAAGCTGACTGATGGTTCGTCACGCCTACACACCATAGGTTAAATAACCGATCGTGACTTAAAACACAACGAGGTGCTGAAAAAAAAACGAAGTTCAATGCTTCCAAGCATGCGTCGACTTGATTCTCAGCATGCGTGGGTTTTTTAACCGATGGACGTGCCTACTAACGATCGGTTTTGACCTATAGGTTAGGAATCCATAGGTTAATTTTAAAGCAAGTTGGCTTTTTTTTAACCTATTGTTAAATAACCTATGGGGCCCACACACGATCGGTTTTGACCGATGAAAACAGTCCTTCAGACCGTTGTCCTCTGGTTAACCTATCGTGTGTACAGGGCTTGAGAATACTTACTCTGATGCTTCTGGGAGGCATAGGTGATAACACCATTCCTTCCTGCAAGTCCTGGAGCTCAAAATCCTGTGTGAATAGACTCCAGCCAGGGGGGCCAGGGGGCTTGCAAAAAAGTGGAGCATGGTGACAAGAAACATAACATCTAAAGTTATTGAACTCTCTTTTTTATTTTCAACCATGTCCTAATATTTTTTACTAATAACAAATAATTTGTTAGGATAATACATTTTTTAATTACTGTGAACCTTTGAAACCAAATTCTCTTCCATCTAAATCATACAAATCCTCCTGTTCTTCTAAGCAGTTCCCCTGTGAACCACGTGTGTGTGTGTGTGTGTGTGTGTGTGTGTGTATATAGAAAATCTGTCTCAATTCTGGAGATTTAGGGCCAGATTCTCAAAGGCGTTACGACGGCGCAAAGCCATTTGCGCCGTCGTAAGTCCTAATCTGGCCCGGCCTATCTATGCGACTGATTCTTAGAATCAGTTACGAATAGATATCCCTTAGATCTGACAAGCGTAAGGCTCTTACGCTGTCAGATCTTAAATGCAATTTTTTTTCCCGCCGCTAGGTGTCGCCTCGTCGTTTTCCCCGTCGTCCATGCAAATGAGCTATTTACGCCAATTCCCGAACGTACGCGCGGACGACGCAGAGAATTTACAACGTTTACGTAAGCGTAAACTTGCCCCATGCTAATGTGAGGGGCAAGTTTACGTAGGTCCGTCGTTTTCGTAAGTCGTCCGCGAATACGACTTTACGTCAATGACGCTCACGTCGGCGTCATTGATGTTTTCCGTCGAGAACTGGAGTATGCACACTGGGCTATTTTAAGCCCGGCGCATGCGCAGTTCGATCGGCACGGGGGCGCGCTTAATTTAAATACAAGCCGTCCCCTTTGAATTACACGGGGATACATCGGCCCATTTACACTACGCCGCCGCAAATTACGGAGCAAGTGCTTTGCGAATACCGCACTTGCTCCAGTAAGTTGCGGTGGCGTAGTGTAAATGGCTTGCACTACGCCAACGCCGTTTCAACGAGAATCTGGCCCTTAAAGCACATTTTATAGTGTCAAATTCATGTTCATCTGCTAAATGTTCAGTTTTGGGAAACATCAACATTATTGGAAATCCATTTAAGACTTATGACAATGGATGAATGTATCCTCAGGAAGTTGGGGGTGGTTTTAGACTTTGATGTGGAATGTGAGCGTTCCATCCTTCTGTCAATCTTTTTTCCAGTTCCCTGCTACAGACTTAATCAAGAAGAGGAAATTCTGTTAGTAACTGCACTATGACTGAGTTCCCTTGTTATTTTCTAAAGCACAGCCCTGTAATACTGTCAGATAAACTGAGGGACATAATCTTGGCATTGAAGGCTTTTTTTTTTTTTCAATTGTATTTTTGTTGGAAATTTTAGAAATAATACAAACATAAGAGAAAACATTGAAATACATGACATATCAGATACAGTACATCACCAGAGTGATTTAGGGAAGAGAGATTATGATGATGTACATAGACAGAAACTACATGGAATATATTGTAAACAATAGAAGGGTAACAACCCATAGAGCAGGTGTATAGAAAACATGATAAACCAGTACATAAAGCTAATTGTACATAAAACGATTTAATTGGGGAGGGAAGGGGTTACATCGTGGTAGAGGAGGGGGGGGGGTGAAAGATATAAAATTAAAGGATCACTAAAGGAATTTTTTTTTTTTAGCTGAATAGCTTCCTTTACCTTACTGCAGTCCTGGTTTCATGTCCTCAATGTTCGTTTTTGCTTTGAAGTAGCTGTAATTCTGCTGTGATCTCCACACTTCCTGGTTGTCTGGCTCCTTATAACCACAGTAGTGGGAGCTTTCTCACGGTGGTCTAAGCTGTCATTACTGTGTGTCTAAAACTCCTCAGAACCAATCAGATTAATTTTAAAAACAAAATACTGCCCTGGATTTGTTTGTCATAGGTCGAAAGCTCCTGCGTTTAGCAAGGGTGATAGGTGACAAATTGGTAGAAATCTGTATCTTGGCCCCTTTAAACTCAATCCCGGTTTTGTTGTGGGTTGCCAAAGTAAGGGCCTCTTTACTATCATAGTAATGAAAGCAGACAATGACATCTCTGGGACTGGCTCCTGCAGGGGGTCTGGGAGCCAAAGATCTCTGAGTTCTATCCAAACGCCAGTCAATGTCAGGGATAAGAGGGGTCACTGTGTTAAACAGACTCAAAATATAGGGGCATAGGTCTTGATCCCCCACAGACTCTGATATCCCCCAAATCCATAGGTTTTGTCTACATTCCCTAATCTTCAGATTTTCCTGGTGTGTTTGGAGCTGGGTGGCAGTGCATTAAAGCAGCATTATCCTCTTCAAGGATATAAACATATTTCACAAGTTCATCGAATTTGGTTTCCAGCATATCAGTACATCTCACCCCTTAGTTCCTGTACAATCTTCCCCATCTCACGTGTGATATTATGGGTTAAATTCTGGAGTAAAGATTGCAATTTGGTATCCAGGACTTCAGCTGTTAGTGGTGTGGCTAATCCTGTTGACTGAGTGGGAGATATATGGAAAGGGTTACCTCCATCAGCTTGCAGAGGGTCTGTGGGGTCCATGGTTCTTCATAGGCACTTGAGGCTGGGAATTTAGGCCTTAGGAGGAAGCGATCCATCGTAAGGATAGGCCTTGGCTTGGAAAACTAAGAATATATGTCTTTTTGGAACCCGATTTTCACCATGGGACCCACTGTGGATGTGGGATTGTGGCAAAGTGACTCCCATGGTGATCAAAGCTGCGATACAGGCGGCAGGAGTCCCGGGAAAGATCAGTGCCGACGGATTACACGTCTGCCATCATTGAAGCTAGGCTTGCGCCCCTTGGCATTAAAGGCTTTAGGTATCAAGTGTTGTATGTGTTGTCTATATCAACCAGTTATATTTTTTTACTCCCTCGTTCTACATTAAGAGAATTTAACTGGCTGATATGGGCAACACATACTGCAGTTGTCCCCAGGCACTGATAAATGAGGCCCACTGAATATCATCTCATAAATTAACGTGCCTGAGCTAGCCTTGCATGTACAAAAAAAAAAATCATATTACAACCTTTTTAATAATTGCGTGTGTGGGGACTTTTTCAGTGACTATCTGTGTAGTCATTGAAGAGAACCCCCAGTTATATAACATACAAATTGCTACCCAAGCTTTTTTATAACTTATTATTATTATTAAAAATGTAACCTTAGTCATGGTATTCAGTTTGTAGAATAGATTGCCCAGAATTGTCATCCCTCTGCTCCTGCAGTTAAGGCCCCACTATTATTGAAAGTCTTAAGAGAAGTTGAGGCCAAATTTGAGGTCTCTATACAAAAAAAATTCTCTGGGGATAAGCTTGCAAATAGTATTGCAAACCTTAAAGAGGAACCAAATTTCAAATTTGCTAGTATGTTGAGTTGAGTCGAGTCTGGTAGAAGGTTAATTGCATGTTCCTGCTGCCACCAAGTTCCTTCATTCATGTGCCAGTAAATTTTATTTTAATTGTCCACTGCTTGTGGTGCATGAGCAGTGCTGTATGCTGAGAATTTAGCCCAAGTGGTGGGATAATGTAACTTGTGCAGGAGTTACATCATCAGTGGCCATCCATTGACCAAAGAAAAACTATTTCAGGCCTGTAGAAAAATACTCAAAAGAGAGAAATTAGGACCTACAAACCCACTGGTCCAGAATCAACAGTAAACTATGCAACCAACCAACAAACAATAACAAAACAAAGACCCAAAATGACCCATAGAAATTGAGGAAGGTATTGCACTTATCACTTAGTTATAATAAAGCAGGACTTGCAGAGTGAAAGAAGTACCAACAATAAATTAATTACTGCCTGCTGCTTCTGCAGCAGCATGTTAGGCTCGCCAACCAACCAAATTATTTGGCTGATCTGCAAGCACTGAACATACAAATTTCAGTTCCTGCTTTGGGCTGAACCTCATTCCTATCCCCAACTATCCATGTCCATGCAATATGCAGAGATTGTTCAGAAGAATATATAATTTCTGGTCTTTAGCTTGGAAAACAGTGTTCCCCTGAAAAAGATTGGGCAGGGGCATCACATGGAGTTCACAGACAACATTTGAAATAAACTGGATCAACTCTCATATCTATGTGTAGCACCCTTTTAGATAGGTGCTCGAAATTAGATAATTAGACTTGAGCCCCGTATACACAGCCAAGGTGGTATTGGTCGGTTCAAAAGAAGCCGGCTGACATTCTGCCAATGTGTATGGATAAGTACAGCCTGCAGGGGCACGCTGCCTTCCTAGGCAAAGCTGCTGTTATGTCTGTTGTCCTAAGGCTTCAGGTGGGCAACCTGAGGGTTTGGATGCTGAGACCCTGGAACTAAAGAAAGCTGACTGAGGGGAGGCTGTCCGCAGAAGATAGAAGGAGGCAATGAGCTGTCCTTGGGCCTTGTGTGAGTACAGACGCTTATGAGATCTTGGGGACCTTTGTGCTTTTGCCACCCCTCTTGAGCTAGAGAAAGTCAGCCGTTGGCTTATTTAAAGGGAACACTGACTGGTGTTCTGAAAAGCTTTGTCCAGTAATCTTCTACTAAAAGGGGCTCATAGTTCACTACAACAGCTACTACTACTACTGCTATCTTAACCACTTCCATACAGGGCACGTATACACCCTCCTGCCCAGACCAATTTTTAGCTTTCAGCGTTGTTGCACTTTGAATGACAATTGCGCGGTCATGCTACACTGTACCCAAACTAAATTTTTATCATTTTGTACCCACAAATAGAGCTTTCTTTTGGTGGTATTTGATCACCTCTGGGATATTAATTTTCTGCAAAAAAAAAAAAAAAATGACCGAAAATTTAGAATTTTGTTTTGTTTCTGTTATAAAACATTGTAAATAAGTACGTTTTCTCCTTCACTAATGGGCACTGATGGTACTGCACTGACGGGCACTGATAAGGCGGCACTGATGGGCACCGATGAGGTGGCACTGATGTGGTGGCATTGATGGGCACTAATATGCGGCACTGATGGGCGGCACGGATGGGCACTGATAGGCGGCACGGATAGGCAGCATGGATGGGCTTGGATAGGCGGCACGGATAGGTGGCACAGATGGGCACAGATAGGCGGCACAGATCGGCACTGATAGGCGTCACGAATGGGCATGAATAGGCGGCACGGATGGGCACGAATTGGCGGCACGGATGGGCACTGATTGGCGGCATGGATGGGCACTGATGGGCAGCATGGATGGGCACTGATAGGTGGCACGAATGGGCATAGATGGGCACTATTGTATGTAATGTACTAATGGATGCCAATCAGTGCCAAACAATGCCTGCCAATCAGTGATGCCCATTGTAGGCACTTATTGGCATCCATTGCGGCACTGATTGGCATCCATTTTTTGTGTCCTCCTCATCCCTGGTGGTCTAGGGTGGCATACTTTTTTTTTTAATCCCTGGTGGTCCAGTGGGCATCCCTGGTGGTCCAGTGGGCATCCTCGGGGGGGCTGTGCTGATAATCGATCAGCACAAACCCCCCCTGTCACAGGAGCAGCCGATCGACTCTCCTCTACTCACGTCTGACAGACGCGTGTGAGGAAAAGCCGATTACCGGCTTTTCCTATTTACATCGTGATCAGCCGTGATTGGACACGGCTGATCACGTGGTAAAGAGTCTCCGTGAGAGACTCTTTACCTTGATCGGTGTTGCGGGGTGTCAGACTGACACCCTGCAACAACGATCGCCGCGATGCGCGCCCCCGGGGGCGCGCAGCGGCTCAGAATCCTGAGGACGTCATATGACGTCCAGTCAGGATTCTACAACCACTTTGCAGCCGTCAATCTGTCATTGGCGGACGGCAAGTGGTTAAAGCAGAAGTCCGCTGTTTGCTGCAAACACAGACTTTCATATAGCTTGTCCTGAAGAAGTCCCCAAGTGTACATAGTTCTTGTTTTTTAGCGTATTCCACCTAATTCCCTCAACCCAAGTTCTCAAAAAAAAAAACGACAACCCTAGAATGGTCATTGATGAAACATGTGAATAAGCCTGTGTGCCTGGATGTGGGCCGAAGATTGTGGGGAAGACATGGACAGTAATCCTGCAGCTCTTGCAGGTGTAGCACCACATATGTGTGTTTTTACACTTGCACTATGAACTGAACCTCTTGCCCATCTTGCCATTATTTGTATAACTGTAATTAGAAGTCAGAAGCAAAGTTTGTGTATCAAGGAAATGCGCAATGAAAAGTTTAACTGTAATCAGGCAGGAACCCTGATGTGAACAGATTTCAAAGCTTTCGGAACTACCCCAAATTAGTAAACATCCAGATTGTAAAGACGTGAATAGTTGGCTTTGCCCCTTCATTGCGACTTGCACACCAAGAGAACAAAGCTTAGAAAAGTCACTTAATTGCAGGTAGGAAAATAAAACACAAGAGAAGTGCCTGTGATGATGTGAAGTGTACAGTGCTCTATTTAACGAGCTGATTAGCTATGCTGCTCTTTATTCTTGGCTCCAAGCTCAGCTTTGCCAGGGCTCAACAAAAGCAGATTTTCTGTGCTGTCTATGTAACTCTAGCTTCTAATGATGGCTTTGTACAGTCCCACGGTGGTCTTCTGAAGCTATTTGTTTTACCATCTAGCCCGATGACACATTCAGACGTTCCCTCAGAATACTAATGTCCCTGACAGATTTCACAAAGCACTCGTTTTTTTATCCTACTTCACACTATTAAACAGCCCGAGGCAGATCACACTGAGGCACCGAGAAAGTGAGATGACGGGGTGAAAATACCTTCCAGAGCTCACATTATCAGGCTTGTCTGTGCCAATTACATCTCAATCCTCTCCTGATGTCAATCAACTGACCCTTTATTTTTAATCAGGAAAGATAAAAGCTTTTTTTTTTTGGAACATAGGTGGACTGACAAAAAAAATCAGCACCCTCAATGATCATTTTTTTTTAGAACAAAGATAAATTCCCATAGATGAGAAGTTACAGCCAATGTGCAACTTCCTTTTCCAATCAGTCTAACACTCTCCAATCAGATAACGGTTGGGAGGGGGATTATACATTTCCAATATGTGGGCTGAGTATCTGCAAATCAGGTCTGAAATTATCTTTTATGTATGATTAATATTAGATGTAGAGTAGGGGTATGTTAAAGCCCAGTTGCAGTTTAGATATGTAGTGGTTGGCTGTGGAAGACATGAATTGGACTTTAACCACTTGCTTACTGGGCACTTAAACCCCCCTCCTGCCCAGACCAATCTTGAGCTTTGAATGACAATTGCGCGGTCATACAACACTGTACCCAAATTTAAATTTTTATAATTTTTTTCCCACAAATAGAGCTTTCTCTTGGTGGTATTTGATCACCTCTGCTGTTTTTATTTTTGGTTAAAAAAAAATAATATTTTTTAAAATCTCCTTCATTTATGTACACTGATAAGGCTGCACTGATGGGTACCGATGGGCTGCACTGGTGGGTGCCGATAAGGTGGCACTGGTGGGTGCCGATAAGGTGGCACTGGTGGGCGCCGATAAGGTGGCACTGGTGGGCGCCGATAAGGCGGCACTGGTCCGCGCTGATAAGGCGGCACTGGTGGGCACTGAATACCAAGCTTTGTTTACATCACATGATCAGCTGTCATTGGCTGACAGCTGATCACGTGGTATGGGGCCATGACTGGCCCCTTACTCGGATTTGTGATCACCCCAGTCTTAGTGACTCGGGTGATCACGCCGCACGCGCCCAACTGGGGCGCGCGAAGGGGAGGACGTCATTAGAGGGTCCGCGCTGTAGCCATCATTCGGGTATATAGCGTGGACGGGAAGTGGTTAAAGGCTTTTTTTTTTTTTTTAATTCCAGCTCCCCTATGCACCAATATAGCATTCATGTACTTTTTTTGCAAAAATATCAAAGCTTTCCATAAAATCTTCAGACACGTACCTTAGTGTCCTACATCAATGATTCCAGATGTATATATTGCTTCTGTCTTACGTCCTTACAGACTAAGGCCTCGTACACACCATCTGACATGTCCGATGAAAACGGTCCTCGGACCATTTTCATCGGACATGTCTGCTTGGAGATTTCGGTCTGATGGCTGTACACACCACCAAACCGAAATCCCCTCGGACAGACAGCGCGTTGACGTGGCGGTGACGTTGACGCCGCCACGTCACCAAACCAGGAAGTAAAATACTTCCACGCATGCGTCGAATCCATTCGACGCATGCGAGAGATATCTGTCCGCTGGTTAGGTGTACTAACCAGCGGACATGTCCGCCAGACAGCTTTCCAGCGGACATGTTTCTTAGCATGCTAAGAAACATTTGTCTGCTGGAAATCTGTCCGCTAGCCTGTACACACGATCCGATCTGTCCCCTGAAACTGGTCCGCGGACCAGTTTCAGCGGACATGTCCGGTCGTGTGTACGAGGCCTAAGTCATGACACAGGAGTTGACCAGCTGACCTCATTAGCATACACCCTGCATCATCCACCCTCCCATTCCCAGCTGCACTTTTTTTAATAAAATGCAATCATTCAGTAATCACCCTTCTCACTAAATGCACAATCAGATCGCATAGTGTATGGCCATCTTTATACAAGTACTGTACATAGGAGTGGACAGAAACACTCAGCTGTCAAGCCCTGTTCACATCTCTGCATAGCAGGGACTCACATTCCCACATGCATTTTTTTTTAGCGAGGCGGGGAAGTGTTTTGGAGCATTTTCACTCATCACACATAGGGCAGCCCATCCACCTGAATGGGTTGCCCTACATGCCCCAATGAAGCTTCAGAATTGCTTGATTATTAGGTGTGGTATTCATTGCTGTTTAGTTCAGTCACGTACCAAACACTATTATTGTTCTTCTGAGGCTTTGCAGGTCTGATGGGTATTAGAAATGTTTGCTACATGCTCAGAAAAATGTATCTTCTGCAATAAAGGATTATTACCTGCCTATCTGCAATCTTCTAGGGAAATAAAGGAAAAAAGGCCTGAAAAAATGTAACTAATGCAGCCACCATTTCTAAAGACTGGTGAGCTGTAATATAAATGATTTATTTATTGAAATTTTTATTCGGGGGCTAGATATACTTCAGGGGAAGACTTAAATTCTAAAATATGTTACTCTGGAAGACAAGTCCCTAATATTTTTTATTTATCTCAATAGGTGAGCTGTCAGTAGATGATTTGCAAGACCCTTTCCTTGTCAGTATCCATATTATTACAGACCCCGGAGAATCAAAATGTCTCCAGGATGCCATTGATAAACTCTTGGCGTGGATTCATCCTGATTTGCAGTTGTTTCGTGTTTCAGAAAGAAGGATTTCCAAGAAGAGGAAGCTGAATAAGGGCTTCTCGTGCCAGCCTGCCCTTGCTGTGATATTATTTTTACAAGAGGAATATGGAGAAGAGCAAATCTTACATCTTCATGAATGCTTTAAAAAAACACCCTGGCAGTTCCATCACACAGAGAGAGTCCATGGCAGATTTTTACCTTACATGCCATGCAACCAAGACTTTTTCACTCTGGCATACGGCACCCCGCTATGGGCTATCAGACAGGTGCATTATGGGAAAGAGATCATCCGCTTCACTATCTACTGCAGCTATGAGAATTTTGCAGACATGATGAAAATGTATGAGCTGATCCTGAAAAAGTCTGTGTGGAAGAAGAAAGCAGATTTTTGTGTATTTCCAATCTACTCCAATATGGACATTGATATTGAATTTTCCTTAAAAAGACTTCTCAAGGGACAAACGCCAGTGCCTTTAGAGTCTTCGTTGTTGGAGTTTAGAGTAAAAGACTTTGGACAATTGATTCCTCTCTTGCCCAATCAGTGCAGCCCAATCAGTGAAGGCAGATGGCAAACTGAAGATCACGATGGCAATAAAATACTTTTACAGGTAAATATGAACTTAGACATGTTGAATGGGAACATACATCTTTATTTAAACACTTAAGCCCCGGACCAAAATGCAGGTAAAGGACCAGGCCCCTTTTTGCTATTCGGCACTGCGTCGCTTTAACTGACAATTGCGCGGTCATGCGACGTGGCTCCCAAACAAAATTAGCGTCCTTTTTTTCCCACAAATAGAGCTTTCTTTTGGTGGTACTTGATCACCTCTGCGGTTTTTATTTTTTGCGCTATAAACAAAAATAGAGTGACAATTTTGAAAAAAGGCAATATTTTTTACTTTTTGCTATTATAAATATCCCCAAAAATATATAAACATTTTTTTCCCTCAGTTTAGGCCGATACGTATTCTTCTACATATTTTTGGTAAAGAAAATCACAATAAGCGTTTATCGGTTGGTTTGCGCAAAATTTATAGCGTTTACAAAATAGGGGATAATTTTATTGCATTTTTATTAATATTTTTTTTTTTTTTACTACTAATGGCGGCGATCAACGATTTTTTTTCGTGACTGCGACATTATGGTGGACACTTCGGACAATTTTGACACATTTTTGGGACCATTGTCCTTTTCACAGCAAAAAATGCATTTTAAAATGCATTGTTTATTGTGGAAATGACAGTTGCAGTTTGGGAGTTAACCACAGGGGGCGCTGAAGGGGTTATGTTTCACCTAGTGTGTGTTTACAACTGTAGGGGGTGTAGGAGTGACGTCATCGATTGTGTCTCCCTATAAAGGGGATGACACGATCGATGCAGCCGCCACAGTGAAGCACGGGGAAGCCGTGTTTACATGCAGCTCTCCCCGTTCTTCAGCTCCGCGTACCGATCGCGGGACCCCAGCGGCGTGCGGGTCCCGGAGCTTCGGACCGCCCGCAACCCACGGCTGGGTAGATGTACAGGACGTGCCGGTACGTCCATCTGCCCAGCCGTGACATTCTGCCGACGAATATGTACAGGCGGCGGTCCTTAAGTGGTTAACGAGTACAGATTGGTGAGATACTGGATAGTCATCAGCATTACTCTGTGTCACAAATGTCACGTCTATCCCAATGCAGGTGGTCAGACACTATAGCTGGCTACTGTGCGCTTCACCTATAGCAGCCCCCTTTCCCTTAAGGCAAGCAGGCTGGTTGCCCCCAGGACTTGAACACAATGCTATAGTGTCTGGCCAGCCCAGTCAGGCAGACGCGAACAGAACAAACAACAGGTTACTTGCAGTTAGCAGACAGCGTGGTTCAAAGACAGTCCAGGTAGAGGCAAGCTGAGTTCAGGGGATAATCCAGTATCCGTTCCAGGTAGAAGGGCAGGCTGTGTTCAGGGGATAATCCAGTCCAATCCAGGTCAAACACAGGGGATCCAACAACAAACCAGGCAGACTAACAGGGGCTTGGTCTAGAACACAGGTGTCAAACACAAGGCCTGTGGGCCGAATCCAGCCCTCCAGGCCATTTCATGTGGCCCTCACACCTCTCCTGCAGCTGCAGGAGAGCTCCAGCCCACCCCTGGTCCTCCTTTAGACCCTTACTTTCTGCTTTCAAGCAATGCATCCAGCTTCTTCCCAGCAGCAGCATAAGGAACGGGGGTGCACTGTGATGTAAGGGAGAGTGGGGGACTCAGCTTCTGATGGTGGGGTGGCTCCTGACATCTAATATATGGGGAGGGGATGCGCTGGACTTCTAATCTCACAGATACAACCGGCCCTTTTGAGGGCAGTCATGATGCTGATGCGGCCCACAATGAAATTGAGTTTGACACCCCTGGTCTAGAACAATACAGGTAGATCTGTCTCTATCACAAGCGAGGGATAGAGTGTTCAGTTTGCTTATGTCAGGTGGCTGAGTAAATCAATCACCTAACTGGGCTGCTGAAATAGGGAGCAGGAGCACGTGATCATGACAATCTGATATTGGAGCACCAATGTCTGGCAGATGGAAGCACATGAAATTAAAGAAAACTTGAATGGAGAGAAATCTAAATTTTGCCATGTTCATCTTCTTTAACCCCCCTGGCGGTATTCCCGAGTCTGACTCGGGGTGAGATTTTCATACCAAAAGCGGTAACCCCGAGTCAGACTCGGGTTTGCCTCACTGCAGCAGCAGACAAAGTTACTTACCTTGTCCCTGGATCCAGCGATGCCACCGCGCTGTGTGAGCGAGCGGGACCTCGCTCGATTCACACAGTGTCCTCCTGTGCCGCCGATCTCCGTTCCCTGCGACGTTACGACGCACGGGAGCGGAGAATGGCGCCAAATTCAAAAACGTAAACAAACACATTACATACAGTATACTGTAATCTTATAGATTACAGTACTGTATGTAAAAAATACACACCCCCTTGTCCCTAGTGGTCTGTCCAGTGCCCTACATGTTCTTTTATATAATAAACTGTTCTTTCTGCCTGCAAACTGTAGATTCTCCATAGCAACCAAAAGTGTCCCTTTATGTCAAAAATGGTTTTAGATCAGCTAGAAAACAGCGATAATAAATTATAATCACTTGCAGAATTGTGCGATAGCGATTTGTGGGGAAATTAGTCATAAAAAAATAAAAATAATGACAGCGACAATTCTGCAACTGAGCGAATTTCAGTGATTTTGAGTTGATTACATTATTGAATAATTTTTATTAGAATTATATTATTATTTGTTATAATTATTTATAATTATTTATTATATTATAATTTATAATTTTGTTTTTAAAAAAATGTCATACCCGGGATGCCTACTAGTCTCTTGTTTGGTCAGATTTAAGTGAGTTATTCCTAAAAATTACAGACGTACAGTATAAAACGCCAAATTTCCTTGCAAATAATGGTACCGCTTTCAGCACCTTTTTTCTGAAAGAATCATGCCAGGGAGGTTAAAAAAAAATTGACTGGCTATAATTTATTTAGAACTTTCTAAGCCACTGATTATTTAAATTCTGATTTCATTTTCTACATGCCTATTTCAGACCAGTGGCTCAGAATGTGTAAACGTCAGGAATTTTGTACAGGCATCCAGCATTTTTATAAGAAGGCCAGTAATGGTAGTACAGGTTTTTCCTTTAATGATCCTACCAAATAAAAATGATACCTAAACAAGGATAGGGACTGCAATGTCAGGACAAGCCCCAGGCATTGCTTTGTGAATGGCCAGGTAGAGGGAGTTGGAGATATGACTACAGTGTTGTAAGTTGTAACTATAAGCCCTGTAGTGCTTATATCCGAGAGGCCTGGAAATACAGTGGAAGTTTTCCTCCCCCAGTATGTAAATGAGCCTATAATCCTAAAATAGAAGAAAACCTATATGATGGGGGTTGCTTTTGAGGGAAAGGATAGTATAACTACTAAAACCGTGGTAAAAAGTGGAATTTATTTATTGCTGTCTGTCTTCCATTGGGTGGATTTTCTGGTGAGAGATATTCTGTCTGTGTCCTATCAAGTAGATAGGCAAGGTTCTTGTCACCAAAACCAGTGTCTCCATTTGAAAATGTCCCCTCAACTCCTATTCCCAGAACAACTCAAAGGTTTTATGATGGATGTTTTGCATAACTATAAAAAAAAGTGATGGGTGTTTTTTTTGCCCCAATGACAATGTTTTAGATACACTTTTAGATATGAGTCTTTGCCTCCCGTTCCCTATACCACCCTTTATTTAAACTTAGAAATGTTGTCAAATAATACCCTGGAACCTCCAGCCTCCATACAGGTAGGAAAGAAAACCTTTTGCATTGTGGAACTTTTTTTTTTCCTTTCTTGGATGTCAAACAAACTAGAGACAGGAGTAGAATTATATGGAATCAAGTTATATCCGGAGCAGAAGTTAAAGGAACATCAGGGGTGTCTACCCTAATTTGTTCCTGCCTGGATTTGCTGCTGCTAAGCTATAGTATCCTTCACTTGATGTTCTAGTAACATAGGGAGTTCCTGTGATGCCTCGTACACACGTCCGGACTTTCCAGAGAAAAAAAGTCAGACGGGCTTTTTTTCTCGGAAAGTCCGGCCGTATGTAGCCTCCATCTGACTTTTTTTTCTCGGAAGTCCGACGGACCTTAGATAGAGAACGTGTTCTCTTTCTTTCCGAAGGACTCACGGCTGACTTTTGCACGGTCAAAAGTCTGATTGTGTGTACGAGGCATTAAAGTATTTATTTTGGCCGCATGGTGGAACATGGTACACCTTAGAATATAACCCATCCTTTATTGTGTTTGTAGCCTTTGGTAGTTGGTACTGATTGGTGCTTTACACAACATTTCCATGCTTATATGGTTGTCAAATCTTCTTCGTCATGAAGCAGCAAGACTTTCAAAGCATATCTAAACCCCAAAATAAAAAGTTTATATATTGCTATTTACCAGTGGGCTGAACGACAAAAAAAAAAAAAAAAGATTTCTCCATCTCCCACTGGGAGATTGTATTCTTACAGAGGGACCCACTGCTGTCAGAATACACTGATCAGCAGCTGTAGCCCCTTGGATAATGATCAATTAGTTGTATAATGCCCTGTACACAAGATCAGTCAATCCAATGAGAACGGTCTGATGGACCGTTTTCATCGGTTAACCGATGAAGCTGACTGATGGTCCGTTGCGCCTACACACCATCGGTTAAAAAAACGATCGTGTCAGAACACGGTGACGTAAAACACAAGGACGTGCTGAAAAAAACAAAGTTCAATGCTTCCAAGCATGCGTCGACTTGATTCTGAGCATGCGTGGCTTTTTATCCAATGGTTGTGCCTACTAACGATCGTTTTTTTTCCCATCGGTTAGGAATCCATCGGTTAAATTTAAAACAAGTTGGCTTTTTTTTAACCGATGGTTAAATAACCGATGGCGCCCACACACGATCGGTTTTGACCGATTAAAACAGTCCATCAGACCATTCTCATCGGTTTAACCGATCGTGTGTACCCGGCATAAAAGGGCTTGTAAAGGTTCATGTTTTTTTCACCTTAATGCATTCTATGCATTAAGGTGAAAAAACATCTGATGTTTGCCGGCCCCCCAGCCCCCCTGGACAGTCACACACTGATTGGAATTCAGCAGGTGGCTGCTAAACCATCTGAATTTCAATAAGTATGTTGCCAGCTTAAAGTGAAACTTTAATCAGAAAATTTGCAAAAGGTGATGTCTGCGCTGTGAATGATTACCACTGTGGGCAGGGGAGAGAGGAAGGTGAGGGGAAGGGGAGGGGGGGTTGAAGTCAGGTGGGTCTCTGGAGCAGTAATGAAATCACAAAAATGGTAGAGGTGCAGTTGCAAAGTGGTGATTAAATCAACATAAACTAGACAAAACTGTGCATATCACTGAAGAGGACTGAGAAAAAACTACAGTACATATATCTGACAATCCCAAGTTAGATGAAAAAAAAAACTAAAATCAAATTCCAAAAAGTGCTGTTGCAAGAAAGCATACTGAGTAAATAATCAAAAATAAAGTTCCAAAGCCAATGATGAATGAAGATGTGCAGGAAAATCAAATCCAAATGAATGAAGATGTGCGGGAAAATCAAATCCAAACAAGTGCGCCCACACCGTTAGTGATCCAAGCAGCTTACCTCCTGGTTATCATTCAACAACCCCAAAAATGGGTGCTCTGGCCTTTCATTTGGTGGGGATCTTCCTGGTGAGTCTCAGTAGTTGGTCGTGTAAGTTGTGTGAGTTTCCATCCACCTTATACAGAGCTCCCCCTTTGTTTTATTTATGTGATACCAGCATCACGCCACATTATCTTTATTATTATATATTTTCCATACATGACCAACTACTGAGACTCACCAGGAAGATCCCCACCAAATGAAAGGCCAGAGCACCCATTTTTGGGGTTGTTGAATGATAACCAGGAGGTAAGCTGCTTGGATCACTAACGGTGTGGGCGCACTTGTTTGGATTTGATTTTCCCGCACATCTTCATTCATTTGGATTTGATTTTCCCGCACATCTTCATTCATCATTGGCTTTGGAACTTTATTTTTGATTATTTACTCAGTATGCTTTCTTGCAACAGCACTTTTTGGAATTTGATTTTGGTTTTTTTTTTCATCTAACTTGGGATTGTCAGATATATGTACTGTAGTTTTTTCTCGGTCCTCTTCAGTGATATGCACAGTTTTGTCTAGTTTATGTTGATTTAATCACCACTTTGCAACTGCACCTCTACCATTTTTGTGATTTCATTACTGCTCCAGAGACCCACCTGACTTCAACCCTTCCCCTCACCTTCCCCTCACCTTCCCCTCACCTTCCTCTCTCCCCTGCCCACAGTGGTAATCATTCACAGCGCAGACCTCATCACCTTTTGCAAATTATCTTTTATTGTCTAATTAGGATAGACTTTCTTTGTCTATTGCAGTGTTCCCATTCACGTCCCACATTCCCCTCTCCCCCATTCACCTATCCAAGACAGCGCAGGAGTTTCACCCAGTCTCGATACTATTTTAATCAGAAAATGAAGCCCAGCTAGATGACTTCAGGCTGGCTCTTTTTGCGGGTATATAAAAAAATTAAAAATAAGTGTCTATACTATTTAAAATCTAGTAATACACTGTCTCACCCTGATCTGCACATGCTCGGTTGCTCTCTATTTTTAGGCACTGTGCCGAACTTCTAGAGGCCAATCTGCTGACAGTGTAAAGATTTCCTGCAGTTCAGGGGCTCTAGGCTTCAACAAAATGGCAGCCTCCAGCAAGCAGAAACAGGAGCAATGTTGGAGGCAATTTACAGCACACACTAACTTTGGTAGCATAATTATTAATGCAGAGTGTATGTTCCTTGCTAAAGAACATTATTTTTTAAGTTGTTATGGTTAAAGTTCTGCTTCGAGTTAGTCGCCTTTCTTGATATTGTGTTTTTCTTTTTTCTTCTTTTACATAGCGATTATTGCCGGCAGACACATCTTGTCTCCTTATATTTGTAACTGATGTCTACGTTCCAAGTACATTTTGTTTGGTTAGATTTTCATACATTATTAAGCAGCCCTTGTGAACTGCGCAAATATGATTAAGCCACCTGCTGAATATATTATTTAGGAAATTGTTCAGTCATTGCAAATCTTCTTATATTTATGTGAGGGCTGCTATAGAAATCACCCTCAGGGTTCAGAGGACATCTAGAATGTGCTAAATATATTGACAGCACACTGTTTGGAAAACTACTTATTATTTTTTGGGCGCTTAGAAGTCATATCCTCTGTTAATAAGAAAAGTTGGCCATGCATTCGTCTACTTGCACATTTCTTACACAGTTTCCATTAATGTATTAGGGTTGAATTCCTAAAAAATATGTACATAATGTGCAACGTACTTAGCTCGTAGCATCAGCCAAAAAAAGTATTTCTGTGTTCTGATATCAGTCATTTAAAGTCTAATTAGTTGCATATCATGGGCATGGCTGATTATTCTGTGCATTAGATTGTGTGACAGTCTAGTTAAAGCGGAGGTTCGCCCTAATAACATGCATATCTGACCAACTTCCTTATATTTGTAACAAGTACAGTCCGCATTTTTTTATTTTTTTTGCTTTACCTACCTTGTAATCCATCTTTTAAATCTACTTCTCCCCACAGGAGTAGGCGTTTCTATGTCTAGGGGGATTTTCATCTGGGAGGTCGCCCAGATGACTGACGTCTGTTCCCCCTGGGAGATAAGGCCCCGCTCCCCATATTGCGTAGGCGCGCACGAGTTACGGGGCTTCCGAAAGAAGCCGATCATGCAGAGATGTGAGTCGGCTCTATACGGCGCCTGCACTATGCATGTTCGGCTTCTTTCGGAAGCATAAAAAAAATTGCGGACTGTACTTGTTACGAATATAAGGAAGTTGGTCAGATATACATGTTATTAGGGTGAACCTCCGCTTTAAACACAAAAAAAGTACATATAACAGAATTTAAAGAGACCCTGTCATAAAAAACACAGGGGTGGATGTGGCCATTTTGGTACCACAGGCTCATGTAAGCCTCAGCTTATTTCTACATGGTAGACATGTGCAGCTGGTCTCCGCCTGTACTTTAGCAGGGCATCATGCTTGTATTCTGTCCATACCCACATACTGTTTACATGCACGGATGCTGCAACTAGATCTCTCCTTCTCATTCTCCTGATAACTGTACACATCAACCCCTTCAGTGTGAGTGTGGAGTACTCTCACATAGGCCTGGAAGCTTCAAAAGCCCAACCGTCCACCCAGGGCACATGGAACACAGGGGCCTGGGCCAACTGACACATAGTACACAAGGGGGTTCTCTCTCATCGTCAGGTGGGGGAACTCCTATTCCTCTGTCACCTCCCACACCAGAGCTGACCAGGTTTGCACAGGTAAAGTGCCTATCTTTTCACCCCATACATTGGGTGTACTTAACACTTCATTCCCAGGAGAGCCTCATACAGAGACTTCTATTTGCAAAAGTGGTAACAACTTTCCAGATAATGGCAAGGAAAAACATGTCAGTCAGATCACCGAGTCTTGCAAAACCGTGGAAGAGCAATGTTTACTCATGACCAAGCTCAAGTTCATTGGCTAGGTTCCCGGAAGTTAAGGCCAACATTCTCCACAGACCTTCCCCTGAAGAACCCCTCGGCTGTACTCCCTTTACTGGTGGTGTCAACCAGTCTCTCCAAGTAAGCCCTGAACTCCAGACCATTCCCACCTTATAAAGGGGCACGCCAGATCATCTATCCACCCATGAGAATGGTACAGGCATACCCCACTTTTAAGTACACAATGGGGTTTATTTACGATCGCTGGAGAGTGTAAAATCAGGCTCACTTCATATAGAAACTAGGGCTGTTACTGATTAAAATATTCGTGTTCGATTAATCGATTCTTTTTTTAATCGATTAATCGACTAATTTTGATTAATTATAAAAGAAGACTGTGATATCAGACATCTCCCCCCACTGTAATATCAGACATCTCCCCCCCACAGCAGACATACCAGAATAGAAGCCGGCAGACCCCCTCCGTCTGGATCCATGAGCAGTTGAGGGGTGATGACGTCAGCGCGCCGTTCTAGGAGCTCACCTAGGCCGCCGCCAGGTGGACCAAGATGGCTGCAGCTCCGGAGCTAGGCCGAAGCCGCAGACTTTCCTATAGGCGAGGCAGCAGAGACTCGGAAGACGGCGGAGAGGTGAGTAATCGATCAAAATAATTTTGATCGATCAACAAAAATTAACGATTAATCGTTAATTTCCGCAGCCCTAATAGAAACCAATGAGCGTCTAACCCCAGCTTGTTCAATTAAGCCTGGTTATAAAACCTGGAAGCTCATTGGTTTCTATGCAGAAGTGAGCCTGATTTTGCACTCTCCAGCGATAGTAAATAAACCCCATTGTGTACTTAAAAGTGGGGTATGCCTGTATACCCTATAAGGGGATTCTGACCTGCCGACACGCAGTAACTAGGCAGGAATTTCAGTAAGGCTATGTCTGTGATTTTATCAGTCTCAGTGTTACCGGGCTGCACTTAGGATAGAATATATCTGTTATCCATATCGCCACTTCAGTTGGCCTCATTGGCAACTCTAGATATCTGCGTCAATATTTTACTGATGTGCTGGTTACTGCCCAGCTTCTTCCCTCTAAAGCAGGGGTCTCCAAACTGTGGTCCGAGGGCCAGATGTGGCAATTTGCTAGCCTTTATCCGGCCCTTTGGGCACAATTCCTCCCACTGACATGAGGCACTATTCCTCCTATTGACACCAACAATAGGGCACTATATTATCCACTGATACCAATGATGGGATACTGTTCCTCCTACTAATAGGGGGAATCTTCTCTTCCTATTGACCACCAACCCTGAGGCCATATATGTTCTCACTGATGCCAGACCCGTGACTTTTTCTTCCCTTGCTGGCCCCAATCCGGCCCTCCTAAAGTCAGAAGGGAAATAAAGTGGCACTTTTGTTTGAAAAGTTTGGAGACCCCTGCTCTAAACCTTCTGTGATCTGGCTGGTGTATTCTTCTGCACCTTCACCCACCTAATGTAGAAGGGTATGACATACTCCCCACAGGTGGAACAAATAGCAATTCATAGATGACCCAGCTGATTAGCCAGTATTATGTGACAGCACTGGTACTGTAGATCTAAAATTAGTAAATGTAAAATAAAACACTAATAAAAAGTCACTGAGCTGAAAATGTCCATTTAATGTTTCTCATAATAAATATATGAGCAGATGATGATTCTTTTTTTTTTGTTTAAGTACATTTTGATGCCTAGTATAACAAAACCCCCTGCCCATAAGACTGGCGTCTACTGAATACTGTGCTGTGTGTTCGTTGTAGCAATATACAGTATAATCTTCTGTGACTACTGACAAGCTAACAATTTACTGAATGACACTAATCTTACCAAATCCTTTACATTAGCAATCCTAGCATTCATTATCATCAGTGGTGTGATTTCAAATAAAGCAGATATTCATTTCCAATGTGATTTGGCAGTTGAACCCCTTTATTATTAAAGCTGAATTTGAGACGGATATAAAAGAAATTACCAGTTTGTATGTTGTACAGTATAGCTAATGTATAGTTTAGGGGTCATTGACACAGTTGCGTTTTAATACGTTGTGTCCAGCTTCCCATTAAAATTTTGTCTGTTCCCAACTCAGTGCTGCATTTTGAAAAATAATATAATTTCTTTCGGTTTTAGTGCATTCGGAAGGCCATATTGGTCAATGGCGGTGTATTAAAGCGGAGCTCCAGGCTAAAATGCAACTAAGTCCAGAACAATAGAGCACCCTACCCCCCACACACACACGTTTTTGGATATTGTTTTTTTTTATCGTTTTGTTACTTTTTTTGTTGTTTTGAAGCTGCACTTCCATCCTACCTTCCCGTGGCACTTCATTTCTGCATTTGCGTCAGCCCCTTCTCCTTCCCCCCTGTTGCCTCCTCCTGAGACCTGTGTGCGTCCCAGAAGACGACGGGACCAATCAGAAAGCGTAGCGCGACTCACGCATACGCAGTAGGAAACCAGTTGTGAAGCCTGAAGGCTGGTTTGCCTTAATTGCAATGCCAGAGCCTGCACCCGAAGCCGACAAATCGACTTGGGGTGCCAACATCGCGGGAACCCTGGACAGGTAAGTGTCCTTATAATAAAAGTCAGCAGCTACAGTATTTGTATTTGTGCGTGTGATTTAAAATTTCTTTTTTTATAGGCTGGAACTCTGCTTTAACATGCATTTTGATGTGTTAGCAACATGATTTAACAAGTCTTGTTAACCCTGCAGGTTGAACGGAAAAAAAAATTAATCATCTATGGGTGGCCTTATTTCAAGGGTTTCTCCATGTAAAAAGGTTAAAAAAGGCTGATATAGAATATAAGCTTCGTATTGTAGCATATTCTTTTATTCGACCTTACTACATAGCACCACCTGCTGGAGTTTCTGTGCAGTGCTCGCATACATTATTGGGTTAGTGAAAAATGTGATTGGTCAAGGACAGCTCTCGGTCTGTACTAATAATCAGGCACTGGTAGGACTAGCTCCCAATCATGTGATCACTGTGACCGCCAATCACGGTGAACAGATGACTAGGCAGACTTTCTCGCCCCTCGCGTACAAACCCGGGTAAAGGGATGCCAAAGTGGACAGGACGGGGTTAAGTTGTTATGAGTTTCTAATGTAGCTTTTTTTTTTTTAGAACAGGCTTCCTATTTAAGGCGGTAGTAAAGTCATGTATGCCTTTTTTTACCTACAGGTAAGCTTATCTACAGCTTACCTGTAGATAAAATGAATATCTCTTAGGCCTCGTACAGACGACCGGATCTATCCGCTGGGATTGATCCGCGGATCAGTTCCAGCGGACAAATCTGGTCGTCTGTACGGCCTAGCGGATATTTTTCCGCGGAGATTCGTCCAGCCGATCGATTTCAAGCGGATAGAAATTTCTTAGCGTGCTAAGAAATCTATCCGCTTGAATCGTGTCCAGCGGATTGATCCGGTCGTCTGTACAGACTCACCGGATCAATCCGTCCGCTCCCATACCTCGCATGCGTCGTAATGATTCGACGCATGCGTGGAAGTAGTTGCCTTCCAGCGTCGCGCACGTCGCCGCGTCATCATCGCGTTGCTGGCTAAATTACCAGGTGAAAATAAGGAAAAAAAAACACACAAAAAAAAAGAAAACAAATGCAGCCACATCTAATGACTGTTAAAGTGTTGGTACACTTTACAGAAAAAGCGTAAAGATGATCTAACACTGGACCTCCTTCCCACCTCCCTGGTCTTTGCTGTAGTTACCGCCAGTGATTCTCAGCTATCAGGGATCCTGCAATATATTGCATTTTGTTCTTCAGTGTGGATAACTTTCATTTATGTGCAGCCACTAGAGGGAGCAGGTGCCCCATACTAGGTACATAATGAGCACAAGGCATGCATTATCTTGGGCTTACACATAGATCGTTGCTTATTTGCTCCTATCTATAAAGTGCCAAAAGCGGATACATAACACAACTGCTTTATAATATTAGAGGCGCTACCATTGCTTCTAGAAATTAAATATAATGTCCTTATCAGCAGTGTTTTGGGCATCTGAGTCATTATTACAAGGTCAAAAAAGGGTGTCATTTTTTTTGCAGTCTCCATGGCAGTAGGACCCAGCTAAAAATTCAGATGGGCTTAATATACCCCTGGTGTTTGTAAGAGAAGTCCATACTTCATTCAGCCTTTCATTGACCATACAAAATTAAAGCAGCAGTAAACTCTGATATACAATTTGCACATACATGTAAGCTTATAATAAATCTTACCAGTAGGTACGAGGAATATCTCCTAAACTTGTGTCGTTTAAGAGATGATCATAGGGCCAGATTCACAGCGGAGATACGACGGAGTATCTCAGATACTCCGTCGTATCTCTCAGAGTATCTATGCGACTGATTCATAGAATCAGTTACGCATAGATATCCATAAGATCCGACAGGTGTAATTGTTTTACACTGTCGGATCTTAGGATGCAATACCGCGGCCGCCGCTGGGGGGAGTTTGCGTCGTAAACCAGCGTCGGGTATGCAAATTAGGAGTTACAGCGATCCACAACGGATTTTCGCGTTTGCTACGTCGTCGGTAGTCTAGTTTCCCGTCGCAAAGTTAGTCGTTATTTGACCTGCCTCAACTTTACACAGCAATCGTATTGCATCACGTCCGGTTTCAGTTCCATGCAAACAAGCCATTACCGACTTGTGAAAGCTTCAAATCAAACCGATCTCGGTTTGATCTGATGTTTTCGGAGGCCAGAGGAAAACTATGGGGTCTAATATACCCCAGATCTCACCTTCGAGAGGATCTGTCACAGCCGATGCTATCACAAGGGTTGCGATGAAGCAGGGGTGGACTGGGACAAAAATTTGGCCCTGGACTTCATCCAGACCGGCCCACTTAATTTTTGCACACACACAAAAACTATACGCAATTGTCGGCGGTAAAAATAGCGGCGTTTTACCGCCGACGCTATGGGCGGCTCAGTGTGAAAGGGTCTAATAAATCAGTTACTATGACCAGCGGCAGTGCATTTACCCCCCCCCCCCCCCCCCCGCTGCATATTAAAAAAAAAAATCAGACACATACACTGACCCCCCTCCTGAAACAAACACTGTCCCCCCCCCCTCCTTACACAAACACTGACCCCCCCTCCTTACACAAACACTGCCCCCCCCTCCTTACACAAACACTGACCCCCCTCCTCACACAAACACTGACCCCCCTCCCCTCCTCACACAAACACTGACCCCCCTCCTCACACATACACTGACCCCCCTCCTTACACAAACACTGACCCCCCCTCCTTACACAAACACTGCCCCCCCCCTCCTTACACAAACACTGCCCCCCCTCCTCACACAAACACTGACCCCCCTCCCCTCCTCACACAAACACTGACCCCCCTCCTCACACAAACACTGACCCCCCTCCTCACACATACACTGACCCCCCTCCTTACACAAACACTGACCCCCCTCCTTACACAAACACTGCCCCCCCCCCTCCTTACACAAACACTGACCCCCCTCCTCACACAAACACTGACCCCCCTCCCCTCCTCACACAAACACTGACCCCCCTCCTCACACATACACTGACCCCCCTCCTTACACAAACACTGACCCCCCCTCCTTACACAAACACTGACCCCCCTCCTTACACAGTCCCCTTCTTTTTGGTATCCTTTGCAACAAAACACAGCTCCCTTTATGTCAGTGCCCCCTCCCTTACCTTACACAGCAGGGAGAAGACACTCAGAGGATGCGAAGCGTCCAAGCAGAAGGCGGGAGCTGTTCAACTTTTACAGACAGACGATTGGTTGCTAGGACTGCCCCTAGCAACCAATCACAGGCTTTTTAACTTTTTAACAGCAACTTCTGCTCGGACAGTCTTCTATTGTATGGATGAGAGCGGCTGTGGGGGGGAAGGAGGAGGAGTTACACGGGAGAGGACACACAGGCAGGATGTTCAACAGGTTCACTGTTGTCACCCTGCACAGTGCACTCCACCCTACTTGCAGTAGTGGCAACAGGTGCGGCCACCACCTTCCTCCCCAGCCAGCAGTCAGACTCTGCAGCCGCATGACCCGATATCGATGTGCGGGCCCCCTTCGTCCAGTACATAGCAAACACTGCCTGTATACATTCTGACTGTCAGAGTGTATACAGGCAGTGTTTGCAAATGTACTGGAGGAAAGGAGCCCCGCACATTGGTATCGGGCTTGCTGCTGCAGTGAGAGTGGAGCTGTCACATCCAAGCACTGATGATGGGGGTGCCCCCGCATATTGGCCCCGCCCATCCCCGACATCGTTTTGACAGCTCCACTCTCACTGCGGCCGCACGCCC
Source organism: Rana temporaria (assembly GCF_905171775.1). Classification (NCBI taxonomy): domain Eukaryota; kingdom Metazoa; phylum Chordata; class Amphibia; order Anura; family Ranidae; genus Rana; species Rana temporaria. Next base: position 68,618,190 of record NC_053490.1, read on the forward strand.
CCGCTTGCCCACCAATCATCACTGGTCTGGATGTTTACACTCAGGGCGGACTCCGGGCTTTTTGGGGACCCATTCGGGGCTTTAGCCACCCCCTCCCGACGCCCCTGAGTGACAACTGGCCCACTGAGCCATCGGCCCACCGGGAAACTCCCGGTAGTCCCGATGGCCAGTCCAACCCTGTGTTCATCCCTTGTGATAGCAATAAAGTTTATAAAAAATAATAATATTAACAGTACAGTGTTAACATTTTTTAAAATGAGTAATAAAATTTGTACAATCTTTTTTTTAAAGTTCCACTGTCCCCTCGTGCTCATGCACATAGGTGAACGCGAATGTCGGTCCGGCACGCATATGTAACTGGCAATTGCACCACACGTGTGAGTTACTGTATCACCTCGAGTGTCAAAGGGAGAGCAATGATTCTAGTGTCAGACCTCCTGTGTAACTCTAAATTGGTAAACTGTAAAGCAGGGCTTGACAAATTTGCTTGAAATCTAGGAGTCATCTAAAAAAGTTAGGAGCCAGGAACGCGCCCGTCCCGCCCAGCTTGCATCTAGAAGCGAACGCATACATGAGGAGCGCCCATATGAAAGTGTTGTTCAAACCACACATGTGAGGTATCGCCGTAATTGGTAGAGCAAGAGCAATAATTCTAACTGTAGACCTCCTCTGTAACTCAAAACATGCAACCTGTAGAGTTTTTTTTATACGTCGCCTATAGAGATTTTAAAGGGTAAAAGTTTGTCACCATTCCATGAGCGGACGCAATTTTGAAGCATGACATGTTGAGTATCAATTTACTCGGCGTAACATGATCTTTCACAATATAAAAAAAATTGGGCTAACTTTACTGCTGTCTTATTTTTTAAATAAAAAAAGTGTATTTTTTCCCAAAAAAGTGCGCTTGTAAGACCGCTGCGCAAATACGGTGTGACAGAAAGTATTGCAACGACCGCCATTTTCTTCTTTAGGGTGTTAGAATAAAAAATATATATATTGTTTGGGGGTTCTAAGAGAAGGAGATTGTTGGGCAATTAAAACAGGCAGGGAAGATCCATTAGCATTGCTGGTTGTCTTGTAATACCAACGGCCACCACAAGAGTGAGAGATGATACCGCTCTAAAAACTGCTGATCCCTTGGCTTTGCTTCCGTCCCACTAAACCAAAAAGGTGCTGGCTATGCACAGGTGCATTGGATAGAAGAAGATCCTGGACTGTCACACTCCTTAAAACGATGTCTTTATTGTACAAATGAAATCCAAAAAAACAACCAAAGCGATGCTGTCAAAATGAAGTGAACAACAGAAAAAGGGGGCTGACATGTTTCACATCATGTAAAGCTTACTAGTAGTTTTTTTTTTTTTTTTTTTTCATTTGTACAATAAAGACATCGTTTTAAGGAGTGCGGCAGTCCAGGATCTTCTTCTATCCAGGCCACCACAAGAGGGCGCCAGATTCCAGAAAGAAGCAAAGGCCACAAAGCCGCGGCCTCAATTACCGGCCGGCTCGGCTGACACGATCGCGGGGAGGGGGGGTGCACACGGAGACAGGTTACCCCAGCTGTGCCACACCAGGTCGATAATTCTAGTCGCAGTTGCGACCTGGTGCCCTGGTTTGTCGAGCCATGCTGTAAAGGCTTTAAAAGGATCTCCTATGAAGATTTGTAGGTACTGTAGTTTGGTGCCGTTCCAGGGGCGTACACAGTTTTAGAGCATGACATGTTTGGTATCATCTTTTATAAAACAATTGGGTATTATATTGTGTTTCTGCACATTGAAATTCACTAGAGTGTATTTTTTTTTTAATTGCATTTGAAATACTGCTGTGCAAATATTGTGTGTGACATACAAATATGCAACACCCACCATTTTAGGGTCTCTACTTAAAAAAAAAAAGATATAGGGCCAGATCCACGTAGCGCGGCGCTTCTTTACGTCCGGCGTAGTGTATCTCAGATACACTACGCCGCCGTAACTTACAGCGTATTTCCCGTATCCACAAAGAATTTGCGCCGTAAGTTACGGCGGCGTAGTGTAAATGTGTCGGCGTAAGGGCACGCAATTCAAATGGCTAAGTTGTGGGCGTGTTTTATGTTAATACGTCTTGACCCAACATAAATGATGTTTTTTCTGAACGGCGCATTCGCCGTCCGTGGGGGTATCCCAGTGCGCATGCTCCAAATTAACCCGCAACAAGCCAATGCTTTCGACGTGAACGTCATTCTACGCAAAGCCCTATTCGCGAACGTTTTACTCAAACGACGTACACGGCGGAAAATTTGACGCTGGCCCGACGTCCATACCTAACATTGGCTACGCCTCATATAGCAGGGGTAACGTTACGCCAAAAAATACCTTACGGAAACGACGTAAAAAATGCGCCGGCCAGACGTACGTTTTTGGATTGGCGTATCTAACTAATTTGCATACTCAACGCAGAAATAAGTTGGAAGCGCCACGTAGCGGCCAGCGTAAATATGCACCTTAGATCCGACGGCGTACTAAGACGTACGCCAGTCGGATTTAGCCCAGCTTCAGGCGTATCTTGTTTTGTGGATACAAAACAAAGATACGCTGGAGCAACCTATCAATAGATACGCCAGCGTAACTGCTTTGTGGATCTGGCCCATAATGTTTGGGGGTTCTAAGTAGTTTTCTAGCAAAATAAATAAGATTTTTACATGGACAAGACTAGAACTGGTTAAAAGGTAAGGCGCTAGTATGCAGTGTGGGGGGAGGGTAATTAAAAAAAAAAAAAGTTAAATACCCATTTTAACTGAAGTTTCTTGATTATGATGACTTTAATTCAATTTGTATTGGGTTATGACCAAATTTACAGCATTTTCTGTCTCCTTGTAGCAGGTTCACAGTTTGACCAGGAAATCTGTGTGGAAACATCAAAGCTACTTATCCAGAAATGGTAACGGGACGCCATTCAACCTGATTCCTTCCCATCAAAAACAGAAATATGAGAAAGCCAAGACTTATCTAACTAATGGCCAAGTTCCAGGCATCAATGGCTCCAGCCAAGACTTCTGTAAAACCAACGTTGGGCCACCTTGTTCTAAGAGTGGCAGCAGCACAGCGCAATGGTTCCAGCGCAGCAAGTCACTGTTGTGTTTACCAACGCTGAGCTCATTCCCCTCGTGTGAATCCTTTCCCTTTAGCGAGCCCCCTCAGTTTTACAGAAACGAACCCCAAACATTTCAGATGCCGGTGTGGCGAAGCAGCCCGCGGATCAACATTGACGACCTGGAGGGGGCTCAAGAGACTGACGTAGACACAGGAATGAAGCTTTCCAGCTCAGACCTCTCTGTCATGTCGGCCTACTCACCTCTGGATGGCTTATCCAGTGACTTAGAACCTTCTCTGCCTTCACATGGTGAGGGTGGACCAACAGTAAAACATAAGCTCTGTGAGCTTTCATATGAATCTTTTCACTCCATTTCTGAAAGGTCTTCCTGTTCTTTGATATCTTCAGTGTTGCCCAATATCTCCAGCTCTACTTCTCTGACAGAACTCAAGAAAGACAATGAAAGCCATTGCCGGAATGCTGTGGAGATCAGCAAGCAGGGGACAGAACCTGGTGGCACAGAGGAGGAAGAGTTTTATATTTGATCCAAGACAAGCCTGGTCATAGTACCATAAACTGTATTACTGTCCTCAATACATTGTAGATAATCCCAGGAATGAATAGCTCATTTCATATATCATAGAAAGAAAGTATTATTTTTTTGATCTTGCATGTAAAATATTGATTTTTTTTTATTTTTTTTGCAAATGAAGATTTCACATGTGTGTAGATCAGGCCTCGACAAAATCCAGGCGCCAGGTCGCAATTGCGACAAGAAATTGTGACCTGGCGCCTGGGGAAGCTAAGGGCTGCAGAAGGCCATAAAGGGGGGCCCGCGCCCGCCGGTAATTGAGGCCGCGGCTTTGCGGCCTTCACAGAAGGAAGCTGAGGCCAGCAGAAGGCCGCAAAGCCACAGCCTCAATTACCGGCCGGTAATTGAGGCCGCAGCTTTGCGGCCTTCACAGAAGGAAGCTGAGGACTGCAGAGGGCCGCAAAGCCGCGGCCTAAATTACCGGCGCGGGCCGGCCGGTAATTGAGGCCGCGGCTTTGCGGCCTTCACAGAAGGAAGCTGAGGACTGCAGAAGGCCGCAATGCCGCGGCTTCAATTACCGGCCGGCGCGGGCCGGCCGGTAATTGAGGCCGCGGCTTTGCGGCCTTCACAGAAGGAAGCTGAGGCCTGCAGAAGGAACCTAGGAGTGGCCATCTTGTGGTGGCCGTTGGCATTACAGGTTACATTACATTACGTTACAAGTAGCAAAAAACAGCAGTTCTAATGTGTTTTTTCACTGCCATCTCCTTCCCTCTAATTAGAACCCCCAAACATTATGTATATTTTTTATTCTAACACCCTAGAGAATAAAATGGCGGTCGTTGCAATACTTTCTGTCACACCGTATTTGCGCAGCGGTCTTACAAGCACACTTTTATTGGGAAAAATACACTTTTTTAAATTAAAAAACAGTAAAGTTAGCCCAATTTTTTTTTATATTGCGAAAGATAATGTTACGCCGAGTAAATTGATACATGTCACGCTTCAAATTTGTGTCCGCTCGTGGAATGCCGACAAACTTTTACCCTTTAAAATCTCCATAGGCGACGTTTAAAAAATTCTACAGGTTGTATGTTTTGAGTTACAGAGGAGGTCTAGGGCTAGAATTATTGCTCTCGCTCTATCAATCGCGGCGATACCTCACATGTGTGGTTTGAATACCATTCACATATGCGGGCGCTACTCATGTATACGTTCGCTTCTGCACGCAAGCTTGGCGGGATGGGGGTGCGTTTTTTGGCTCCTAACTTTTTTAGCTGGCTCCTAGATTCCAAGCAAATTTGTCAAACCCTGGTATAGATGGCAGTGTGAAGCATGGACCGGAAACTGTATGGTGTACAGACTGCACCCTGTACAACTTAAAGGCTTATGTAATAAAGCACACAGGAAACAACAAACTCTGGGTGGCTTCATTTTGTTCATATAGAAAATCATGTTTTTAAAGTTACAGGTTTAGTGGAACTTCTGCTCATCGTATTCCTCCCCCCCTCAGGTGCCACAATTGGCACCTTTCGGGGGGAGGGGGGACAGGATACCTGTCAAAGACGGGTATGCTTTACCACTTCCGGGAGTCCGGCCGCGGGGCTCCCTCCTCCCCTGGCCGCTGGGCTAATAGGAGAGAGGAGCGGGGCCTCGTGCATGCGCAGTAGGGTTCCCGGCGTGAACCATCAATGGTGACGGCAGCAGCCGACAGCTGATGGGAAACATCAGCTGCGGTGCCGACATCGAGGGACAGCAGGACAGGTAAGTCTCCATTTATTAAAAGCCAGCAGCTGCAGTATGTGTAGCTACTGGCTTTAAAAAAAATAAAAAATTCCCGGAACACTCCTTTAAAGCCAAGCTCCACCCAACAATGTTCTCATGTCTTCAGTATTGCTGTAATACATACAACTGTGGTAAATGATGCTTGACGCTGATGCATCATTAAAAATACAGGTCTGTGCTATGCAAAGGGGATAATTTCCCCGCACTTGTTATACTCGGAGTCCAATCTCCTTTGAATCTACCAAGAACATTTTCAACCAGGGTTCCTCCAGAGGTTGCTAGGGGTTCCTTGAGCGGTGTCTGATTGACCTACCATATGATGGTGCCTGCAGAGTTCTGGGTCCAACACCACTTGGCTCAGCTGTCTGTTAAGAGTGGCATTCTGATCACTGCTGTAAGGGGTATTCTTCCCACTGATCACCAATGCAAGAGGCATTTTCCCAGTTATTCCCAAATTAATCTTAACAGGGGTTCCCTGAGACCTGAAAAGCATTTCAAGGGTTTCTCTGGGATAAAAAGACCTAATTCTTCTGCTATCTGCATGAGTCACTTCTGACATGTTTTTCTGACACCAAGAGAAAATAGGTGAGGGTTGGTAGCTCCAGAGCACGGCCTGTGATTGACAGCATCAGCTCTGTTACTGTGTACTGTGTGAAGGCGGTGGCTTCCTACAGTCACCTCTCAGTTCTACTCACCAAGCTCTACAGAGTGTAAATTCAGCTTCCGCCCCCTGCTTTCTGAAGCTCAGAGTTCCCTTGTAAATTCAGGACTTTGAATATATGTAGAGGAGAGAGGGCTGCATATAAAACAGGTACAACTTATGTAAAGGGGTTGGTTTAATTGTTTAATTTATGTGTGTCACCTGAGGCCAGTCACTTCACTGGGTATAAGGGTTTGCAACCACTTTAAATAATAATAAAAAAAACTGATACAAGTACATTCACATACAATATATAGATATCTATACATCTCAAGTATGCCTCACACAAGAGATATGCAGGCTGTTATTTTTGACCTTTTCTGAAAGTGCTTGTTACCTGGCTGGCACAAGTACAGAGATAAGGAATCCCAACTTTTTATTTGCTATATGCTGGTTCTGGGTCTGTAACTCAGAATTTGTGAAGCCAGACAAAGCCAAGCATTTCATATTTTCAGCAGAATGCCAACAATGTCAGCCCATCGAACCCCAGTCCCACTACTAAGCCCTATCAAGGTGTAACGGCTACCCAAGTAGTGAGAGGGTATCAGCCGTTGGAGACGTCCTTTTCCCTGGCAAGTTGCGATATGCAAGTACAGCTGGTATATCCCATCCACGAGATCCAGAGAGAGAGTCAGGTTCAACTGTAAAAGGAGCAGAATAATAGTCCCATAGAATGCCCTTTCAAGAACGAGACAATGCTACGTTTTGAAGGGTCAAGTAGACTCTTTATTTTCAAGTACACAGCACACTTTTATACAGAATTTGGAACATCCCACCCCCTTGCCATCAGAATAATTAACATGAGCCAATTATCTATCATTTAGCCTGACGAGGTGACTAGGCGTTTCGTCTACAATTCCCCACACATATAATGAACTTTAATCACATTCTAAAAGTCATTTAGTTGAGGTAATTATCTCCTAGAGACGTCCCGTCTCTGACAACAGCTATTAACCTGCAGAACACAATAACAAGGTATTTCACAAGCCGGCTCCACTTAGCATTTCAATAGCCTGAGCTAGGCATTGAAGGGTCATTGTCCTATTGACCTAGTCAGGACAAAATAAACCACTTGTAATGTGTCCAGTACCTTCTGCAATGAACTGTCAGTAATGTCCCATCTTCTGAAATACATAGTTCCGTTACACAAGGTATGGTGCCTTTGTTAGTGAAAGTATTTGAAATGTATGTAAAGTAACTAACACAATGTAAATACTATAATAATATTGTGAGAAAATGACTAAAAGTGGACTTTATTTTGTAGTAACAACGCACAGTGAAGCTGTATAGCTGATTTTGTAATAGAGTGACCTACATAACCACAGATTCTTGGCGGTTCATATTATACAATGAGAAACCGGAGCGACCAAAATGTTTACTAATAAAATTGTAAACCGAAATCAAATTGTAAATTGTTATTTCATTAATTTAATTTGGTTTGTTGAAATATTGAAATGAGTAAAGGAAAATTATGCACTAATTAACCCCTGTGCTCCTAAGGGGTTAATTAGTGCCTAAGCCCAATTTTGCAACTTTGACATGTGTTAGTAAAACCGTACATATCATCAACTACTTTGTGCATCCAGGTGAATTATACCTTGATTTTTTCAGGACAATTTGGACTTTCATTTGGTTGTAAGTAGTTATGGATATCTCCATGGGCGTAGCATAAGGGGTTGCGGGGGTCACAATCGCAACTCTGCCCCTAGCTCCAGGGGGCCTCTGCAGCCTCCCTGTCATATTATAATATCCTCCATCTCCGATCTGCCCTAGAGCCCCACAACCACGCTCCAGTCCTAGGCTTCCACTTGACCTTCCACAGTCCACACCCCTCTGTTCTCATTAACTGGGGAGAAGCTGTGAGCCATGGGGTGTCTGTCAGAAGCTTGATCAGGTCAGAGAACCACATCAATCTGAGCCATATCAGTACTGCGAATATCATGGAAATGCTTTCTATGTCAATCCTGCAGGACTGTCTCATAGGAGGCTACAATCAAGCCTAGTACTCTTGTTACAGAGCCACTCAGCTCCTGCACTAATGAGTCCAGGTCTGGAGGCAAAGAACTAGAAACTTTTCTTAAAGGGGTTGTAAAGGTTCGTTTTTTATTTTCTAAATAGACTCCTTTAACCACTTAAGACCCGGACCAAAATGCAGCTAAAGGACCTTGCCCCTTTTTGCGATTCGGCACTGCGTCGCTTTAACTGACAATTGCACGGTCGTGCGACGTGGCTCCCAATCAAAACTGACGTCCTTTTTTTTCCCACAAATAGAGCTTTCTTTTGGTGGTATTTGATCACACCTGCAGTTTTTATTTTTTGCACTATAAACAAAAATAGAGCGACAATTTTGAAAAAAAATGCAATATTTTTTACTTTTTGCTAGAATTAATATCCCGCAAAAATATATATATAGATAGAAAAAAATTCCCTCAGTTTAGGCCGATACGTATTCTTCTACCTATTTTTGGTAAAAAAAATCGCAATAAGCGTTTATCGGTTGGTTTGCGCAAAATGTATAGCGTTTACAAAATAGGGGATAGTTTTATTGCATTTTTATTATTATTTTTTTTTTTTTCCAATAATGGCGGTGATCAGCGATTTTTTTCGTGACTGCGACATTATAGCGGACACATTTTTGGGACCATTGTAATTTTCACAGCAAAAAATGCATTTAAAATGCATTGTTTATTGTGAAAATGACAGTTGCAGTTTGGGAGTTAACCACAGGGGGTGCTGATGGGGTTATGTGTGACCTGAAGTGTGTTTACAACTGTAGGGGGGTGTGGCTGTAGGTGTGACGTCATTGATTGTATCCCCCTGTAAAAGGGATCACACGATCGATGCTGCCGCCACAGTGAAGAACGGGGAAGCTGTGTTTACACACAGCTGTCCCCGTTCTTCAGCTCCGGGGGCCGATTGCGGGACTCCAGCAGCGATCGTGTCCCGGTCACAGAGCTTCGGACCGGGTCGCGGGCACGACTGGACAATAGCACAGCACGTACCTGTACGTGCATGTGCCCAGCCGTGCCATTCTGCCGACGTATATGGGCAGGAGGCGGTCCTTAAGTGGTTAAGCTAGTGCATTGTTGATTCACTTACGTTTTCCTCCCATTTCCCTTCTAAATGTTTTTTTTCTTTGTCTGAATTTCTTACTTCCTGTTCCTCCTCAGTAAGCTGTTCAGTAAGCTGTTCTGGCTGACTAAACACCACTCAAATGATGGTGTGAAGTTTACTGAGGAGAAACAGGAAGTGAGAAATTCAAAGAAAAATAAACATTTAGAAGGGAAATCAAAGGAAAAGGTAAGTGAACCAACAATGCACTAGCTTAAAGGAACCTATTTAGAAAATAAAAGACAAACCTTTAAACCCCCTTTAAGGAAGAAAAACATTTGCCTGAGCGGTGTCTAGAATAGGACCAAGATACTCCAAGTGATGTGTCAGTTCCAGGTTCGGGACATAAAAGGGTTGTAAAGAATTATTTTTTTCCCTAAATAGCTTCCTTTACCTTAGTGCAGTCCTCCTTCACTTACCTCATCCTTCCATTTTCTTTTAAATGTCCTTATTTCTTCTGAGAAATACTCACTTCCTGTCTGTAACTACACGCAGTAATGTGAGGCTTTCTCCATGGTGTGGAGAAAGCCTCTTGAGGGGGGAGGGGGCAAGCAGGAGGGTCAGGACACTCTCTACTTTGCAGATAGAGAAAGGAGCTGTGTGTTAGTGGGCGTCCTGACACTCCTGCTCGCCCCCTCAAGGGGCTTTCTCCACACCAGGAAGAAAGCCTTGCATTACGGTGTGTAGTTACAGACAGAGGAACAGAAAGTGAGGATTTCTCAGAAGAAATAAGGACATTTAAAAGCAAAATGGAAGGATGAGGTAAGTGAAGGAGGACTGCACTAAGGTAAAGGAAGCTATTTAGGGGGGAAAAAAATTACCTTTACAACCCGTTTAACCGAGCCTTTGTAATGTGTGGATTGTCTGCATTTCATTGACAACCAGAGTTTCAGCTGACTGCTCCCTCAATTAGATATCCAAAAAATGAGAACACCCTGTAAGTGTAATAAGGCTAGCACAGACGCCAGAACCTTGGTGAACACTTAAGGTGCAGGTGATACACCAAATGGTAGGGCAACAAATACACACCAAAATAAAGGTAGCATTGACGTGCTGGAAATTGGGGACATGCAGGTATGTATCTTTGATATTCACAGAGGCTAAAAAGCCAACTTGGTAGAGGTAGGCTATGACACACTTGGTGTGAAGTTTTGGATTTGTATAACAACATCAAGAGCCTTCATGTCAAAGACAGGATGAATGTAGGGTGACCACATTTCCATACAGCCATTCAGGGACACCCCCCCCCCCCCCAGCAAGCAGCGGTCGGTGACATCACAAGGAGGCAGTGCCGCCATGACACGTGGCCGAGAGGCCCCGCCCCTTACCTATTTAAGCATTTGTTTCATGTATGGAAGCCCAACATTGCAGCTGCAGGCAGCCACTTAGATTCACAGAGTGTAATTGTTCTTGCGATGTTGGGCTAACATACATGAAACAAATGCTGTTTATATCTAAGGCACTAAAGTTGTATATAAAACCCTGTACGTTATACCACAAAAGAAATACAAATGACACAAGGGATCTGGGGTAAAAACTGCACATACACTGACCTCCGGGGGGTGTGGCTTAGCGCGACGCTCGGAGTGAGGATTGAGTGATACATGGATGGAGGGTTATCCCCATCTGCAGTATCGTCACAGGTGGGCGTGTATCACCATGCATTATAACTCCGGCAGATGCAGAGGAATAGCACGCTCTTGGAAAAAGTCCGAACGGACGAAACGTCAGAGCGCTGCTATCCAGCATCCGACCGGAAGTGACACATGCGTTCCACTGTAGGAGAAACCAGGAAGTGACAGCCACAGGAAAGCCTATAGAGCGGTCTTCAGGGGTCTACACCTAACAGTGAGCAATGCTAAAGAAACCTTTATGTGCCTGATTCAATGCATTTTCTGGTACGCACGTTTTTATGAGGGGACCATTGTATATTTGTTTTTTGGGGTAACATTAAATTTTCAAAAAACGATATTGCACCATATGGTTTTTTTCATTTTCTCATACATTTGCGAGCAATACATCCTGGAAGTAAATGCAATAACGGTGATCAAGATAGGAGAGAGGTATACAGTTTCCAAACATCCGAAAGTGATACGTGAGGTGATTTATATGGATATGGAAATGCGAGTTTAAAGAAACCATCTGGTGAGTGTTTCCCCCGAAGGGGACCCTATATCCCCCCACGTGGTGAATGCCCTTTTTTGGTGATTGGAGCACATACCTAAACTACATCTGATCGAGTCATCACACACAGCTTTTTTATTATTTTTCTCAAACCAGGAGTTTGCAGCGCTGCTGCAGGACTATTTGCATGCTCTGTGCGGGCTGTTTTTATTTTTCTGCTTTCAACAAGTGACATTTAATTTTAAGCAGCTGCTTTTATTTATATTTATTGTGTTTAATCGTGTTAGAATTTTTATTGCCTGGACTTTGTTGTCTATTCCTAAAGCGCAGGGTTGTACTATTATTAGAGGGCCACCAGGTAGTACTATTTTATATACGTTGTTTTATCCATTCACCCAGCAGCTATGGATGCCCTCAAATTTTTAAGCAATAGGAATATAGATATGAACACTTTATTTACAGCCAGTGGACCAACCGTCAGTCAGGTAAATTATAATGGGGCAATGTCAGCACTAGGTAACACATTAGAGAGACAAGTGAGAACCTGGTGGGACATATGCACCCTGGAACAATATGTGAAGGATAAAATCACCATCAGAAGTCTGAGATGGGAAATTACCCCCCAAGATGGATTGGATGATGCCAATTCCATTCGTGAATGGTTTGATTTTTTTAATGGAGTATCCGCTAAGCTTCAGGATCTTATACTATTAAGGAAAAAACGTAAAATGAAAATGTTAGAGATTAAAATTAATGAATTACAGGCACAATTAGATCCAATTAAGGATACCCAACCTATTATTGATTTTAACACTAGAACCAATAAAAGATTGGAAAAAGTAGATAAGGACACACAAAAAAAGAAGATTAAGAAATATCACAGAGACATGAATGATTATACCACCAACAATTTATATGCATGGCAATCAACTTTACCAGATAAATTGAACTTAATCAATAAACCGGCGGACGATGAAACAGTGATCAATGTGGGTGACACCACACAATCACAACCAGAAAGAAGACAAGATAACATGAGTGAAGAAGAAATAGAGATTGATTCCCCAGCACAATTCTCCACACCTATGAGAAGGGGCAGGGGAAAATCCAGAGGGATAAGGGGTAGGGGATCAAACCATAACCAACAACCAATACCTTATCCAACCCCTATTTACAATTATTATCAACCTCTAAATACGCAACAGAATAATGATGCGCCCCCACCACGTCCTTTTTTAGGGAGGGGAGGAGGGTCACAGAGGAGAGGGAGAGGTTATCCACATCCCAGGGGGAGGCCTCAACAATACCCATTACAACAATACAGAGAACAAGAATGGAGACCACAACAACCACAAACCTATTGGACCAGAGAACAAACCCAGCACCCCCAATCAAGAAACCCAACACAAGAGGATGCAGGGCAGGAAGGAGGATCCAGGAAAAGAAGTCGTCAACACTAGAAAATGGGATCTTCAATCTGAGCAAAATAGAATTGACGCATAAAGAGTTAAATATTTTGAATATGGGGCTCAAATGTGGTAAGAAAAAACCGATAAATAAGTTTGACGTGTACATAGATGTACATAAATATATTAGGAAACTAAATATAAAAAAATATTTTGTGGGCCTAAACACACAGACAGTACCCATTAATAACCATCAAGGAGTGATTAATAGTGGTTTAAAAAACAAATCTCTGTTTAACCCACCGAACAACCCTAACCATCAAATCGAGGTGTTTAAAGGACTAGTTCTGCGAGATCTGAATCAATTGAAGCCCAAGAAGAATGTGAGTGCTCAACATATAAATGAAGGTATTAAACTGTTAGAGAAAAGGAAAGATATAGTAGTGAGATCTGCTGACAAGGGAGGAGGAGTCGTGATATTATCCAAAGAGTACTATCAAAATCAGATTGAGGACATGCTATCAGACCAAAATACATATGGTTTGTTAGAACATGATCCAACACAATCATATAGAGACCAATTGGAAATATTAATACGAATCGGCTCATCTACAGGAGTATTGTCGACGAAAGAAAAAATGTACTTATTACCAGCGAGTAGCAAAATACCGACGATCTACACCCTGCCTAAGATACATAAAGACCCAGTCAATCCACCAGCCCGTCCGATTGTGAACAGCATAGACTCTATTTCGTCCAGAATGGGCCAATACCTGGATAAATTTTTACAGAAGAGTGTGAAATCAACAAGATCATATTTGAAAGATACAAAGGATTTTTTAAATTGTTTGCACAACGTCACTTTAATTGAAAATCAGCAAGTGCTACTAGTAACAGCAGATGTGTCCTCACTTTATTCCATAATTCAACATGACGATGCCACTTTAGCCCTTAATTGGGCTTTAAGTCAAAGGGATGATCTTCCACATAATCAAAAGGTGTTTATAGGCCACGCATTAAATTTCTGTTTAGCACACAATTATTTTTGGTTTGGGAACAAATTTTATACTCAAAAACGCGGTGTCGCAATGGGAGCTAAGTTTGCCCCGAGCATTGCGAATTTGTTCATGGCCGAGTGGGAAGATAAATCCATTTTTAAAGAAAGAAAAGCTGAGTTAATTTTTTATAAACGTTTTATCGACGACCTGTTTTTTATTTGGGCGGGAACAGAAGAATCTTTAAATATGTTTTTAAATATTTTAAATGATAATAATAATAACATCAGGCTCACATCAGAATGGCATCATGACACAATAAATTTTTTAGATGTAACTATTTATCGGAAAAACAATAAATTGGAAACTAAGGTCTATTTTAAACAAACAGACAGAAACAGTTACCTGCCAACAACCAGTGGTCACCACCCAAGATGGTTAAAAAACATTCCAAAGGGACAGATAATGCGGGTCAGACGTAACTGCTCAGAAACCACCAACTTCCTCAACCAATCAAGAATCCTCACGGAAAGATTTAAAGCTAAAGGATACAATCCTCAGTTTTTAGACACAATTGTGGAAGAGGTGGGAATGATACCGAGAAATAAATGTCTAGAAGAAAAGAATGACGGGAATACACAGGAAGTTCAAGTGCCTAATCCCAATGAATGGGGATTTATTTCCCAATTCCACAGTCAATATAAAGAGGTGGAATCCATTTTTTCGAAGCATTGGCACATACTGTCGCTAGACAAGAAAATAGGACCTATAATACCACAGAAACCCCAATTTATTTATAGAAAGGCATCTTCATATGCTGATACTATAGTGAAAAAAATCTTAGATCTCCCGGAAAAACCTCAAAGTTTTTGGAATAAGAACGGTTTTTTCTCGTGCAGAAAATGCAAACCTTGCAAAGAGGTGAGGAAATTACAGAGGAATTTAGATCATTTCACATCACCGTCGAACCAGCAAGATTTTGAAATAAAACATTTCATTACCTGCAACAGCACTCATGTTGTATATGCATTAAGATGCCCATGCGGTTTACTCTACATTGGTCGCACAAAAAGGAAATTAAAAATTCGGATAGGGGAACACATAAAGAACATCTACCTGGGAAATGTGGATCATAATGTATCCCTCCATTTCAAAATCAAACATAATCAAGACCCATCTGGCCTGGAATTCTGGGGCATAGAACAAGTGGAAGCACATTGGAGGAGCTCCCACAGAGTACGTGAGTTGTCCAAAAGAGAAACTCATTGGATATTCCTGACTGATGTCTTGGTGCCTAAAGGACTCAATGTGGAACTCGACATCAACTGTTTCATCAGTGACACCTAATAACGACCATCATAACCAGGGCCCAAATGCCAACTCAAGGGATAGGATTAAAATAACAAAGGGGTTATGTAATACAAATACCGTTAAGAAAGGATGAGTGCAAAGATTATCCATACCCATCTAACAAATAATGAAATATGACCATAATTGCACAAGGGCTGGTGTTCAATCATTTACCAGAAATGGCCCCAGGGGGGTAAATTAAACCTAACTCATTAGAATATAATGGGAAATAAGACATGGTGAAGTGATCCCAAACTTATACGACAATAGGTTTTTTCTTCCCCCATCATCCTATGAAATTAGGGTCAAGATGTGGTTCTTTTAGATATTTGTAAAAACAAATCCTTTTTAATCTCCATAAACATAGTTCTGCACAATGCATACAAGAATCTCTGTGATCACATGGGAATATATATTTATATTTCCATTTTTTTCTACAAAATCTGTTTTTTAAATCTGTTCTGCATTAATTTCATATATTTTTATATTAAGAGTTTTATATGAAGTTTTTTTATATATACTTTTTTATAAATGTATATATTTTTTTATATATATATATTTTATATTATATTTTAATATGAATGCATTTTTTGGTTATACATAGCTGTGTAGTTCGGGTAGTTTTACACAAGTGAGATGTATACAAATATTATGTATTTAATTTATACACATAGTGTCCTATGTCTATTTTCAGTCTATTTTAGCTTAACATTCAGTTTACACATACTTTGTTTTTTCTAAATTGACATATGCTCTGCAGAGAATGTAAGAGCCATTGTCTATGAACAAGCCAGTCAGCTACTCATATATAGATCTATTAATATTGCAGCACATTGAGTTGTGACACAAGGGGTATATTGAACCGATTGTGGCACAATGCACGGGCTATAATAAGTGTTTTCTAATGCAAGAAGTAATGATTTAGTCCACTGAGCCATACACATATATTATAACTTTCATAGACACAGAACCTGAACATGAAATGAATAGTGCATAGATGGCCGTGCACGGATGTAAACTCATCTATGAAGACAACAGTGTATGTCAGTGAGCGGAGTACAACATAACATGACCCAGTGATCTCCTCCCCTCCGGGGGGTGTGGCTTAGCGCGACGCTCGGAGTGAGGATTGAGTGATACATGGATGGAGGGTTATCCCCATCTGCAGTATCGTCACAGGTGGGCGTGTATCACCATGCATTATAACTCCGGCAGATGCAGAGGAATAGCACGCTCTTGGAAAAAGTCCGAACGGACGAAACGTCAGAGCGCTGCTATCCAGCATCCGACCGGAAGTGACACATGCGTTCCACTGTAGGAGAAACCAGGAAGTGACAGCCACAGGAAAGCCTATAGAGCGGTCTTCAGGGGTCTACACCTAACAGTGAGCAATGCTAAAGAAACCTTTATGTGCCTGATTCAATGCATTTTCTGGTACGCACGTTTTTATGAGGGGACCATTGTATATTTGTTTTTTGGGGTAACATTACATTTTCAAAAAACGATATTGCACCATATGGTTTTTTTCATTTTCTCATACATTTGCGAGCAATACATCCTGGAAGTAAATGCAATAACGGTGATCAAGATAGGAGAGAGGTATACAGTTTCCAAACATCCGAAAGTGATACGTGAGGTGATTTATATGGATATGGAAATGCGAGTTTAAAGAAACCATCTGGTGAGTGTTTCCCCCGAAGGGGACCCTATATCCCCCCACGTGGTGAATGCCCTTTTTTGGTGATTGGAGCACATACCTAAACTACATCTGATCGAGTCATCACACACAGCTTTTTTATTATTTTTCTCAAACCAGGAGTTTGCAGCGCTGCTGCAGGACTATTTGCATGCTCTGTGCGGGCTGTTTTTATTTTTCTGCTTTCAACAAGTGACATTTAATTTTAAGCAGCTGCTTTTATTTATATTTATTGTGTTTAATCGTGTTAGAATTTTTATTGCCTGGACTTTGTTGTCTATTCCTAAAGCGCAGGGTTGTACTATTATTAGAGGGCCACCAGGTAGTACTATTTTACATACACTGACCTACCCGACTACTACACTGACCTACTGTACCTGATTCCTACACTGACCTACCTGACCACTACACTGACCTTCCTGATCCCTACACTGACCCAATTGATTGCTGCATTGAAATACCTGACCACTACACTAACCTGATTTCTACACTGACCTACCTGATCATTACACTGACCTACCCGATTCCTACCCCATCCATTGGGGGAGCATGTCAGATCCTCAGCTCTAAGGGACTAATGCTGGGACCTGTAGTCCTTCATTAGGAGGATGAGGTCAGTGGCAGACTGGCAGTGCTGGGGGCATGGGTTAAGTGGCAGTGCTTGGGAAGGAATGGGATCACTAACTCTCACTTGCTGTCACCTGTTAGTGTCCATTTGGGAGGGGAGAGGGGCTTGGTGAGGGTGGGAGAAGGGGTGGGAGAGAGAGAAGGGGTGAAAGAGAGAGA
The DNA here is from genome assembly GCF_905171775.1 of Rana temporaria. Taxonomy (NCBI): domain Eukaryota; kingdom Metazoa; phylum Chordata; class Amphibia; order Anura; family Ranidae; genus Rana; species Rana temporaria. The sequence goes on from NC_053490.1 coordinate 68,635,744, forward strand.
GAGAAGGGGTGGGAGAGAGAGAAGGGGTGAGAGAGAGAGAGAAGGGGTGGGAGAGAGAGAGAGAGAGAGAAGGGGTGGGAGAGAGAGAGAGAAGGGGTGGGAGAGAGAGAGAGAGAGAAGGGGTGGGAGAGAGAGAGAGAAGGAGAGAGAGAAGGGGTGGGAGAGAGAGAGAAGGGGTGGGAGAGAGAGAGAGAAGGGGTGGGAGAGAGAGAGAGAGAAGGGGTGGGAGAGAGAGAGAGAGAAGGGGTGGGAGAGAGAGAGAGAGAAGGGGTGGGAGAGAGAGAGAGAGAGAGAGAGAAGGGGTGGGAGAGAGAGAGAGAGAGAAGGAGAGAGAGAGAGAGAGAATGGGTGGGAGAGAGAGAGAAGGGGTGGGAGAGAGAGAGAAGGGGTGGGAGAGAGAGAGCAGGGGTGGGAGAGAGAGACAGAAGGGGTGGGAGAGAGAGACAGAAAGGGGTGAGAGAGAAGGGTGGGGAGAGAGAGAGAGAAGGGGTGGGAGAGAGAGAGAAGGGGTGGAGAGGAGAGAGAAGGGGTGGGTGAGAGAGAGAGAAGGGGTGGGAGAGAGAGAGAGAAGGGGTGTGGGAGAGAGAGAGAAGGGGTGGGAGAGAGAGAGAGAAGGGGTGGGAGAGAGAGCGTGTCACCGACTGAGAGGGACATGAGAAACCTGAGGACTTTCACAGACTTATGTCCATTCCCCTTTATATTACCCCCCTTCCCCTTTATATTACCCCCCTCCCCTTTTCCTTTCTTTGGCAATGCTAACATGTATTTGGTCCTGCCAATAAAGCTTATTTGAATTGAATTGAATTGAATTGAGAAGGGGAGAGAGAGAGAGAAGGGGTGGGAGAGAGAGAGAGAAGGGGTGGGAGAGAGAAGGGGTGGGAGCGAGACAGAGAGAGAGAGAGAAAGGGTGGGAGAGAGAGAGAGAAGGGGTGCGGGAGAGAGAGAGAGAAGGGGTGCGGGAGAGAGAGAGAAAAGGGGTGCGGGAGAGAGAGAAGGGGTGGGAGAGAGAGAGAGAGAGAGCCTGGAAATGGAATTAGGGCGGCACAGACAGACCTACAAGCCCAGGGAGAGTAGACTGTGCCAGCAATGTAACCAGGGGGTCCCTGAGGATGAGGAACACTTCCTGTTACATTGCGCCAAGTACTCATCAGTGAGGGACACTCACTTCCAGAGACTCTCCGCTCTCATCCCAGACTTCAATTCTGCAGAAGAGAAGAGGAAACTCCAAATTCTACTGGGAGAAGAGGAGCCAATGGTGAAGATAGCTGCCCAATATGTGACAGCGTGTCACAGACTGAGAGGTACATGAGAGACTAAGGACTTTCACAGACTTATGTCCATTCCCCTTTATATTACCCCCCCCTCCCCTTTATATTACCCCCCCTTCCCCTTTATATTATCCCCTTCCCCTTTTCCTTGCTTTGGCAATGCTAACATGTATTTGGTCCTGCCAATAAAGCTTATTTGAATTGAATTGAATTGAATTGAGAGAAGGGGTTGGAGAGAGAAGGGGTGGGAGAGAGAGAGAGGGGGTGAGGGAGAGAGAGAAGGGGAGAGAGAGAGAGAAGGGGTGGGAGAGAGAGAGAGAGAAGGGGAGAGAGAGAGAGAAGGGGAGAGAGAGAGAGAGAGAAGGGGTGAGGGAGAGAGAGAAGGGGTGGGAGAGAGAGAGAGAGAGAAGGGGTGAGGGAGAGAGAGAAGGGGAGAGAGAGAGAGAAGGGGTGAGGGAGAGAGAAGGGGTGAGGGAGAGAAAGAAGGGGTGGGAGAGAGAGAGAAGGGGTGCGGGAGAGAGAGAGAGAGAAGGGGTGCGGGAGAGAGAGAAGGGGTGCGGGAGAGAGAGAGAGAAGGGGTGCGCGAGAGAGAGAGAGAAGGGGTGCGTGAGAGAGAGAGAAGGGGTGGGAGAGAGAGAGAAGGGGTGAGGGAGAGAGAGAAGGGGTGGGAGAGAGAGAGAGAGGGGGAGAGAGAAGGGGTGGGAGAGAGAGAGAGAAGGGGGGAGAGAGAGAGAAGGGGTGAGGGAGAGAGAGAAGGGGAGAGAGAGAGAAGGGGTGAGGGAGAGAGAGAAGGGGTGGGAGAGAGAGAGAGAAGGGGTGGGAGAGAGAGAGAGAGAAGGGGTGGGAGAGAGAGAGAGAGAGAGAGAAGGGGTGGGAGAGAGAGAGAAGGGGTGGGAGAGAGAGAGAAGGGGTGGGAGAGAGAGAGAGAGAAGGGGTGGGAGAGAGAGAGAGAGAAGGGGTGGGAGAGAGAGAGAGAGAAGGGGTGGGAGAGAGAGAGAGAGAGAGAGAGAGAAGGGGTGGGAGAGAGAGAGAGAGAGAAGGGGTGGGAGAGAGAGAGAGAAGGGGTGGGAGAGAGAGGGGAGTAGATGAGAGAGAGAGGGGGATGGGAGAGAGAGGGGGATGGAAGAGAGAGAGGGGGGGTGGTGAGTGAAATTGACCCCCTAAGCTAGCCTGCAGTCCTTTCTGTACACCCTGTCCCAGCCCCTGTCTGTGGGTAGGTGTGTGTGATGCACCTACCTCCAGACCATCCTTGTCCTCTCTGTCAGCCTTGATGATAGGCACAGCTGGAGCAGACGTTGGGAGAAGGTGTGCAGGCTCTGGGAGGATGTCACTGCTGCTCAGGTCTTCTCTCACTCCCTCTCGCGCTGTTTCTTCCAGTCAGCCTCCTGCTGCTCCCCGGGGCCCCCACTCTCTGTTGTTCTCTGATGATGCTGCTGCTCTCCCTCTCACATCAGATGCTGTGAGACTGTCCTTCTCTGGTATGTCAGGGGGCAGCCTCGGAGCTCAGCTGCTTTGGGTCCCAGCCAGGAGGCAGACCGAGCAGAAGCGCGGAGGAGGAAGTGAAATCCTCCCGCGCTTTCAGTTCTGAACACAGAGGGGTGCACTGCAGCCGTGATGTCACTGGTTGCTACACGCCAAGCGGCTGTAGCAACCAGTGAGCACAATGAAAGTCAGGTGGAGGTGGTTCTGCATGCCGCAGACAGCGCTACCGCGGCTCAGACTCTGCCGAATTCATCATGACTTTACCCAGTGCTTCATTCCGGGACATTGTATTGTCCCGGAATGAAGGCATCCGGGAACAGGGACACAGATGCCAATTAAGGGACAGTCCCGGGCAATCCGGGACACGTGGGCACCCTAGATGAATGCCTCCTTTTGGTTTTGAAACCATGAAAAGATTGGGGTGAACTCTCGGCTATCTTTCTTCCAGGGCAGCAAAGAGGCCTACTAGAGACACAGCCAAGTTGGAGGACAGCTTCAGAGAGCTGAACACTATCTTATAATCTCTACACACCACCTCACTTAACCAGACAACCACATTGTTTTCTGACCAGGTGTCCGAAAAAGCCAACAGTTTGAGAAGAAGGGGCATCCCTTCATGCTGAAGAGCATGTCTACAGTCTAGGAGGATTTAGAAGTCCAAGGTGTTTGGTGGTACCAGTGGTGTATTTAGGTTTTGTGCTGCCCTAGGCCTGACTAAACGCATGCACCCCCTAATTTAAATATGACCCACCCCTTTTTGTCAAGGCCATACCCCTTGCTGTTTAAGACCCACCCTGAAATTTTCAAGTGGACACTAGTTCTGAGGGGGGGGGGGCGCAATAAATATCCCTAATGTGCATAGATTTCCTCTCACTTCCTATTTGGCTATGGGGCAGGAAGTGAAAGAAAATCTCTGCAATGGGACCGGGATGGTAAAAAATAAACTGACAGGGGCTTTAACCCTCCCTTACTCTATCCAAAATGAAAAAAAAAGTGTTGCCTATAGTTCTACTTTAAGCACAAATTTCTGATAAAGGACTAAGAAGATAAAACCATGCCAAGGGTGAAGCGGAAAACATATATCACAGTGAGGAAGGTTTGTGTTCCAGGATGATAGGACAGTCAAATTAGAAGCAGCCCCCCCACAGTTGCGGAATGTCAGCCGCCTGCATACCGGAAGCAGTGCGGCTGCTTTATGGGGGCACTAGACTAATTTGCCTCTCAGCCCAGTCCGCCCCATAAGACTGGCGCTACACTAACAGTGTAGCGCAAGCCAGCGGGGATGCTTTTCGTGCTGCCCCCCTGCAAAGTGCTGCCCTGGGCCTTGTTGGCCTAGGCCAGTATACAGCGTTGGGTGGTACTGAGTCACTCCCTTAGGAGCAATAAACTGAACTCTTTTTGGCTTCAGAGGCAGGAAACAAATGAGCAGTTTGAGGCTTGGGCCTCTTCTGCTGGTTGTGTACTTTTTCCACTAGTAACATCCCCAATGGATATATCCATCAAAGCGTCAAACAAAAGATGTTCGCCCTCAAAAGGCATGTGCAGCAAATGTTTTTTTCATTGCTGTTTTATTGACCAAAACTTCATCCAGAAAATTCACCATATGTTCACTGACAGGAGAATTCAGGAGACGAGTCAGTTAATGTTGGTAAACTGTCCAAACAGTGATACAGAGCAGAAGGCAAAAGACCCAAACACTCTATAATGGAATAATCAGGAGCTGGTTAACCACTTCAATACCGGGCATTTTCACCCCCTTGCTGCCCAGGCCAATTTTTAGCTTTCAGCACTGTCACGCATTGAATGACAATTGCGCAGTCATGCGATGTGGCTCCCAAACAAACTTGAAGTCCTTTTTTTCCCACCAGAGCTTATTTTTGTTTCCAATATTTTATTAAGTTTTCAAAGAGAAATAAAAATCAGGGAGAGGGGTATACAAAGAAAGTTAGGAGCGGGGGGGGGGGAGGGAAAATATGCACCCGCAGTCCACATCTGGGGGGCCATCAATCCAATACAGATTATTGCATATTTACACATAACAGTTACATATCTAGTATCCAGTATCCATAACGTTCCCCCCAGAACCATCTCCTAACAGGGATAATCGTCAACTTAGCCCGGGATCCCCCAGTTGTGGCGCTATCCAGGCCCAAAGGGCCAACATACCCCAGCCCACTACCTCTGAATTGGTAACATATCAGTAGTAGAGCAGAGAGGAAGGAAGAAGAGGAGGAAAAAGGATAGAAGAGGAGAAGGGAAAGAAGAGCGAGAGAGAAAGAAAAAAAAAGGGAAAAGAAAAAACAAGAAAAAGAAAAAAAAAAGGGGGGAGGGATGGCGCATCCCCATCCACCAGCCTTGAGTTGGATCAGTGTACATTCGTGAGGTAAGTGATCCAGGGATCCCACACCTTATCAAAAACCTTGACTTTGTCATTCAGAATGGCTGACAACCTCTCGTTCACCATGATCCATGACAACTTAGACTTCAAGAGGCAAAAAGGGACAGTGGGGGATCTCCATGACTTGGCGATGGAAATTCTAGCTGCCACAAAAATAAAAGCTATCAGTTTTTTCAAGTACTTTGACGTACCCTCCACCGGGCGTCCCAGCAGTGCATGCAGAGGCGACTTAACGAGGTTCACCTGGGTTATAGAATAGATAAAATTGTAGGTGCGTATCCAGAATCGCCTCACCTTTTGACATATCCACCAAGTGTGGTACATGGAGCCGTCCTCATTGCACCCTCTAAAGCACCGCGGAGACGCCCCTGGGACAAAGGTGGCTATTCGCGCAGGGACCATGTACCACCGTAACAACACTTTGTAATTGGCCTCAATTAAAGAGGTGTTAATATAGGATCTAGACGCCCCCTGTATCAGCTTGCTCCATTCCGCCATTTCAAGAGCCGTGCCAAGATCCTGTTCCCACTTTTGCATATAAACCAACTTTTCAGTATTAGAGGACAACAAGCTGTAGATTATTGATATGTGACCGGAGTGTTTGTCAAAGGTTCTACAAAGTTGTTCCATAGCCGTTGATGTGGAGAGGTCCGAAGAGCGGTTCAAAGTCCCCAAAAAGTGAGCAATCTGAGTGTATCGAAAGTATTCAGCATTTGGAAGATCATACCTCTCCTGTAGAACCGACTTTGACAAAGCCCCCTTGTGGTCGCATAGATCCGCTATCCTCAGTAGACCCTTATTGATCCACCAATTAAAGTCCTGGGGCCGGAGACCCGGGGTGAACTCGGGGTTGTGGAATAGTGAAGCCATCGGGGTGTGTGGTGATTTAAATTGATATGTTTTTGCTAGGCGATCCCAGAGGCTCAGGGAGAATGACAGAGACGGACACATCACAGACGGCCTATTCCGTCCCCTCAGCCACATCAGGTGGCTGATCTCTCTGTCTGGAATCAAGGAAGACTCCAATCCCATCCAAAGCGGTTTGGATCGACCCGTGTGAAAACGGATCAGCTGAGCCAACTGGGCTGAGTGGTAATACTTAAGGAGGTCCGGCATACCTAATCCTCCTCCCGATTTAGGTGTGTATAATGTTTTCCTGTTCACCCTAGGCCTCTTATGGTCCCATATGTAATCGAGTAGTTTGGCCTGAAACTTCCTAAGATCCGCACTCACAACGGCTAATGGGAGAGTTCTAAATAGGTACAACACCTTAGGCAAGATGATCATCTTGACCGAATACAGCCTACCGAACCATGACGGGGTTTAGTTGACCACCTCTGAAGGTCCTCTAACAACTTGCGGAACAGGGGGGGATAGTTCTTCCTATATAGTGTAGTAAGAGTAGGTGTTAAATAAATACCCAGGTAAGGGAGGGCTTCCTCTTGCCATCTAAAAGTGTACTGACCTTGCAAGGCTCGGACTATGTGGGGCCTCAGGGAGACGCCGAGAGCCTGGGATTTGGAATGATTTACCCGCAAACCCGTAAACGTCGCAAAATGTCCCAGTACCCCCTTCAGGATTGGCAAGGAGGTAACCGGAGAGGAGAGGAGCATCAGTATGTCATCCGCGAACAGCGCACATTTATGCTCCCGTCCCCCACAGCAGACCCCCAATATGTCCGGATGTGCTCTAATCTTGGTCGCCAAGGGCTCCAAAGCCAAGATAAACAACACTGGGGACAGTGGGCAGCCTTGTCGGGTACCTCTATGTATAGGGATGTCTTGAGACTTATAGCCCTTGACCACCAAGTTGGCAACGGGAGCGTTGTATATTGTTCTAATGCCCCGTACACACCATCACTTTATGTGATGAAAAAAAATGACGTTTTTAAAAACGTCACTTTAATTGACTGTGTGTGGGGGAAAACGTCGTTTTATGTCTTGTAAAAAACGACCAAAAAAAATTGAAGCATGCTTCAATTTTATGTGTCGTTTTTCAAAAGTGCACTTTTTACTTCACAGAAATTGACCGTGTGTAGCAAAAAACGTCGTTTTGTAAGACGTTTTTTCATCCACGCATGCCCAGAAGCTACTTCAATGGTAAAACGTGGTGGAACGTAACCTCACTTTGCAAGATCATTGTGAGAAAACGATGGTGTGTAGGCAACTTCGTCTTTGAAAATTGAAGTTTCAAAAACGTCATTTTTTACTTCACAGAAAGTGTCGTTTTTTTTCATCACATAAAGTGATGGTGTGTATGCGGCATTAAGTGTCGTCAGAAAATGTGACCCAAACCCATATCTCTCTAAAATAAAAAAAAGGTAATCCCAGGATAGTGAGTCGAACGCCTTCTGCAGATCTAACCCTAGTAGTAAAGCCCCTCTCTGTCCTCCCCCATCCCAGCCCGAGTTTAGCGCAGATATGATGTCTATGATTCTTCTAGTCTGGTCTGGGGCCTGTCTATGGGGGACAAATCCCACTTGGTCAGGGTGTATGTATCGTGCTAAAAATGAGTTCACTCGGGTGGTCAATATTTTCGTCAGGAGCTTAAGGTCGACATTGATCAGCGAGATCGGGCGGTAGTTTGAGCAGTCGCTATGGTCCTTGTTGGGCTTAGGGATGACATGTATAAACGCCCTATTCTCATGTGGCGCGAGGGGGGAGCCTCCGCGTAAACCATTGAAGAGGGCACATAAATGCGGAGCTAGGATTTCCGCATATTTACGGTAGTAGTGGCCCGAGAACCCGTCCGGGCCCGGTGATTTAGAAGGGTTCAGAGACTTAATGGCCGCCACAATTTCCTCCGTTGTGAATTCTGCCTCCATCAATTCCACGTGGTCGCTAGATAACTTGGGGATAGAAAGATTACCCAAAAAAGCCTCTGCCTGAGTCCTGCTAAAGTCCCCTGGAGATTCGTACAGTTTAGAATAGAAATCGGCAAACTCTTGGAGGATCTTGTGGGGATTCTGGGTAACCTGGCCATTCTTCAGTCTCAGTTTGGGAAGAGCGGGGTTAAATGGCCTAGGGGTCAACCTTCTCGCCAGTAGTTTATTCGGCTTATCGCCCAAAGAATAAAATCTATGGTGTGACCACCTAAGATATTTCTCCGCCTTTGTAGTAAGGCTCAGGTTCAGAGCCGTACGCGCCTCGTCTATTTGGGTTCTAAAATCGAGGTGTGGGTTAGACTTCTGTTCACGCATTACCCGACGCAATTCACCTTCCTGCTGCCGAATCGTGTGTTCACGCTCCCTCTTAACCTTAGAGGAAAGCTGTATAAGCGTTCCCCGCACGGTGGCCTTATGGGCCGCCCACAGTGTCACCGGAGAGGAGACCGACGAGGAGTTTTCCTCAAAAAACTGTTTTATGGCTCGCTCGATTTCCTTTTCGAAGGCAGGGTCATTCAGTAAAGACTCGTTCAAACGCCACGATGGTGGGCCTGACTTTGCCCAGAGGTCAGTCAACACAATTTGTACCGAAGAGTGATCCGACCAAGACATGGGGATTATCGTAGCAGACGAAACGAATGAAAGCAGGGGAGAGAACGTGAACACATGATCTATGCGTGAATATGTCTTATGCACATGGGAATAGAACGTGAAGTCCCTATCAGTAGAGTGGGCGTCTCTCCACACGTCTACCAGATCATAGCTATGTAGAAGACGCGCCAGTACTCCGCTTCGTCTAGTAGCGTGTTTCAGTATTACTTTCCCGGGATTGGATCTATCTAGAACCCGATCAAGAGAGGTATTACTATCCCCGCCGAGGATCACATGGCCCGCCACGTGGGGCATTATGACCTCCAACATAGAGCGAAAGAAAGCCAATTGACCCACATTGGGGGCATAATACGATAGGAAAGTGACCTCGCTCTCGTTGATTTTCCCCACTACCATGATGTATCTACCCTCCTTATCTCTAATGACGGTGACTGGCGTGAATGGGACCTTTTTTGCAAAACATATCGCTACCCCTCTCTTTTTGTCAGGCCCATTAGATAGAAAGACCGTTGTGTATCTAGCGTTTAAATACCTGGGGGCCGAGGTCTTTGAAAAATGCGTTTCCTGTAGGAGCAGAACATCAACTCCCATTTTGTGGTACTGTTGGAAGGCCTTCGCTCGTTTTGTAGGGGAATTAATACCCTGCACATTGTGTGTTAGGATGGTGTATTTAGTAAGGGACCTATTCGCCATGTTGGTTCGGTAGTCTGTACTCACGGTTCTGGAGAAACAGGGATTCAGTCCCCGAGGGTCTCGGACCTTGTAGTGGAATCTGATCTCGGGATGGGGATGCACCAAAAGGAGGACAAGAGAGAGAAAAGAAAGTCTGGTTAAAGAAGAAAAGGCATGGAAGAAGTAAATCTGAGTTGAGTACATTACAGTTCAACAAAGACCGCCCAAAAGACGATCGCTGCCAAAACAAAAATAAGGAAAAATTCAAAATAAACCATAGCGCAAAAAATGACGAAATAGAAAGAAGGGGGAGGAGGAGGGGAGAGCGAGAAATAAACGCTAACCCCCCCCCCCCCCCCGGTCCGCCGAAAAACGGCGCGTAGTCATGGGCATAAAGAGAACAAAATTGCCCGTTAACCTGCGCGAAGTTGCCCTCACCCAACCAGGAGAGGCAAGTTCGCTATTCGTGGCATGCGTTACCACCCCGGCCCTTCACCCTCGCAACCCGATACGAGCAGGCGGAGCCCCCCCCGCCAACCACACACCCGTAGTGTATAAAGCAATTTCTAATTTCCAGTCCGGACCGGACCAACTCAGCACATAAGCTGATTACATGGTCTTATCGCGTAGCAACGGAAAAATTTAAAACACGAAACAAAAGTGACCATGAGGATATAAAAAAATAAAATAAAAAAACGAACGCGAAAAAGAAGAAGAAAAAATTTAGAATAAGGCCCTTCTCGCGGCAACTCGTATGCGGATAACATAACGAAATGAGCATAACAAAACAGACACGTCAGAACTATTCGTCCCCGTTATTGCAACCCTCACTTCTGGAGGGGTCAGCCCCAGAAATCTGTGAGGGGGCCCTGCAGGGGGGTATTTAGGTAAAGAGGTAGGCACGGATTGTGTCCAATCATCAAGTATTCGGAGGGGGCCTTCTGGCCCTGGAGCGGCCCTGCTGGGACCATAGGGGGGACACAGGCCTGTCTCCACCCCCCGGGGCACTGGTGGAAGCCTGGGGATCCATGGTGATCAGTCCCAATTCTTGGAGTAGCGCTTCTCCCGATTGAAACGAATTGAAAGAGCAGGATCTGCCTTTATATGAGAACGAGAGTCTGAATGGAAAAGACCAGCGATATTTGATGTGACGATTAATAAGATGGTTCAAGAGGGGTATAAGCGCTCTTCTCTTCTGGATCGTGAATTGCGAAATGTCCGCAAAGATTTGGACCGGGTGTTCCATAACGGTTATGTTGCCCAGCTGCCTGGCCTCCAGCATCACTTTCTCCTTGATCCTGTAGTAGTGTGGCTTGACTATAACATCCCGTGGCAGGCCGTCCGGCCTGGGGGCCGTTAAAGCGCGATGCACTCTATCGAGTTCTAGCTGGTGGGGAGAAATGTCCGGGATTAGCTGTGTCATCAAGGCATGGACTGTCTCCTCCAGGTTCAGGACCGTTTCTGGGAGGCCCCTCACCCGGAAATTGTACCTGCGAGATCTATTCTCCAAATCTTCAATCTTTGCGTTAGCGTCATCCAATTGGTCCTGTAAGGACATGATCATTTTGGAGTTTTGATTAACGCGTCTAACCGTGCCGTCCATTTTGGTTTCAATGCTATCCAGCCGTGCTCCAATATTTTGGAAATCTGACTTTATCCCAGAAGTAATCATTGTGCATGCTTTAGTCAGTTCTTGTTGTAAAAGGGCTGAGAATCTGGCCAGAAGCACAGTGTCTCCAGAATATGAGGAAGCAGGGGCAGGGGCATGGGCAGGGGACATCAGGAGCGCGGAGCTTCCCTGGCTGAATGTGATCTCAGCTAATTCAGCCATCTGTCTGTCTGTGGACGAAGCTGGGGATGTGGTAAACAGCAGTGGTGCTTCATCAGGGGAACCAGGCAAGGTGAGATGGTGAGGCCCTAGGCCCAGGTCAGAGCATGGGGAGGGGGTCCCAATTTGTGACTGTGAAGAGAAGGGGTCTCTATGTACTTCAGCCTGGATGGACATTATATTGCCAGGGCCATGAGTGTCAGTCTCTGGGTCTAGGCCTCCGCCTGTCAGCGCTACTTTGCCACCCAGCGCCATCACACTTAGGGGGGCCTGATGCAAGGGAGAGCCATCTCCTCCTCCAGCTGTATGGCCAGGCTGTATCTGTCCCCAGGGCGATTGTGCCCTTGTCTGCAGAGTGTCCCGCTCCGCGTCTCCCCCTCCCCTCCTCACCTCCTCCGCTCGATCCTCCGGCCTGTCCCGGGAGCCGCCACGTGTAGTGTCTCCCCTGCCCGGCGCCATCTTAGGCTGGGGAGATTGCTGCTGGGCCTGAGAGCGCGTCTTGCGGGAATGCTGTGAGGGTCGGCGCTGATTAAATTTGTTGCCGGCGGTCCTCCGCTGCATGGTCCGGGTCCCAGTAGTGGGGTGTGCTGGCCAGGGTCCGATCCGCCCGCTCAGGTGCTGATTATAGCTTGAAGGGCCGCGGCTGTGCGGAGCTCGATCAGCTCATGACCGTCCTCGGCGCCGCGCGCATGCGCACTACCAGATCTTATTTTTGCTGGTATTTGATCATCTCTGTGGTTTTTAGTTTTTCCGCTATAAACAAAAAAAGACTGAAAATTTTGAAAAAAACACAAAATATTTTACTTTTTGCTATAATAAATATGCCAATATTTAAAAAAATATATATATATATTTTCTCAGTTTAGTCCGATATGTATTCTACATATTTTTGGTAAAAAAAAATTGCAATAAGCGTATAGTGACTGGTTTGTGCAAAAGTTATAGCGCCTACAAAATAGGGGATAGATTTAGGATATTTGTTTTTACTAGTAATGGCGGCTATCTGCAATTTTGTCAGGACTGCGATATTGCGGCGGACAGATCGGATACTTTTAACACTTTTTTGGGACCATTCACATTTATACAGCTATAAATATGCACTGATTACTGTATAATGCAGTGTTTCCCAACTCCAGTGCTCAAGGCACACCAACAGGTCATGTTTTCAGGCTTTCCATTATTTTGCACATGTTAAATGTCCTTATTTCTTCACTGCCTTAGTAATTACCACAGCTGTTTCATCTAAGGCAGTGAAACTGATCAAATCACCTGTGCAAAATAATGGAAATCCTGAAAACATGACCTGTTGGTGTGCCTTGAGGACTGGAGTTGGGAAACACTGGTATAATGTGACTGGCAGGGAAGAAGTTAACACTAGGGGGCAATCAAGGGGTTAAATTTGTTCCCTAGGGAGTGATTCTAACTGTGGGGGGAGGGGACTGACTGGGGGAGGTGACCAATCGGTGTCCCTATGTACAAGGGACACACCATCGGTCTCCTCTCCTTGACAGGACGTGGATCTCTGTGTTTACACACAGAGATCCACATCTCTGGCTCTGTAACGCATGTGCACCCGAGTGATACGGGTGATGCCGAACCTCACTGTGCGTCACTCACCTGGAGGATGCAGGAAGCGTCCGTAGGCCTGAGTGCAGAAGCCAGGTAAGGAGGGATGCAGCGCTGGTGGAGAGGGCGGGAGTGCCAAGATGGCTGCCGGAGCCCAGAACTAGGCCGAAGCCACGGTCTGGATTTGGGGCTGCCACCGTGCGGGAGGGCACCGCTTTGTTCAGACCCCCGCCCAGTCAGAAGCCCGTGGAGCAGGATCTGCATGCGGTGAGGGAGCCAGACACCAGGGAGGCCGGGATACAGTGCTGGTGGAGAGGCCGGGAGGAGCAAGATGGCCGCTGGATCCAAAGACTAGGCCGAAGCCGCGGCCTATAGTAGTGGCTGCCGACATACGGAGGAGCGTAGCACCGTTCATGTACACTGACTCGAGTATAAGCCCAGGGGGCATTTTCACCCTAAAATAAAGGGCTGAAAGACTTGGCTTATACTCGAGTATATACGGGTAAATGTCTAGCTTCAAAATTTCTGAGTGACAGACTCAGAACCAGCATACAGCAAATAAAAAGTTAGGATTCCTTATCTCTGTACTTGTGCCAGGTCAGTGCCAGGTCAATACCAGCCAGGTAACAAGCACTTTCAGAAGAAGTCAGAAATAACAGTCTCTCTTGTGTGAGGCATACTTGAGAGGTATAAATATCTATATATGTGAATGTACCTGTATCTTGTATCAGTTTTTGTTTTTTGTATTTATTTAAAATGGCTGTAAACCCTTACATATACCCAATGAATTGACTAGCCTCAGGTGATACGCAGAGAGGAAACAAACCCTCCTACATACGTTGTACCTGCAGTCATCTGCAGTCTTCTGTTCTCTACAACAGTTCAAAGTCTAGAATTTATAAAGATTGTATGAGCTGTCAGAACAAAAAGGGATGGAGAGCTGAAATTTCACTCTGCAGAGCTCAGTGAGGATAGCTCTGAGAGCTGATTGGAGGGAAAAGACACACCCCTCTTCACACAGCACACAGGTACAGCTGAGGCTATCAATCACAGGCTGTGTGCTGGAGGTCCTCCCATGTCACCCTTTTTCTCCTGGTGTCAGGAAAACTTGTCAGAAGTGACTCATGCAGATAGAAGAGGAATAAAGCAGCAGACAAAAATGACATTCTGTGTTCTAGACACTATAGAGGGATATGCTTTGTTCATATTTCATGTCTGAGGTTTACAATCACTTTAACGAGGATCAAATAAATCACCTTACATAGGAGGCAGTCTGCAGCTGCTGTGATTTTTCCTTATGAAATGAAATGTCACTTGGGTATATTTTATATACTACATGTAAATACTGTATAATACAGCCTCGGAGTAATTTCCTGTATATATACTTAGTCCAGGCTTCCTTTGCACTGAACCAATGTGATTGATCTCCGGTGTTTGTAAAGGAGACAGTTGGCATATATAGTTTTAAGGCTTTTGGCTAAGGACTCTTGTCTGTGAAGAATAACAACGTACACTATGAATTCACTTTTATGGGTGATTTATCTCCAGCTGCCGACAGCTTCGCTTGATAAATTAGCGCTCAGCCTCAGGAATGATTTCTATGAGCAATTATTTTATTGTCAGTGCATTGGGACTATCAAGAAAGATCAAATTGTAACAAAAAGTTCTATAAAAACCTTATCTCTAAGCAGACAGCTAATTAATAAGGGATAGCTACGCTACACACAGTGATTGAATAAAATACTGTAAAGTTGACATATTATTATAATTAGAAAGATTTTCTAGTAATTAGCAGAAATGTGCACTGTATCCCAGAAACAAGCAGAATTAGACAAAGACAAGTAAAAGCCAAAGAATGTATTTATTATTTCTGTTTGACTATGAAGGTGGGCGCTGCTCTTTTAGTAAATCCCTTAGATCCCATTGCCTTGTTCCCAAGTATGTGCAGTGCCTTCCTGGGAAAGTGCAGTATAGTTGGCACCAGTTGTGTACCATATGCACAAACCTGTAAGCCAGCCTTCATATAGTTTATGATCTATGTGTGCCTGGATTCAAAATACATTCTAATAGCACCTGAAGGAAATACAGCATAGCTAGCCCTGGGGCAGTGGCGTCACTAGGGTTGGTGTCACCCAGTGTGGTAAAACATGGTGTCACCCCCCCTCTCTACCAACTATAGTCGCCCCTCAGTACAGACACCCCTCCACTAAGTATAGACCCCCCTCCACCAATTATAGTTCTCCCTCAGTACAGATCTCCCTCAACTAAGTATAGACCCCACTCCACCAATTATAGTCCTCCCTCAGTACAGACCCCCCTCCGTTTGTGCAGACCCCCTACTAAGTATAAACCCCCCCCCCCCTCAGTATAGACCTCCCCCTCAGTACAGACCCCCAGGACAAATTACCCCCCTCCTACAATAGTACAGACCCCGCTTCATGGCAAACCACCCCCCTCTATTAGTACAGCCCCCCCACCCATGAGAAACCACCCCCCTTCATAAGTACAGACCCCCCTCAGGACAAACCACCCCCTCCATTAGTACAGACCCCCTTGAATGAATGAATGAATGAATGAATGAATGACTTGTATAGCGCTGCACATGCAAACTGAATCGCCTCTGGGCGCTTTTTCCAGCCAGAGTCTGCTTGGCTAGTGCGGTCATTTTACCCCGTAGGATCTCGACCACCCCCCTCCATTAGTACAGACCCCCCTCAGGACAAACCACCCCCCCTCCATTAGTACAAATCACCCCCCTCCATTAGTACAGACCCCCTTCAGGACAAACCACCCCCCTCCATTAGTACAGACCCCCCTCAGGACAAACCACCTCCCCTCCATTAGTACAAATCACCCCCCTCCATTAGTACAGACCCCCTTCAGGACAAACCACCCCCCTCCATTAGTACAGACCCCCTTCAGGACAAACCACCCCCTCCATTAGTACAGACCCCCCCTCAGGACAAACCACCCCCCTCCATTAGTACAGACCCCCATTAGGACAAACCACCCCCCTCCATTAGTACAAACCACCCCCCTCTATTAGTACAGACCCCCCTCCCTCCATTAGTACAGACCCCCCTCAGGACAAACCACCCTCCCTCCATTAGTACAGACCTCCCTCAGGACAAAGTATGAACAGCGATCTATCATTTCCCCTAGTAAGTCCCACCTCCCCCACTCAGTTAGAACACAGAGAGGGAACACAATTAACCCCTTGATCGCCCCCTAGCATTAACCCCTTCACTGCCAGTGACATTTTTACAGTAACCAGTGCATTTTTATAGCACGGATCGCTGTAAAATTGTCCACGGTCCCAAAAATGTGTCAAAGGTGTGCGATCTGTCCGCCATAATGTCGCAGTACCGATAAAAATCACAGTATTTGACAGTAATCAGTGCATTTTTATAGCACGGATCGCTGTTAAATTGTCCATGGTCCCAAAAATGTGTCAAAGGTGTCTGATTTGTCCGCCATAATGTCGCAGTACCGATAAAAATCACAGATTGCCACCTTTACTAGTAAAATAAATAATAAAAATGCCATAATTTTATCCTCTATTTTGTAGATGCTATAACTTTTGCAAAAACCAATCAATATACACTTATTGCGTTTTTTTTTTACCAAAAATATCTAGAAGAATACATATCGGCCTAAAAAAATCGTTTTTTTGAAAAACTATTTGGGATATTTATTAGAGCACAAAGATATTGTGGTTTTTTTTTTTTTTTAATTGTCGCTGTTCTTTTGATTATAGCGCAAAAAATAAAAACCGCAGGGGGGTAATCCCACCAATACCACCAAAAGAAAGCTATATTTGTGGGGGGGGAAAAGGATGCAAATTTTGTTTGGGTACAGCGTCGCACAACCGCGCAATTCTCAGTTAAAGCGACGCATTGCCAAATTTTAAAAAGTGCTCTGGTCAGGAAGGGGGTAAATTCTTCCAGGGCTGAAGCGTTAAAAGCATTTTAGAATCCTAGCCCGCTGAGTATTTCCATATTGTTCGATCCCACAGGCTTAGATGCAGTTTCCAAATATTCGGCCTTTGTGCTTGGCACTCGCATTATTGAATTTGGGGGAACTGAAATGTTTTTAGAAATACAAAGTGTCACCTGTCATGTAACATTTTCCATGTCCTCTTCTGGGCTTTGCCATTACTATTCACAACAATTTGAGCGCATGCTGTGAGATCTTAACTTATTAGGCAAAGATTTCCCCTTATAGCAGAGAAGGGAAAAACATGAAAGGGAAAAACTGGAACATCTTAACACTTCAGTGCCAGCCACCAAGCACAGATTAAGAGCTTGCAGCAGACTATTGCTCTAAGCTCGGAGTGATATGGCACCAAGCGGTTCCTGGGCACAGGATAATTATTGTTCTTGAAAACACAACAAACAACAATTCATTTATTTTATATTAGAATTACACCTAATAATCCATATTTTTTACTATATTCATCTAATATTGATGTTGCTGTTATCGTTATTAGTTAATAAGACAACGTCCTCTACAGCACTGTACAAAGTATGTTAATATTAATACACTTGGCACCGCGGAACAAGGGAGGGGTGTTTCCATTGGTAATTAGGACATCGGGCAGCGTGCTAACCCAGAACTGCGTCTGGCAAATTTGTGCGCTTAAAGTGGAACTGTACTCTAAAAGGGAACATCTAGAAGTAGAACTAAAACGTTGTTTTCCATTTTGTATGGAGCAAGGTAGGGTTATAACCCCCATCAGTTTTCTTTTTTCTTTTGCCTATCTGTGTCCCACTGAGGAGATATCTCTTAAAGCGGAGTTCCACCCAAAAATGGAACTTCCGCTTTTCTGGTTCCCCCCCCCCCCCTCTGGTGTCACAATTGGCTCCTTTCAGGGGGGAGCAGATACCTGTGTAATACAGGTATTCTGCTCCAGCTTCCGGGCAAAGATACCCGAGCCACCCGCGGGTATCTACGCGCCCCTTACGGCGCTTTCTCCCCCCCAGCTGTCTTCTGGGAGACACACGGGTCCCAGAAGACAGCAGGGACCAGTGGGAACACGCAGCACGAGTCGCACATGCGCAGTAGGGAACCAGGAAGTGAAGCCGCAAGGCTTCTCCTGGGCTTCCTTCTGGGTTTGCTCTGTTTTGGGCACTGGAATGGCTGCTGTTTTAAATGCTGCTTTATGCATTGACATACCTGCTTAGACCCAATCACCAATCTTGTCCCCAAATATCACCCAAACCGTCCTCTCTGCTCTTCTCAAGACCTCCTACTCTTAAGCTCTCTCGTCTCCTCCTCCCATGCTTATCTCCAGGACTTCTCAAGAGCCTCTCTCATCCTCTGGAACTCGCTACCTCAACCTGTAAGGCTATCCTCTACTCTTGCTACCTTCAGGCGATCCCTGAAAACTCGTCTCTTCAGGGAAGCCCATCACGTCTCCAACTAATCTTTTACCACTTCCATCAGCTCATTCCCCACAGTTGCAACCTTTTGTACCACCTGCCCCACCCTATTAGATTGTAAGCTCTTCTGAGCAGGGCCCTCTTGTATTTTAGTGTATTATAACTGTATTGTCTCCCTTTTATATTGTAAAGCGCTGCCGCTATATAAATTCTGTATAATAATAATAATAGTCCCAGTCTGTCCAGACAGTATGGTCTCTGCTGACTTAGCACCACCCACAGGCAGCTTAACCACATAGCGACCGCCACACGCACTTTTACGTCTACACAATGGCAGGCAAATGGGCGTACCTGTATATCCCTTTAAATTTGGCGCCCGCCACATGCCTCGTGAGTGCGCTCGCGGGTCCCGGGAACTTGATGTAATTTTCACAGTATTCAGTGCATTTTTATAGCACTGGTCGCTGTAAAAAAGATGATGCCATAAAATGATTCCCTATTTTGTAGATGCTTTAACTTTTGCGCAAACCAGGCTCTCAGCGGCACAATGAGATACTGAGCCAGCTGCCGGTCGGGAATCTGGGCGGATCTCTGCAGAGCCTGGACCGGCTTTGTCACATCAGCCGACAGTGGGTTTTAGCCTGCTGTCAGCTGAATCTGGGTCACAGAAGTGCAGAACTAAATACAGTCATGTGTTCCACCCACAGGAGAAGTATGGCCAAAAGAGCTTAGGCCATACTTCTTCTTTAGGTTCGAATCACACTGCTGCGACTTGTAATGCGACTTGAGAGTTTAAAGACACACCCCAATACCTGCAATCATAGGCATGCGCAAGGGGTGTGCCAGGTGTGCCTGGGCACACCCTAATCCTGGGGTTGGCAACCTGTCAATGGTCGGCAGGCGATAGGTAAACCGCAATCCTTCCTTGCCGACCCTCAGAACCTGGACAGGAGAGGTGACGGAGGTGGAATTTAGTGGAACCAATCTGTATGTTCCTCCTGCAGCAGCTAGAAAGTAGGCTTCTCCTCCTCTCCCTTTTGTCAATATTCAGCTGCCACAGGAGTTAAATATAGGGGATCTGGACTAATATATGCCACCCCTTCTTTCCCTGTTCCTCTTCCTTCTGTTGTCTGGATCCCCCATGCGCTCCCTTGCTCCCCCTCCCCCCCATTGTTTCAGGATGGAGAATGGGGAAGAGGCCGTTAAATATGTCAAACGCATATGTGTTGGAGCTTTAGGCTGCACACCCTAATGCAATGGGCTGCGCACAACTATGCCTGCAATGCAAACATTCTAATCTGTGGAAAAAATCCACCCTCCAAAAAAAAAAAAAAACAAGCACTAATCTGCATACTCCCCCTAAGAATAAATCCCCCTTCCTCCCAATACAAATTTCCCCCCCGCCTTCCCCAAATTTCCCCTCTGCCTTCCCCAAATTTCCCCTCCTAGAACAATTCTTACCCCCTGCCACCCCCCACCCCCAAATTCTCCCTCCTAACACAAATTCCCTTCCCAAATCTCCCAAACCAAATTTATGTCCTTTTTTACCCACAAATAGAGCTTTCTTTTGGTGGTATTTGATCACCTCTGCGGTACATTTTGCTATAATAAATATCCCCCAAAAAGTTTTTAACAACACATTTCTTCATCGGTTTAGGCCAATATATATTTTTCTACATATTTATTTGGTAAAAAAAAAATCGCAATAAGCGTATATTGATTGGTTTGCGCAAAAGTTATCGCTTCTACAAACTATGGGAAAGATTTATGGCATTTTTATTTTTTTTATTTTTTTTACTAGTAATGGCGATGATCTGCGTATTTTAGCAGCACTGCGGCATTGCAGCAGACAGATCGGACACTTTTGACACATTTTTGGGACCATTGACATTAATATAGCGATCAGAGCTAAAAAAATGCACTGATTACTGTGTAAATGTCACTGGCAGGGAAGGGGTTAACACTAGGGGGCGATCAAGCGTAAAGTTAACTGTGTTGCCTAGTTAGTGTTTCTTACTGTATGGGGACAGGACTGACTAAGGGAGGAGACATATTGCTGTTCCTTCTTAGTAGGAAGAAACGATTTGTCTCCTCTCCCCTGACAGGACAGTGATTTGTGTGTTACACACACAAATCCTTGTTTTATTGCTCGTTCCCGCAATTGAAGGTGGCCGGCAGCAATCCTGCCCACCGGCCATGCGCATCGGGTCCCCTGCTGTCCCACAGGTGCATGCACGTGCTTCCAGCGGCTCTTAAAGGGGACGACGTACCCATACGGCGATTCGTGGGAACATGCCACTTTGCAAACGTGAGCCAGTCAGCAAGTGGTTAATTTGGAAATATTCAAATTAACGAAGACCTGTTTAACAAATTTTTCAGAAATTTTGAAAATTCAAATCCAAAAATTAAAAAGCACGAAAATCTGAAATTCGAAAGTCCAGCACGAAAATCTGAAATTTAAAAATTAGAAAATTCTAAAATCAAAAATAATAACTAACTAACTAATAATAACTATTACTAGCTATTAAATTATAGGTATTGGAATTTCCTTTCAAATTTGGCTGTTCGTGAACATAACAAATACGAATTTATCCGAAGTTACGAATTATCCGAAATAATGAATGCTGCATCTAAATGAATGGAACATAACTAATAATACTAAATTATAATAAAAAAAATTATTATTATTTATTATTGTTAATGCATTACATTACATTCATTTAGATGGGGAATTCTTTATTTCAGATCATTCGTAACTTCGGAAAAATTTGTATTTGTTACGTTCACTAACAGCCAAATTTGAAAGAAAATTCCAATACCTATAATTTAATAGTTAGTTATTGTTAGTTACCGTAGTTAGTTATTATTTCGGATTTTCAAATTTTTGGATTTTCGTTCTTATTTTCGGAATTATCGAAATAAGGAATATCGCACCTAAATGAATGGAATGTTTTATTCGTTTAGATGTGGTATTCGTTATTTCGATAATTCGTAAGAACGAAATTCCAAAAATAAAAACGAAAATCCAAAAATTCTAAAATTCTAAATAATAACTAACTTACTAAAAATAACTAACTATTAAATTATAGGTATTGGAATTTGAATTTTTGAATTCAAATTTTTCCAAAGTTACGAATTTATTCTAAGGCTCCATGCACACTGAAGCTAAAAAAAGCTATTGAAAAAACACTAGAATTTTTTCAGGGAGCCTTTCAAAGTTTTTTAGCGTTTTTGCAATAGCGTTTATTAGCGTTTTTCAGTGTAGCATTTTTTTTTTCAATGGATAAAAAATGCAAAAAAATCGTTTTTTTGCGGTTTTAAGCGTTTTGCCTTTTTTCGCATTTTCCTCGCAGAAAAACTGCACTTTGAACGCAAATTTCGGGCGTTCAGAAAAAAGCCAATAAACTCCAAAGCGTATAAACACTAAAAAATGCCCATGTGTGCAAGGGCACATAGGCTAACATAGAGTTCAGTTTATGGGCTTTTTAAAAAAAGCCCAAAACGCCAATAAACTGCAGTTTATCAGCTTCGGTGTGCATGGAGCCTAAACAATGAATTTTCGATCATAACGAATGTCCGGAAAAACAAAAACAAAAAGCGAATGAAACAAAAACAATTTTTATTTGGCACTACACATGTCTACAGTGGGCCAAGCAGTCTTCACTGGATGCCATTGTGACAAAGAATGAACACACAGAAATAGACAAAAGGGTGTATTTATAAAAAAAAATAAAAAATCACAGAGCTTTTTGTCCTGAGAAACTGGGTGTACTGTACTTTCATTCTGTCTGAATGATGGCAAAATCAAATGTTGCTATTCTATTTTCTCTCCAGGCCACTAGATGGAGTTGAGGATCACAGGAGATAAATACTTATTTATAATAATGATCAGCTCCATCTAGTGTTTGTAATGCAGTATTTTCATGATTCATGCTATTCTTACGAATGAAGAACATTTAGAAAAAAAAATCTATTAATTTTGTATTGTATTAAAATTTTATTTTGCCAACATTCGCACAGAACAAATATACATACAACTTTGCTGGACAAATAGCTCTGCAATTTTTCAAATTACATAAATACAATAAACATATAAACTCTGTATGCAGCGCTAAACAAACATGTTCAAATACAGTCCATGACAGGTATATTGAAGAGTAGAAAGAGCCCCGCACCAGCTTCAGTGTGAAGAAACAGCACAACACACCACCATGTTTACAGCCAATCTGCTTACCAGAAGCTAGATGTAACAAGCTCAAATCATGGATGATGGATCGATTAGAAATCTGTCTGCATCGATCAACAGTAGATGGACAACTTCACAGCTTATAGACGAGTGTTGGAACATCTCATATCATATAAATGGATCAGTAGTACCAAGATTGCAAGCATACGTTTCCTTTATGCTTGCTCCACTTGGCTCGACTCCCCAATCACAAGGAATGTGCCATAGTGATAGACATGAAGAGATGCATAGTGATAGACATGAAGAGATGCATAGTGATAGACATGAAGAGATGCATAGTGATAGACATGAAGAGATGCATAGTGATAGACATGAAGAGATGCATAGTGAAATAGGTTTTTAAAACATGAGACAATTTATTAAAATTGTACTTACAAAAGCATGAATAAAACGAGCATCAAAAAAATGTGTGCAGTACCGCGGCTCATAGCGTGCTTGTGTTCACAGTGGGGACCCGACTAACGTGCTTCTACCAATAGGACATTGTCAGAGGCGTGATTTGACAGCTCAAATCGCATGACAAGTTCCAGCCTATTGCCGGAAATGGCAATGTTCAAATCAGTGCTACAATGACTTTGCGGTCCACAGTCCATACACCCATCGCACACGTTCCTGAAATTAGATCTTAAAGCGGAGGTTCACCCGTACAATATACTTTTTCCCCTTAGATGGATGCTCGTTTTGTCTAGGGGAATCGGCTAGTTGTTTTAAAATATGAGCTGTACTTACGGTTTACGAGATGCATCCTCTCCGTCGCTTCCAGGTATGGGCTGCAGGACTGGGCGTTCCTATTTTGATTGACAGTCTTCCGAGAGGCTTCCGACGGTCGCATCCATCGCGTCACGATTTTCCGAAAGAAGCCGAACGTCGGTGCGCAGGCGCAGTATAGAGCCGCACCGACGTTCGGCTTCTTTCGGCTACTAGTGACGCGATGGATGCGACCGTCGGAAGCCTCTCGGAAGACTGTCAATCAAGAAGGAACACCCGCTCCCAAAGACCCATACCCGTAAGCGACGGAGAAGATGCATCTCGAAAACGGTAAGTACAGCTCATATTTTCTAACAACTAGCTGATTCCCCTAGACAAAACGAGCAGGAATCTAAGGGGATTGTTTGAAAAAAAAGTTTAATGAGTGAACTCCCGCTTTAAGGCAATAGGTGCTGTAGCAACCACAAGCTGGATACTGGAACCTGTCTGATATGTAGATATTGCGGGCCTTGCTGACTAGCATCTCTGGTTTCCCAACTACAACCAGCTGCTTAGAGCCGATTGGCTGGCTTGGCTGGTTGCATGGTGACCAATGCCGATGACAGGGCACATCTAAGCATATGCCGCAGACACCTCGTAACTGATCGGCTTACTGGGGCTGATCCTGATCGGGCACATTTACTGATCGGCAGATGCTTCTGACCAGGGGCGGACTGACCATTGAGTCACTCGGGCACTGCCCGAGGGCCCCATGCCACTAGGGGGCCCCATCTGGGTTGCCAGGCTCAGTAAAACCAGGGACAGTATGTAAAAATCTGTGTTTTTTTTAGATCTGTCCCTGATATGTCCGAAAATGACATGCTTTTAATGTGAATATCCAAAGATTTTAGCTGCCCGCCTCTGCACTACCTCCTGGCGTGGTGGCCATCTGTAAGCCAGAGGGG
Source organism: Rana temporaria (assembly GCF_905171775.1). Classification (NCBI taxonomy): domain Eukaryota; kingdom Metazoa; phylum Chordata; class Amphibia; order Anura; family Ranidae; genus Rana; species Rana temporaria. The sequence goes on from NC_053490.1 coordinate 68,659,733, forward strand.
CCCCATACTCTTCTATTGCCCGGGGGCCCCATGAGTTGTCAGTCCGCCCCTGCTTCTGACCATCATGCTAAATACCTGCATATGTACAATTATGTAAAGGGCCAAAGAGTCCCAGCACTGCCAGTTTGCTATGTTTCCCAGCCGCAGCTGACAATGCTCAGCATACATACAGTACATATACATATATGAAACCCTGGCGACCGAGAAAGGATTAAAAACCACCACAAAGCCGCAGAGGCACTTTGCCGGCGGTATAGCCGCAGTGCCCCTTGATTTCAATGGGTAGGAGTGGTGGAGGAGCGGTATACACGCCACTCCTCTACCGCTCCAAAGATGCTGCTAGCAGGACTTTTTTTTACCTTTTAGGGCCCTTTCACACACACGGACAAACGATCCGTTTATTACAAGTCCGTTTACGGACTTGTAATGTATCCCTAAGGGGGTTGCAGACGTTAGCGGATGATGCTTCCGCTAACGTCCGCAACCATCCGCGTCCGCAAAGATCCGCTTTTGCGGACGGAAGAAAACCCTATTTTTCTTCTGTCCGGCGGAACGGATCGGATGAATACGGACACACGGTTCGTATTCATCCGATTCCCCATAGGGGAGAGCGGAGGAGAGACAGGGCGGTCTCTGCACTGTGTGCGGGGACCGCCCTGTCCGCCAACAGCTCAGCAGGGATTAACGGAGGAATCCCGCTGAGCCAAACGGGCTAACGTTCAATACGGATCCGCTCCGTGTGAAAGAGCCCTTAGACAACAAAATCTTAATTAACAAGAATTCAATTACAGGTGTGTCTGATTATTCATTAAACAGGTGTCCAGCAGACAGGGGCGGACTGACAACTCATGGGGCCCCCGGGCAATAGAAGATTATGGGGCCCCTGGGCTTACAGATGGCCACCATGCCAGGAGGCAGTGCAGAGGTGGGGCAGCTAAAATCTCGGGATTTTCACATCAAAAGCATGTCAGTTTCGGACATATCAGGGACAGATGTAAAAAAAACATAGATTTTTACATACTGTCCCTGGTTTTACTGAGCCTGGCATCCCTGATGGGGCCCCCTAGTGGCATGGGGCCCTCGGGCAGTGCCGAGTGACTCAATGATCAGTCCGCCCCTGCCAGCAGACAGTTGAAATAAAAGGGAATTACTTAACAAAGAAAACCCCTCCCTTTTAATGCTATCCGCAATGGCACCACATGGACGAGAACATTTTTACTTATCAGTCAGAATACTGATACGAAAATGTATTTAACAAAGATGGAACTGCAACCATCTCACAGAGACGTCCATGCCATCCACTAAGTAATAGGAATAGTGTGTGACAGGTCCTCTTTAAGGAGAGATGCGGGATCAATAAGACCCCATATCTCTCCTCCAGGCTGCAAAGAATGAGATTGTGAAAAAAAAAATCACAGATCTCATTCTTACTAGCCGCAATTGCGGTTTGTTTACTTACATGTACCCGGGCGTGACGTCATCACATCGCGCCCAGGCCTCCGACGGTCATAGAGAAGTCATCTCCATGCCTCCCATCCGGCGCACAGCGATCACCTCTCCGGGCCCCCGATGGGACGGGGGAGCCCGGAGAAGCACCGGATGGCGGCGGGAGGGAACACCGCTATGACCGTTCTTATGGTGCGCAGGATCGCCGCCAGAAATAAATTATATCTGAATGATGCCTCTAGGTGCAGGCATCATTCAGATATCACCGCACAAAGTACAGGACATCATATGACATCCACCTGGAATATAAGATCCCCTTTTTGGACGTCATATGACGGTGTGCGGTTTTGAAGTGGTTAAAGGAGTTGTAAAGGAATTTTTTTTTTCACCTTAATGCAATCTATGCATTAAGGTGAAAAAACATCTGATGATGCAGCCCCCCCCCCTCCTACGAGCCCCCGTTTTACTTACCTGACCCCTCGGAAGTCCCGCGCTTCGGTCGTGTGTAGAAGAATACGTATCGGCCTAAACTGAGGAAAAAAAATGTTTTTATATATTTTTGGGGATATTTATTACAGCAAAAAGTAAAAAATATTCATTTTTTTTCAAAATTGTCGCTCTATTTTTGTTTATAGCGCAAAAAATAAAAACCTCAGAGGTGATCAAATACCACCAAAAGAAAGCTCTATTTGTGGGAAAAAAAGGATGTCAATTTTGTTCGGGAGCCACATCGCACGACCGCGCAATTGTCAGTTAAAGAGACGAAGTGTCGAATCGCAAAAAGTGGCTCGGTCGTTGACCAGCAAAATGGTCCGGGGCTGAAGTGGTTAATACTGGCTTTTGAAATTCACAAATGCAGCAATTTAGAAATTGGATAAAAGGTTTAGCACTGGGAAACACTATTTGAAAGATAAAAAGTGCATTTTATATACAACTATATAGATCAGACCAAAATGAGGGAGAAATGTGGAGGAAAGAGGGACAGAGGGACATTGCTCCAAATCAGGGACAGTGGGGAGCTATGCATTAAAGGGGTTGTAAAGGTTTGTTTTTTATTTTCTAAATAGGTTCCTTTAAGCTAGTGCATTGTTGGTTCACTTACCTTTTCCTTCGATTTCCCTTCTAAATGTTTTTTTTCTTTATCTGAATTTCTCACTTCCTGTTTCTCCTCAGTAAGCTTGCCCCCATCATCCAAGCCATTGTGGCTGGGGGTTAGTCAGCCAGAACAGCTTACTGAGGAGGAAAAGGAAGTGAGAAATTCAAACAAAGAAAAAAAACATTTAGAAGGGAAATCGAAGGAAAAGGTAAGTGAACCAACAATGCACTAGCTTAAAGGAACCTATTTAGAAAATAAAAAACAAACCTTTACAACCCCTTTAACTGTAAGCACTGTGATGTCAATATACTCCTGATATATGATTGGGAGATCCCACATTTGGAGTATCCAAGACACACAAGTATCCAGGGACTGACTTGGCACACGGACTCCACCTAAAACAAAAAAAAAACACTATTTGATAAATTGACCTTTAATAAAAATGTAGTTTTTCTTTAAAAAAAAGTTAGAATGTGCTCCACTTATTCCAGATTCACTTCTACACAATAGAACTTTGTACTCATCTGAAGATAATGAACACGTATTTGAAAGCTGGTATTAAGGTAACAGTCTTATCTTTTCTCTTTTTCCTCTGGAAATGTTCAGACCAGAAGTGGTCTGTCTGTAATAGATACATTCATATTGACAGATAATCCAGATCAAGTTCCCTCTGCGTACCTGGCAGCACATTACCCCCCACCCTCCAAATATCAGCAAGTTTAATTAGGATTGGATTAATCCATGCTGACAGCTCCACTGTTCACAAATAGGGCACAAGAGGTTAAGTACCTCACAATTTCATCTGTGTAATGGAACTGCAATATTACAAAATGACATAACTGCGTTCAATGGGGCAGATCCACAAAAGAATTACGCCGGCGTATCTATTGATACGCCGCGTAATTTTAAATTTCCTGCGTCGTATCTTTGTTTTGTATCTACAAAACAAGATACGACTGCATCTCGGATCGATCCGACAGGCGTACGTCTTAGTACGCCGTCGGATCGTAGATGCATTTTTCCGCCGGCCGCTAGGTGGCGTTTCCGTCGAATTCCGCGTTGAGTATGCAAATTAGCTAGTTACGGCGATCCACGAACGTACGTCCGGCCGGCGCATTTTTTTACGTTGTTTGCGTTCGGCTTTTTCCGGCGTATAGTTACCCCTGCTATTATGAGGCGTACTCAATGTTAAGTATGGCCGTCGTTCCCGCGTTGAATTTTGAATTTTTTACGTTGTTTGCGTAAGTCGTTCGCGAATAGGGATTTGTGTAGAATGATGTCACCGTCGTAAGCATTGGCTTGTTCCGGTTTAATTTCGAGCATGCACACTGGGATACCCCCACAGACGGTGCATGCGCCGTTCAAAAAAAAACGTTGTTTACGTCGGGTCACGACGTATTTACATAAAACACGCCCCCATCACATCCATTTGAATTCCGCGCCCTTACGCCGCCAAAGATACACTATGCCGCCGTAACTTATGGCGCAAATTCTTAGAAGCCGCTCGTGGTTACAGTGCGGCTCCGTGGGAAAAATTTAATTTGTGTTCCATTGGAGAGAAAATGCTTCCAAAGTAAAAGAATTCCCTATTGTTCTCTGGGTCACCAAAATTTGTGTCCCCTTTAGAAGATTTCTACTCCAGTTCTAGTGGCAACACAAAATTTGGGAATTGCTTTCACTTATACTGTTGGTGATAACCAGAAAGGAAAAATTGAGAAGATAAATCTCCATAATGGGCTCACAGGCAGCAATAAAAACCTGACAGGTGTTCTAATCCCTCTCCATTCTACCCAAAACTAAAAAAAAAAAATCCCCAATGAATTATTAACAATTCAAGTCCAGTAGGGTCGCATGGGGGCCACCCCCCCCCATCCATGTATCCGGCCCCCATGCAGCAAATTCTGCATGGACTCTCTGAACACTGCTACACCCTTCCCAGCAAACTATGCAATAAAAAACATAGATATTTATTTCACATATATTGCAATATACAGTTGAACCTCGGATTACGAGCATAATCCATTCCAGGAGAATGCTTGTAATCCAAAGAACTCGCATATCAAAGAGAGTTTCCCCATTGAAGTCAATGGAAACAAAAATAATTTGTTCTGCATTGACTTCAATGGGATGCAATACCGCATGCGGCCAGAGGTGGGGGGGCGCCGGAGAGCCTCGGAAACAGCCGGAAAGGCCAGAGGACATGTCGGCTGACCTTGGCAAACGTCGGAAAGGCTGTGTATTTCCGTGTCTTCCCGAGCATTGCCGAACTGCGCCGAACAGCTGCAATCGACGCTGTTCGGCTCTGGCGCCCCTGCACCTCAGGCCAAATGTGGTACTGCAGGCCCCGAGGTTCCACTGTATGTGAAATAAATACCTGTGTTTTTTATTGCATAGTTTGCTGGGAAGGGTGTAGCAATGTACAGAGGGTCCATCCAGAATTTGTAGTATTAATGTGGTCACACCCCTTTAGCACCTGATCAAATACATGTACAAGCTATTGAGATTTGAGCACAGTTATATCTTTTCTCGACCCCCATGCAGGACCCCAAATGCATAAATTCCAATGGGGGGGATTTTGAAGCACATGATTACAGCGAGAAGCTCTAATAGACTTCAAAACAAGGTGGGGTTGGGGTGCAGATCACTGCGAACCGACCCCACCCAGTTGAGTGACAATAGCGAATGAATACTATACAACTATATAGATTACAACAAAATGAGGGAGAAATGAGGAGGAAATAGGAACAGAGACAGTCCCTAGAAAACAGGGACAGTTGGGACCTATGCATTAACAGTAAGCACTGCGATGAATATTCACCATTTTCACACGGATTCTCCTCCCGGCCAGTCAGGAAGCCATTATTGAAAGAAAGCCATAAGAAGCCAGTTTTCAGTTTGCGAGAAGACATGTGGGGGACACAACAAACATGTGGGAGAAGGTACTCAGTTGAGACCAAATATGTACTTTTTGGCCGACAGGCAAAACGCTATGTGTGGCGGAAAATTAACACTTTACATCACCCTGACCACACCACCCCCACTGTGAAACATGTTGGTGGCAGCATCATGTTGGGGGGATGCACGCCACACTTTTCACATATTTATTTGTAAAAAATTGGGGAAACCATTTATCATTTTCCTTCCACCTCACAATTATGTGCCACTTTGTGTTGGTCTATCACATAAAATCCCAATAAAATACATTTACGTTTTTGGTTTAAATATGACAAAGTGTGTAAAATGTAAAGGGGTATGAATATTTTTCCAAGGCAATGTATATTACCATTCGTGAAATGTGATGGCTACATTACTTTTGTTTTTTGGTCTTTTTTCCTTTATTTTGACTTTGCGATCTGGCCAGTAAGTCTGTTATGTTTCAACTTCCTTCAACAGATCAAGCTGTCCAGCAGTTAGCGGGTGGAAATAAACCATTTAACACCAACAGGGGTGCTTACATTAGTTGACTTTTATTTATTTATGAGAAAGAAAGGGGGAGTGGGACTTACCCAGTAAGGAGAAATAATAAGGACTGTCATCAGTTTTCCCTTCCCCCTCTGCCTCCCCCCCCCCTTTTTTTCCTGTTTTTTTTAATTGCCCTTTTTTTTGGTTAAACATTGTCCATTTGTTTATTGTTATTACCCAGTATAGACATACGTCCATTTTTTGCATGTCCCCCTTAGGCGCCTTTTGGTGGTGCTCTGGCCAAGTTTGGGTTCCGGGTAATCGACACCCCTCTCCTTTTTTTTCTCCTCCTTCTACTTTATTGCTTGTAAATGAGCATTTTTCACATACTGTGACATTATGATTTGTGGTGCTTAATATTCTAATGATTAACTACAGATATTCTCCTGATGAAGCGGTAGAATACCACGAAACATGTTGAGAACAATGATATCTGTGAGAATCCACCACTTTTTGATCCTCCTCAGCAGGGGTTATAAATGCTGGTGATATACATGGATTGTCACCATGTACCTTTTATGATGTATTATGATTTTATTAGACATTTAAGATGTATTAGAATATATTGTTTTCAGAAATTTTTGTATTAATTTTTTTTTACAATTTCTTTTTCTCGAACTGGATGATGGTACACTATACTTATATCCAACTATGTCAATTGAGGCTACAGTTTGCTTTTATTTTTTATTTATGTAAAACCTTTATCCCAAAAGAAAAAAAACTGTTGCTGAAACTGCTTAAAAAGTGTTAGCTGGAGTTCCACTTTAACCACTTAAGACCCGGACCAAAATGCAGCTAAAGGACCTTGCCCCTTTTTGCGATTCGGCACTGCGTCTCTTTAACTGACAATTGCGCGGTCGTGCGATGTGGCTCCCAAACAAAATTGGCGTCCTTTTTTTCCCACAAATAGAGCTTTCTTTTGGTGGTATTGATCACCTCTGCGGTTTTTATTTTTTGCGCTATAAACAAAAATAGAGCGACAATTTTGAAAAAAATGTAATATTTTCTACTTTTTGCTATAATAAATATCCCCCAAAAATATATAAAACATTTTTTTTACTCAGTTTAGGCCGATACGTATTCTTCTACATATTTTTGGTAAAAAAAAATCGCAATAAGCGTTTATTGGTTGGTTTGCGCAAAATTTATAGCGTTTACAAAATAGGGGATAGTTTTATTGCATTTTTATTAATTTTTTTTTTTTTACTACTAATGGCGGCGATCAGCGTTTTTTTTCCGCGACTGCGACATTATGGCGGACACTTCGGACAATTTTGACACATTTTTGGGACCATTGTCATTTTCAAAGCAAAAAATGCATTTAAAATGCATTGTTTACTGTGGAAATGACAGTTGCAGTTTGGGAGTTAACCACAGGGGGCGCTGTAAGAGTTAGGGTTCACCTAGTGTGTGTTTACAACTGTAGGGGGGTGTGTCTGTAGGAGTGACATCATCGATTGTGTCTCCCTATAAAAGGCATGACACGATCGATGCAGCCGCCACAGTGAAGAACGGGGAAGCTGTGTTTACACACGGCTCTCCCCGTTCTTTAGCTCCGGGGACCGATCGCGGGACCCCAGCGGCGCACCGGGTCCGCGGGCCCCGGAGCTTCGGACCGGGTCGCGGTAGCACGCCGGCTGGGTACATGTACAGGACGTACCTGTACGTACATGTGCCCAGCCGTGCCATTCTGCTGACGTATATATGCAGGAGGCGGTCCTTAAGTGGTTAATTTGTTAGTCAAATTCATCTAAATCTGCTAGTACATCTAACGCTACCCACCCCTATACATCCCAACTTTTTGAGATAGGAACAAGGGACACCCCTGAGCAAAAGTATGCAGCAGGGGCAGACTGACCAGTAGGTCACTCGGGCACTGCCCGAGGGCCCCATGCCACTAGGGGGCCCCATCAGGGATGCCAGGCTCAGTAAAACCAGGGACAGTATGTAAAAATCTATGTTTTTTTAACATCTGTCCCTGATATGTCCGAAACTGACATGCTTTTGATGTGAAAATCCTGAGATTTTAGCTGCCCCGCCTCTGCACTGCCTCCTGGCATGGTGGCCATCTGTAAGCCCGGGGGCCCAATAATCTTCTATTGCCCGGGGGCCCCATGAGTTGTCAGTCCGCCCCCGGTATGCAGGCATAGGACACACCCCCTTAAAGGAGAGCTATACAAAAAATATTAGTTAAACCCACAACTCCTTTTTTTTTAGCACTACTTTTACTTAAAGTGGTTGTAAACCCACTATTTGGACTTTTACCTACAGGTAAGCCTACAACAAGGCTTACCTGTAGGTAAGGGGAATATCTCCTAAACCTGCACGGTTTAGGAGATATTACCCCCGCAATGCAGGCGGCGCATGCGCAGGGGGGAATCCACGGCTGAAGGACCGGCATCGCCGGACCCTGCCGATTTTAAATCTCCCGCGCGCACGCGCGGGAGTGACGTCATCGCCGCTCCAGCCAATCACAGCGCTGGAGCGGCGATACCCGGAAGACACGCTGGAGCAAGATGACATCCTGCTCGGCGTGGACCAGGTAAGTGGTACACACCTCGTTCCGAGGTAAGTATTTCATAATAGGCTAGTATGCGGTGCATACTAGCCTATTATGTCTTTTGCATTGCAGGTTTGGGGGGAAAAAAAAAAGTTTATGCGGTTTACAACCGCTTTAAAGCGGTAGTTCACCCTAATTGGCAACTTTTTCTGTTTCAAACCAGCTTCCACAGTACGCTCTGCATCCGTTTTTTTTTTTTTTTTAATCGGCCTCCTTACCTTTGAACGAGGGCCTTTAGTGAGCTGTCACTCACTTTTCCCCGCGGGAGTGGGCGTGGCTTTCAATCCCCACCAGCGCTATGTCTCCTGGGAGTTAGTCCTGAGAATCCCAGGAGACGCGCCGTGTTAGAAAATCCCGCGATATCTCGCGGGTCACGTGACTAGTAACTTGTCTGCTAGTCACAGCGTGGAGTGTCCTTTTCAGGACGCTGCCGGCCGTTGTCCTAGCAACGGCGCAGTGTTGATGGCGCTGCTCGCCGTCACACTGTGCGTGCGCCTGATACAATCACCGAATCCCGGAAGGGCTTCAGGAGGGCTTCAGAGTGCCCGCAGTCAAGATGGCAATGTCCATCATCGATTTTTATAAAATATTCTTTTGGGGGAAATCGTCTTCGTAGCGGCTGCAAGCAGGAGACTGGTGAGTACAATTTTCGTTGTACCATCAGTGTTACAAAAACTTCTTTAAAAAAAAACGTTTTCCAGCAGAACTCCCGCTTTAATACTGGCTTTTGAAAGTTACAGATGCAGCAATTTAGAAATTGGATGGAACACTTTTTGAAAGATCTTTTATACAACTATACAGACCAGACCACAATGAGGGACAAATGAGGGGGAAAAATGTTTTCCAAATCACTCGGATTGGATTCGCATACAAAAGGTGCAGGGACTTTTTTTTTTCCCGAACTGGAATCGCATTGCGTGGGTGTTCACACCTATGTGATCTGATTCCTGTCCGAATCAACATTTCGCTCTGCGATCTGTGAACCAATCTGAGGGTATCGTTACCATTGTATTGACACCCGTATCGGTTTGCAGAGGGCAGTGTGAATTGCGGGAGAGATGCGATGTGGGAATCAGCACTGGAATCTTCGCTATAGTGTGAACCCAGAGTGGAGACACCATAAGACAGGAAGGGCCAGATTCACAAAAGAGATACGACGGCGTATCTCCTGATACGCCGTCGTATCTCTGAGATACGATTGTCGTATCTATGCGCCTGATTCATAGAATCAGGTTACGCATAGATAGCCCTAAGATCCGACAGGTATAAGTGACTTACACCGTCGGATCTTAGGCTGCAATTCTAGGCCAGCCGCTAGGTGGCGATTCCATTGCGGTCGGCGTAGAATATGCAAATGACTAGTTACGCCGATTCACGAACGTCCGCTTTGCCCGTCGCTGTAAATTTACGTAGTTTCCGTAGAGATACGCCACGTAAAACTAAAGCTGCCCTCTAGGTGGTTTAGCCAATGTTAAGTATGGCCGTCGTTCCCGCGTCGAAATTTGAAATTTCACGTCGGGCGGATTTACGCTACGCCGCCGCAAGTTTACAGGCAAGTGCTTTGTGAATCAAGCACTTACGCTGAAAACTTGCGGCAGTGTAACGTAAATGTAATACGTTACGCCGCTGCAGCGTAGGGCGATTCTATGTGAATCTGGCCCGAAGTGCTTTACTGACTGGATCACCAGGTGAAATTGCAGGGAAAAAATACTAAAATAACAAACTAATGCAGCCATTACATCTAAGAAATGGCAAGCTGCAATAAATTAAAAGCTTGTTTTTGGGTTTATTAGCACTGTAATAAATTTGAAATACATCTTTACTTTTAAAGAATTATTTTGCTTATGTGTCATGTGGCCCTCGCACCCAGGGCTTGTTTCCAGCTAAAACCTGATGGAAACTCACAGATCCCTGCCTGCCCTGCACTCATGGCAGGGACAGGGAAGATTCAGATGGCAGGTGCAGTGTGGGATGGGGCATTACATTGTAAGCTGCACTGTGATCCCCATTTGTGCCCGGTTGCACAGATTCCAACCAATGATCTTCCTGCATGTAAGAGAGAGCGGCGGAGCTGCCTACACTGCCAGGAGGTACTAGAGCCGGACCGGGTAGGTGAGATGCGAGGAAACTTTTGGGGGGGGGGGGGTGTATATAGGTGGGGAATGGGGGAGAATGGTACAGAGATCAGAGGCAAGGAGGGATGGAGGTGAGATGTGGACAGCCAAGAGAGCTAAACCCTGCACTTTATATGTAGTTCACTTCTCAACCCTGCACTCTGTACATAAGGCACCCCTGAACTCCGCACATAATGCACTCATGGTATTTATTGCCCCTTTAGGATCCTTCCACTGTGCAATTTCTTATTTTTGGGGTTAAAAAAAACAGGTTGAAATTTTTTTTATCTGATTCCCTCATCCACACACTCATTGTAGATGGAGCAATCCTTACTGCTTTGGTATTGTATTTTGACAGTGGGGAGCCTTTCTCGCCATCAGAGTACAATGATCAGTGTTTCCGGCTATAACCGGCAGCACTTATCGTTCAGAAAAAAGCTGACAGCTTGGTTGTACACAAGTCAATTTATAGATACAACCTGCCTGCCCATACCTTGATCATAATTCGGTCGGTTCCTGCTGATCTTTTTTGCTCCATGTTTGGCCACCTTAAAGCGGAGGTTCACCCTAAAAACATGTATTCAACATTCCATTCAGCATAATTCCAACATTTACACTATGCTGTTTTGTTTTTGTTTTTTTTGCTGTACATACCGTCTTATTGTTGTTTTCCACCCAGCTTCCGGCTTCTCACTCCCGCGGGAGTAGGAGTTCCTATGCAGAGGCTAGATGATTGACGCCTTGTGAAAAACTTCCCCCCGGCGCATAAGGCGCATCACCATTTTTCCGAAAGTAGCCAAACTGCTAGTCGGCTCTATACGGACCATTTGAGAAGTGTTGCCTGAAGCAACATGAACGCCTGTAAAAGACATCTACATCTACTGCTCATTAACACTATAGGTGCCCTAATGTACTTTTAGGCTGTTTTTTTAAAATGTAACGCAAGTGTGAATGAGCCCTAGAGGGATATCGCCTTGTTTTGGAGATTACTCCTCTTACTTCTTCATGAACAGGAAATTAAGTGAATTCTTCACAATAGGACACAAGTAGAAATAAAAAAATAGGCAGGGGTCTTAACCATTCCCTCCTCGATTCAAAATTAACTTCATAATATACTCTTAAAAGGGCTTTCTAATAAAAATGAAATGTAGATACTTACATCTGCCCTTCAGCAACTTCTAAAGCCTCGTACACACGGCAGGTTTTCCCGATGGAGAGGAGAGCTTTTGGGCGGAAATCCCGGCCGTGTGTATGCTCCTTGCAGTTTTTCTGATAGGAAAACTGCCCAAAAACCGCCGGACAAAAAAAGAGAACCAGTTCTCTTTTTTCCTGCCCGGAAAACCGGCGGACTTTTGCCTGGTGTTTTTTGGCAGCTTTCGTATGGGAAAAACTGCGATGGAGCTTCCCCCCGGCGCATAAGGCGCGTCACCAGTTTTCCGAAATGCTGCCCTTTGCTTGCTTTTATCGGGCCCTTGGGGCACTATTTCATCCACTGATAACAACAATGGAGCATAATTAACCCCACTGACACCAAAGAGGGGGGGTATATTTCCTCCCAATGACACCAACGATGGAGCAAAATTCCTCCCCCTTATACCAACGGCGGGGAACAATTCCTCCGAATGACACCAACAATGGGGCCCAATGACATCAATGATGGGTCACAATTCCTCCTTTTTACACCAATAATGGGGCGCAATTACTCTCACTGAAACAAACAATGGGGCATTATTTTTTCCTACTGAGGCCGGGACCTTTTCTACACCCACTGACCACAGTCCGGCCCTCTTAGGCCTTGTACACATCGGACATGTCTGCTGGGATCTTTTGGTCTGATGTGTGTAGACACCATCAGACCAAAATCCCTGCGGACAGAGAATGCGATGACGTAGAAGACACCGACGTTCTCTGACACGGGAGTTCAATGCTTCCACGCATGCTTTCGAATCAATTCAACGCATGCGCGGGATTTCGGGCCAGCGGACATGTCCGATGAGTTGTACTAACCATCGGACATGTCCGACGGACAGGCTTCCAGCGGACATGTCCACGGAAACTGGTCCGACGGACCAGTTTCCGCGGACATGTTCGGTCGTGTGTACAAGGCCTTAAAGTCTGAAGGGCAGTAAACTGGTCCTTTGTTTAGAAAGTTTGGAGACCCCTGATTTAGCCAGTGCAGAACTTTTGTCTCTGTCTCTTTCTCATGCTGCCTTTCCTAACAAGGCCAGGTAGTCATCAGAATGTGCAGAGCTGGTGTTATAACATAATTACCACTAAATGGAAAGAATGAATGGGATAAATAATTGTGTATTAGAGATGCATAAAGGAATGCAGAATCCAGCAAATACCATAAATTGTTTTACAGTATAATGAGCAGCAACAATTGTCTTTTGCTCACTTGGGAAGATCTTGTGTCTGTTTTTTTTTTTCTTTTTTATGATGAAAAGAGAGATACATTAATGATGCCCAAATTCTCTGGATGCTTTCTCACGGTTTTAGATAAAATTTAAGATCAATTGCCTAAATCACAGTGGTGGTGGCTTGCACAGCTAATAAGGATCTTTTATGGCCGTAAAGCTGGTCACTAAATCTCACACCATTTACTGATTATATGTTCAGAGTGGGAACTCAGCTTTCTCCACAGCCATGTATTAATATTGTGGCTGAATGAAGTAAAATTTTACAGAAAAACTGCTTTTTAACCCTATTTTTCATAATGTGCCTCCTCCACTTTCCAAAATTACTTTACTGCAACACCATATTCATTTGAACATACATTACACTTCAAATATTATATTTTTGTGTATGTGGTACATTCTATATAGGACCTATATACAGTGGGGATCGAAAGTTTGGGCACCCCAGGTAAAAATTTGTATTAATGTGCATAACGAAGCCAAGAAAAGATGGAAAAATCTCCAAAAGGCAGCAAATTACAGATTAGACATTCTTATATGTCAAAAAAAGGTTAGATTTTATTTCCATCATTTACACTTTCAAAATGACAGAAAACAAAAAAATGGCGTCTGCAAAAGTTTGGGCACCCTGCAGAGTTAATATCTTGTACTGCCCCCTTCGGGAAGTATCACAGCTTGTAAATGCTTTTTGTAGCCAGCCAAGAGTCTTTCAATTCTTGTTTGAGGTATCTTTGCCCATTCTTCCTTACAAAAGTCTTCCAGTTCTTTGAGATATCTGGGCTGTCTGTCACGCACTGCTCTTTTAAGGTCTATCCATAGATTTTCAATTATGTTGAGGTCAGGAGATTGTGATGGCCATGGCAAAACCTTCAGTTTATGCCTCTTGATGTAATCCCCCGTGGATTTTGAGGTGTGTTTAGGATCATTATCCATTTGTAGAAGCCATCCTCTCTTTAACTTCAGCTTTTTCACAGATGGCATCAAGTTACCATCCAAAATTTGCTGAAATTTTATTGAATCCATTTTTCCTTCTACTCGTGAAATGTTCCCTGTGCCACTGGCTGCAATACAACCCCAAAGCATGATTGATCCACCCCCATGCTTAACAGTTGGACAGAGGTTCTTTTCATTAAATTCTGTGCCCTTTCTTCTCCAAACGTACCTTTGCTCATTCCGGACAAAAAGTTCTATTTTAACCTCCTCGGTCCACAGAACTTGTTTCCAAAATGCATCAGGCTTGTCTATATGTTCATTTGCAAAGTTCAAACGCTGATTTTTGTGGTGAGGACATAGAAGAGGTTTTCTTCTGATGACTCTTCCATGAAGACCATATTTGTACAAGTATCTCTTTATAGTGGAATAGTGTACCACAACTCCAGTGTCTGCCAGATCTTTCTGGAGGGATCGTGCAGTCAAAAGTGGGTTTTGAATTGCTTTTCTCACAATCCTGCGAGCTGTTCTGTCTGATATTTTTCTTGGTCTTCCAGATCTTGCTTTAACTTCCACTGTTCCTGATGACTGCCATTTCTTAATTACATTCCGAACAGAGGATATTGACATCTGAAAACGCTTTGCTATGTTCTTATAGCCTTCTCCACCTTTGTGAGCGTCAACTATTTTCAGTTTCAGTTTTCTAGACAACTGCTTAGAAGAACCCATGGTGCTGATTGTTGGTACAAGGTCAGATGAGTCTGGGCATTTAAAACCTTTGAGATTGACATCACCTGCAGACGATGATTGAGAACAATCCATGACACTGGCAGGTCTCAGCTTTGCTATAAATTCTGCAGGGTGCCCAAACTTTTGCAGACGCCATTTCTTTGTTTTCTGTAATTTTGAAAGTGTAAATGATGGTAATAAAATCTAACTTTTTTTTGACATATTATAAGAATGTCTAATCTGTAAATTGATGCCTTTTGGAGATTTTTCCATCTTGCCTTGGCTTCGTTATGCACATTAATACAAATTTTACCTGGGGTGCCCAAACTTTCGATCCCCACTGTATCTACCCCAACTGCCTTGTGCCTCTTGCTGACTGACTGTACATTCAGAGCTGATGTTATAAATTACAGGGCCCCCTACAGCCTACCTGACAGGCTTCACAAACTGAAGCACAGTAAACACAGTTTACTGCTTCATTGATGAATTGATACAGATTGGTACCGATCTCTCATTGTGTTCATTCAGGAAAGCAAGGGGCCAGTAAATTACATCCACCTGTGTGCCCGCAGCAGCTGCCGGCAGGAGAGGAGAAAGGCAGAAGCACTGTGGGGAAAAAGGGGCACACAGGGGACCCAGACAGCAGATGGAAAGGGCGCATGTGCTAGAACCAATCTCCTTTGCAGTGCAGCCGGAGGGTGGGAGAGGAGGAAAAGCAAGCTGCGCTGCAGTGGGAGACAGAAGAGTATCAGTGTTTGTAATAATACAGTACAGCCGGACCCCCTGCTCAACAGGTGTCCGGGCCCCCCTTTTGAACTGATAGGGTCTGGGCCCAGTATGGAGGGCTGGCTTTATCAGTGGCCCTGTGTACATTTAAACTTTTGGTTCCACTTTTTTTTGAACAAATTACCTAAATAAGCAAGGTCATTGGTAGAACTAACATTTTCACCTGTAGGACAGCCTTTCTCAATCAGGGTTCTGCAAGAGGTCCCCAGAGGTTTTTCCACTTGCCATTATTACAGCAAATGGTGGCTTTAGAATTCCCACTGCAGAGGATTCATGTCTGCCTGAGGGAGCCTTTCATTTAAGTTTTGAGTGACACTCGGAAAAGTGAAATCCACATGACAATATCTACTGAATACCAACACATGATGTCACCACAATGAGCTACCAGACAAGCACTGGACAAAGGAAGCAGTCTAGACTTGTAGCCATAATTGTATCTATAACTCAATGGTCACACTAACATACCATGATCTGTAGATCTGAAATTCTGTTCCTCAAGTCCAGAACAAATTTCAAGAGTTCCTCCAGGGTAAAATGGGGAAGACTGCTCTGAAAGATGGATATCTTGAAAAGAGTGTAGTTGGAGTCAGCTATTCCAGTCAATGAGTAAGGTGTCCTAAAGAGTTTATATGTGGGTTTCATCTGCACAATATTTTGGTTGTTGTAGGACAATCCTTAGGACTTTTACATTTTGAGTACTTTCTAAAGGGAGACAATGACTCCCACTGCTGCCTCAATCTCCAGTGAGGAGTGAGAGAACACTGGATCGCGTTTGGGCTCAGGTAAGTATAAGAGGGCCTGGGGGAAAAGCTGTACACAGAAGGTATTTTACTTCAAAGGCAAACTCCACCCAAAAGGGGAAGATCCACTTTAAGGCCTCCTCCCACTCCTGTTTATGAAATTGCACTTTTGGGGCATTTTTGCTCTGACCGCCTAGGAGTCAGAGCAAATGTGCCCCTCCCCTATCCCTCCTCGTCGAAGACTGCGGGGCAATTCGCAATGTAAAGCATGCCTCGTGCAGGTGCAGTGGGCACCCAGCTCTGAAGTCATAAGCTGTCGAAGCCGGGTACAAAATGCAACAAACAGACCCAAGGCGCTCAACCATAGAATGGGCTAGCAGTTATATGTGGTAATATCATCCATCCTATTGACCCAGTCCCAAGCTGCATGCAATCCACTTGAGGAAAAGAGATATCCAAAACAGAAACACAAAGTCTATATGCTGTGTACCGGTAAAGTCAGGGATACCCTGACTTTACCAGTGTGCAGCAGATAGCCTTTGTATCACAGCCGGGTGCCCACAGTTAAGATGTCAGTACTGGGACCACAAAGGCTAGTGGAGATCTAGCCCGGGTGAGGACAGTGCTGGATCGTGGGATAGATGAGTGTCTGTTTATTAAAAGTCAGCAACTACAGGTTTTTTTTTGCACAGGAGAAAGGAGCTTCACTTTAATGCAGAGAATGCATTAAGGTAAAAAAAAACTTCTACCTTTAGCACCACTCTTATGCCGCGTACACACACGGAATTTCCGACAACAAATGTTCGATGTGAGCTTGTTGTTGGAAAATCTGACCATGTGCATGATCCATCGGACATTTGCTGTCGTAATTTCCGATAAAAAAAATTTAAGAGCTGGTTCTCAAATTTATTCCGACCGCATGTACACAATTCAACGCACAAAAATTCTATGCATGCTTGGAATCAATTTGACGCATGCTCGGAATCTTTGAAATTCATTTTTCTTGGCACGTCATAGTGTTGTACGTCACCGCGTTCTTGACGTTCGCAATTTCTGAAAAACATTTGTGTGACCGTGTGTATGCAAGACAAGTTTGAACGAACATCAATCGGGAAAAAATCCACGGTTTTGTTGTCGTAATGTCCGATCGTCTGTATGCGGCATTAGTCTTCTGTTTTACTGATTATGTCCAGTTTTATCAAACTTTGTAACATTGTAAGTTAGATCTTTTATCATCTCTTTTATTCATTTAGTTGCCTTGCTTTGAAGGTCTTTTATCAAACTTTGTAACATTGAAAGTTAGATCTTTTATTATCTCTTTTATTCATTTAGTTGCCTTGCTTTGAAGGTCCTCTAAATCTTCCATGTTCCTAATGCTCAAAATTTGACACCATTTTCAAGATGTGGCCTTACAAGTGATTTATAGAGTGACAATACTATACTAGCATCACTTGTTTTATATCCTTTTTATATATGGGATGTGAAGTAAATATGCAATAGTATACAATCTAATATAAACTATATAACTACTGCATATATGTATTCACTTGTCTAAGCCTATAATTAGCTAGTCTATTAAGACTCTGATAAGCATAATGATGTAAAGTTAGCTATTAAAA
Organism: Rana temporaria; assembly: GCF_905171775.1. NCBI lineage: Eukaryota > Metazoa > Chordata > Amphibia > Anura > Ranidae > Rana > Rana temporaria. The sequence goes on from NC_053490.1 coordinate 68,677,632, forward strand.
CAAACACATCTGCTTAGTAAAACAATGTTACATTTATTTCCCAAGAAAATAGGAATATTCTAACATCACACACTAAACAGCAGAATGTACAGAACAAAAAAGATAGGTATCTTCCTCTAGGCATGGTTTCATCAGCTGTGCTCAAGATGGTAAAAGAGAGCTCTTTGGTTGAAACAGCCCTTTTTAAAAGCCTCAGTCACACCTCATCCAAACCCCCCATTGCCAGCCCAACTTGGTTTTTGGACGAATCAAAGTGTTCACGGGGCAGCCCTTCTCAACAAATTATATTACTATCCCACTTGCCGTATTGACCTCTAGGAGCAATGTTGCCCATGTGCCTGTTGCTCTTCAGATCTTTGTCATCAATTATCTTGGCAGCCATAGCTCTCTTTGAAGCTTGCTTGCAGGGTGGTTAATCAATGATTCTCATAGACAGAATGGAGCCGGTTTTGTTATGCAAAGTTAGAGGCCTAATTGGTTACATTCCAACTTGGGGGCCATATGACTGTCCTCCAGGGAGTGAGAATATCAGAAATTATATTAACTCATTGTCAGGTAGGTACTCACCGAGGCCGAGATGCCGAGAGCGGCTCACCTTTGCGACTTGACGCACTCTGCCCCCTGGAGGTGAGACAGTGGGGGAGGACGCAAAGAGGCACCGGTTACCAGCAGAGAAGCTGAATGTTGATAGCAGATCAGGTGGTGTTGGACAAAGAGCTGAGTTAAAAGAAGAAGGTGCACGGGAACAGGCCGTAGGTCAGGTACCAGAGAAGTTTCAGATAACTTAGAGCAAGTTCAAGGCTGAGACTGTGAGCATGTCCAGGATGCAGGCCAGGGTCAAGGGGCTGGAGAAGGTAACAGGTCCGAAGTACAAGCCAGAGGTCAGGGGTTGGAGACAGCAGCAGATCCAGAGAGGCAAGCCGAGGATCAGGTTCAGGAGAGAGAGCAGAGTCATCAGGTCAATCCGGGTCACAATGAGTTCAGGCACAGGTACAGGAAGTTTCAACAGGCAGCTGACAACAAACCAGCAACCCGTCATGAGACTGGGGCTGGCCTAAGTAGGCAGGCCAGGACTCTGATTGGTGGGCGTGGATGCGCTCGTGTGCGCGCGCGTGCGCACGGCCCCACAGAACTGCGCATGCGCGTGCGCCATTCGCGCACGGGCATGCGCCGAAGCACCATTTGGTTGCTGGCCATGCCAATCCTCTGACACTCATGTTGCCTTCCAACAGTATGCTTCCTTCATGATATCTACACATCCACTTTGACTATATAACACATACAATTAAAATAAAGGAGAATGCAGCCTGGGCTCGTTTGGCTGGACTTTACCTATGGATCACAGAAGTGCAATTCGTTTTGCACACCTGTGACCAGTTTTCAGCAGAGAGCAGGCTGAAGTCCGCTCTCTGCTGACATCACGGATATCAGTCCAAGCATCGCGTCATCCCGACAATAAAGTCTGGATCAGCCAGGTGACTGGACTGACACTCGTCTCAGCCTCTCAGCGAGTCGCTCTCCGCCCTTCCACAGCTCAGCGCTCCAGTGAGCGTGGAGGAGCAGAGCGGAGAGCTGCTGATTGACTGTCAGCAGCTCTTTCCTCGGAGAGCTGCGAGTACTGAGCCATCAGTGATGTTCGATCACTTGGTTCTCAGTGCAGAGGCGACGGGGGACAGATGCAGCATCAGACCAATGCTGCATCCACCTAGGTAAGTATGATGGAGGGGAAAAAAACAAACCCATACTTCTCTTTTAAAGGACTGACACCTGTCCCACACTGGATTGGATGAAGACTTCTTGAAAAATCTTTGCGATAAATACACTATATTGTCAAAAGTATATTCAAGGTCCTCCACCCCAGACATGGTAATAAATGTCTTTATGGACCTGCTTTGTGCAGAGTTGAAGCTGTTATAGCTGCAAAGGGTGGGCCAACTCAATATTGAACCCTACGAACTAAGACTGGGATGCCATTATGGTTCATGTATATGTAAAGGCAGGTATCATAGATATCCTTAGTTTTGTTTTACATGCTTTTACATACACTGTATTACCAAAAATATTAGGATAATACTTTTGGTAATACAGTGTATGTAAAAGCATGTAAAACAAAACTAAGGATATCTATGATAATGGCTTTATTGCAGATTAAGAGATTTTTATTTTCTTCTTAGCCTATCCCAGTGCTAAAGCTGTTCATAGTATAAAACGAACGGTTTGAATTAGTGTAATGAGCAGATGGTAAAAAATTATTTTTTAACTGAAAATCATTATGTTAACCTCATTTTCAAAAATTCTAGTAACAGACCCCTAAATAGATTGATCTGTTCCTACCAAGCTTATTGCAACATGTAATATGCATGTAAGATGTAATGTCATAAAAGGAAGGATGGGGAGCAGGGACGGATGGGTGGGAAGGATAGGTGATTTATGGGCTGGAATGGTGGGTGCTCACCCAGAAGGGTATTCTTCCACATCTGGGATGACCGAAACCCCACTAACGGTGTCCTTCCTGCATCCAGTTAATGTGTCACTTTTAGAAACCTTAGTAGTACATTTTGGTGAGTAGTAGTGAAGTCTTGTGACTCCGTTAGATGAAGATGGACAGTATTCTTTTGTATAAGTGCCTCAAATTCAGATATTTTGTCTAATCTTAGGACTGATTCCTGAAAAGTAGGGGTGTGTTTGGACAGCCAGTGGTCAGGAATGCACACAAGTGGTGAGAGCTCTTGTGTACAGATCTTTGGATTGGAAATTGGACAGAAAGTCTTCAGTTGGGAGGTAGGACCACAATGGGATCTGGTCTGTTTATGATTGATCCTTCAGATTTCAGCCAGGGGTGAACGATAGAGACTGTACTAAAGGCAAATAGATTGTGCACTCTACAAATGCAGTCACACTCATTTTCCCCAAAGATTAGTAAATGTGGTAAAGCTCTGCTGATTTCCATCATACAATCATGTGCAAGCAAAAATACTTTTTTTATTTTCCTTGCACCTGATTAGATATTCTTACAAAGTGAAGCTATACCATATTACGCAACTGCACTTGCAAAGTGCACAGTCTATTTGCCTTTATTAAAATCAATCCTAATGTGTTGCAGCCATTGCAGAATCTCAGCAGTTTGTGTACTGTTCTAGGTATAAATTGTGAAGAGATCCTAGGGGTATCGTCCAGTGGAAGAAGGGTAATGGTTTGTTCCAATGAGACCCAATCCTTCAAGGTGGAGTGTTGGTTCCAATCGACCAGGTAGTCACGCAGGTCCTGAAATACTTTTTAATATCTGGGAGCCTAAAGCCTCGTACACACGATCAGTCCATCCAATGAGAACGGTCTGAAGGACCGTTGTCATCGGTTAACCGATGAAGCTGACTGATGGTCCGTCGCGCCCACACACCATTGGTTAAATAACCGATCATGTCAGAACGCGGACACGTAAACCACGTACGACGGCACTATAAAGCGGAAGGCCAAAGCCGTTGGCGCCACTTTTGCTGATTCCGTGTTACCGCGTGTTAGTAAAAGTTTGGTTAGAGCCGATTCGTGCTTTTCAGTCTCCGTGCTTTGCAGATCGTATTCTCGGGTTCAGTTTGTTCTTGTGGGTTTGTATCTGTTTTTCAGTGCTTGCAGTCAGGTCGTATCTGTTTTGCAGTGCGTTCCTGTCCGCTCGATTTCTGTTTTTCAGTTCGTTCTTTACAGGCCTTGCTGTACTTGGTTGCTTTCTGTTTTAAGTGTTCTGCCATCATACAAGTGATACTGAAGGTCTATATTAAGGTAAGTTGTCTCCTTTCACATCGCAATATATATATGTCTTAAATATATGCTAATGTCTTGTATTTCTTGCATCCTTCCCTAATTACCATGATTGTAATATGCTCTGAATGTCCCCTTTGTCCCCATGCATGTTGTAAGCTTTAAATGGTCCTTTTTTTTGCCTACATGCATATTTCCCTAGACTAACATCTGCAGCATGCTATCCTAGGCCCAAACACACCTAGCCTAGTCTGTTTCCAACTTTTTTTTTTTTTGTCTGCTCCATTGTAGTTCTGCCCCTCCCCCCCATTAAAATGTGTCCCAATGTATATTTTCTCAGGGCCATATTCTGAGTAAAGTTACGATGGAGTATTTTAGGATACTCCATCGTATCTCTCTTTTTTGGGCCGCGTATCTATGCGAGTGATTCTTAGAATCATTTTCGCATAGATACGCTTAAGATCCGACATGTGTAAGTCACTTACACTGTCGGATCTTAAATGTAATTACTCCGCCGGCCGCTAGGTGGCGTTTACGTTCAGGTCTCATTTGTTTATGCAAATAAGCCTGATACGCCGATTCACGAACAAAATTGCGTCGCGTAACCGTCGCTAACGTCGTTTGCGTAGGCGTAAGGTTACCCCTGCTATATGAGGGGTAACCTTACGCCAGTCCCACGTAGGCCATATTAAGTATGGCGTCGGGTCCGCGTCGTGTTTTCCCGTCGGGTACGTCGTTTTACTAAGTCGTCCGCGAATACGACTTTACGTCAATGACGCACACGTCGGCGTCATTGATGTTTTACACCGAGAACTGGAGCATGCGCACTGGGCTATTTAAAGCCCGGCGCATGCGCAGTTCGTTCGATTCGGGGGCGCGCTTAATTTAAATACAAGCCGCCCCCTTGGATATACGTGGGGATACGCCGGGCCAAATACACTACGCCGCCCCAAACTACGGAGCAAGTGTTTGGGGAATACAGCACTTGCTCCTGTAGATTGGGGCGGCGGAGTGTAAATGGCTTACGCGCCGCCCGTCGAAAATGTAAGAGAATATGGCCCTCAGTCCTTTTTGGCAGAGTGCTAGAGGGTTTATTTTTCTGGGCCCAAACTCAGCTAGAAATCCCCCCCCCTAAAATGTTTATTGGCCCATCAGAGGGGTGAGTAGTCTGATAAGTGGGCCAATTTTTGTTCTGGCATGAAATACTCACTCCACTAATAAATGATATACTGATGTTGGACAAGGATGTCTTTTGATGTCTTTTGTATTGTGATTGCAATGTTTATGTGCCAAAGTACTAATTTATTTTTTGTTTGACTCCTTGCACGCCACAGGAATGGCAGACTGTGGCTTCCCAATTGGCCCAGTGGTAGGACTTCTCTAACTGCGGAGGGGCAAAAGATTAAACACACGTCCGCATAGTGCCGCCACCCCGTTCGGGGTCATACTATTTCAACTACAAAAGTTTTCATAGTATTGTGTTGATGGTGGTGGTGTCGGCACAGTGCGAGTTTTTGTATGTGGACGTGGGGAAGAACAGCCGGATGTCCGACAGCGGAGTCTTTGGGCAGATGGAGTTTGCCCAACGTCTCCAGACTGGTGGCCTGGCCCTGCCAGGGGATGAAGACAATGTGGGTAATGTGTTTTTTGTCACAGATGAAGCTTTCGGGCTTGGACTACACCTCATGAGGCCGTTTCTCCAGAGGACTCTCACACCGGAGAGGAGTGTTTTTAACTTCCGGCTGGCCAGAGTCCGGAGGGTTGTCGAGAATGCCTTCGGGATAATGGCCAGATGATTCCGCCTGTTCCAGACAGCCATCCACATGGCGGACTATAAACTGAACACTGTCATTTTACCTGCTGCATTTTTCCTAATTTTTGGCGCAGGCATTCAGAGACATACCTTTCAAACATTGGGCCTGAGGCCAGACAATCATCTGATAACCTGACTGGCCTGGACACTGGCCGTACTGGCTTTGCCCCCGAACTGCTCGAGAGTCCCATGATATATACGCGGAGTACTTCACTGGTAGGGGGGCCATTGCTATGCCAGACCATATTTCTTTAAAAGAAAAAAGAAAAAAGGACCGAGGCGCATGTCCCAGCTGGAGGAAGAGTGTCTGCAGGTTATTAGGGAGGCAGCTTCCATCATGAAGCCCCCCTTAACCCTGTTGATGACTACATCACCTACCTTGCTGACCAGCTGCAAAAAATGGAGGAGCGACAACGGGCCCTGGTAGAGGATATTTTAGCCCGAGAATATGATGCGATTCAGTGTCAAATATCGCAATGAAAAAATCCTGTGAGATATAACAAATCCATCCTATTAGAACAATAATGTTTGAAGGGCAACAAATGACCGATTGGTCACTTATATGCAGACCTGGATACCAGAGCTAACTTCCAACATGATAAGCAATAAAATCAAAAACATCAGGAATGCTTACAAGAAGCGTTTTATACAGGTCCGTGCTTCTCGGCGGTCAGGAGCAGCAGCAGATGAAGTACAGGAGCCCAAGCTGTGGTACTATAAACACCTCATTTTTCTGGACGATCAGATCGAGGCCAGAGAATCACACTTTACAGTCTTCCTTCCATCCTTCCCTCCACCGTTCCTTCCACTGTTCCCCCCACCCCTGCAGAGGGTGCCACAGAGCTGGCTGAGATTGAGGAGCCAGATCTGAACATCTTCAGTCAGGTATAGTAGTTTACAACATATTTCTTGGCCTCAAATTATTGATGGTTTAACGAGATGTTTTATGAACCAAATTGAAAGCTTGAAAACCCAAACAAAAGTCGTGTGCAGAAAATATAGTGACAGGGATGACAACTGCAGGGGTCAGAATGAGAGTCTGTTCAATTTACCAAATAAAATAAAAAAATAATGCTAGTCCCTTTTTTTTTACACAGGAAGAGATCAGCCAAGAGGAGGAAGGGGTGAGTGGCAGTCAGCAGGTGCCCAGGCCCAGTAGCAGCACTGAATCACAGGTGCCTCCCCTCCAGTTAACCCTGTTGAGGGCTACAGCTCCTACCTTGCTGACCAGCTGCAAAATATGGAGGAGCGTCTGGCAGAGGATCTTTTTGCATCTGTGATACAGAGGGGAAGAAGGGGCCTGCTGACTGAGGCCACACAACTCAGTGACCATGCCCAGTCTCCTCCTCCTCCTCCTGCTGCCACATTCTCACCACCTGCAAGGGGCCGTGGAAGGAAGGCTGCAAGGAAGACCAGAAAGTGAATCCGTGAATTCAAGCTGGTAATGCCAGAACACGGAGGTTGTTGTTGTAGTACCACAGCTTGGGGTTATGTATGACATCTGCTGCTGCTTCAGATTTCTGGGATTTGGGGAGGTTATTGATTTTGATGTTTATCATGGTGGAATGAGCCTTTGGGCTCCAAAGTCTACATAGATTTGGCTGAGTGCTCAATTGTTGCTGTAACGGCTACCCACTGGTAGTGAGGGGTATCGGCCGTTGGAGACGTCCTTTTTGCTGACAAGTTATGATATGCAGGTACCGCCGGTATATCCCATCGAACGCCCTTCCAAGAAACGAGACGTGCTACGTTTGGAGGGTCAAGCAGACTGACCTTATTTGGCATATTTCACCTGCTTATATCTGGTTACAACTGTTACAAGAACAATGACAGTTTCCGCCCTCCCCTTTTCCCAGTAGGGGGCTTCAACACAGACCCCCTGAAACAATGACATCTCCTTGAATTAATCACTTGGCCAGTTTCTAGCCGCTTCGGCACCTCACCCCACTTAACATTTCCTGGCCAGGCACATAGAATTCAATTAACCTTTAAAACAATTATCACTCACACATAATCCCCATCAGCATACACCTCACAGGAGGCTGTTACCTACACAAAAGAGGGTTCATTAGGTATGCGAAGGGAACATTAGCATTCCAGCAATGAAAGAGACTTGTCCAATTAACCCTTTGAGCTCAGAATACAATGTGGTACATCCATTTGTGACAAGCCATGCAGTTCCTTGTAGTCCCCCTGCACGAAGATTTTAACTGTCTCGGCAGCATGCATGTGTCCGTTACACTACTCCCCCTTTGTGGAACACTCCGGCAGACCCGGATTGATCCTTTTCGGATCAACTTGGGGATGTCCGGTCTGCTGTTAGGGTAAAAGTTCCGTTTGCCTGGACAGTCCGTCGGCCTTCCCATTGGCTTACCAGGTCGGTAGCTGATGGTGACGGTGAAGAATAGAATTCAATTCTGGAACAGTCACTTGCTTTGCTCTCTCAATGGCTCCCAAAACCTGTTGCTGATGCTCTTGGGACAGATACGGCACCACCTGGATGCAAATCCCATTTAATCTTTTGACAATTTCCGCCTGTTTGTGCATTTCAATGTTCAAGCCACGGGACATCTCATAATACGTGACATAGTGTCGTTGCATCTCTGATTTCTCACTGGCCAACTTGTCACATTCCCATTTTAGACTGTGATATTGTGCCGGATCTACAGTACATGTCGGGGAAGGTAGTCTTACCCGGTTCTCAGCAGCAAGCGGGTTGATTCCAGCAACGCGGGTGGTCCCGGGACAAGCAGCAGCAGGTGTAGGTAAATAAGCCGAAGTCAGAGGGCCAATGTCGTTGCCCAGCACCACCTCGGCAGGTAGGTTGTCCATGATACCAACTGTGGTCTTTCCTGACCCGGCTCCCCAGTCTAAGTGCACATGGGTGGTGGGTACGCGAAATACAGCACCCCCTGCGACCCGGACGGCAACTGTGCGAGTGGACACGTTCTCTGGCTTTACCAGATGTTTTTGAATCAGAGTGATAGTAGTCCCGGAATCTCTTAAGCCTTGTGCTACTTGTCCATTCACTCGTACCTCCTGACGGTGATGCTGACGGTTATCCGGAGAGGCCGCTTGTATTGGGTCTGCCTCATACCAAATTCCCAGACATTCCTCAGGGCCCCCCTCGGTCTCCAGGCAGTGGGCCGCAGAGGGACGTGATGGAGTGACCTCTGTGTTGGGTGTTGTGCGTCTCCAGTTGTTATTTGTAGCTCTCAAAGGGCAATAACGAGCAATATGTCCCGTGTCGCTGCAGTGATGGCACGTCACCCTAGGCGAATCCCGGGGGTAGTTGCTAGGCCCCTGAGGACGTGGTGGGACTGGAGCCCGAAACTCTGGGCGTGGGGTGACGGTTGGAGTACGCGGTTCTACCTTCTGAGCCAGCCGCGTCGTACCCTGGCTTACTTTCCTTGTTTCCGCGTACTCATCTGCTAGCCGAGCCGCCTTGTTTAAGTTAGCGGGACGGCGATCTCGTACCCAGTCTTGTATGTCTGCAGGCAGGTCTTGGAAGAAATGTTCCATTAGGAACAGCTGCAATACTTCCTCCCCGGTGTTGGCCTTGCACCCTTGGACCCAAAGGGATGCCACCCTTTGTAACTGGTTGGCCCATTCCATGTGGGAGTCCACAGCCATCTTCTTGGACTCCCGGAAGCGCCGGCGGTAGGCTTCTGGCGTTACGGCATATCGGGTTAGCAGCGCCTTTTTAACTTGCTGATATTGTAAAATATCCTCTGGAGCGAGAGCCCGAAAGGCTTCGTTGGCTTTGCCCGACAGTTTCCCCGACAAAATAGTGACCCATTGGTCTGGTGGTACCTGGTGTAGTGAGCACTGTCTCTCAAAGTCCGCCAAATATCCATCGATTTCCTCCTCACTTTCTACAAAAGCTTTAAATGCAGTGAACGGTATTTTCTTTCCTGTAGCAGCGGGTGGGGGGGTAGGAACTGCAGGTGTAATGGGCTGTCTCGCTCTTACCAGTTCCAGTTCTTGTCCCCTCTTCGTTTGTATTTCTTCCCTTGCTTCCCGGAACAGCTGGTTGATTAGTTCCACGGACGTTTCTGGATACAAGGATAATCTCCGCTGTACAATCCCAGTAATTACATCTTCTTCGCTGACCGGTGCAAGGGGCTCCGTTCCTTCCATGGATCCATCCATTTCGTCCAGCTCCAGCAGTTCAGCTATCAGCTCCCTCCGTGGTCTGTTGCTGGCGCTCCTACCACGAATCTCCAGTAGATCTTTCAGTGTGGATCTTTTCAGCCTGGCGTACTGCGACTCCATTCAGAACTTGCTCTTTGGATAAAAGGACCATCCCACTACTGCCAACCAATGTAACAGCTACCCACTGGTAGTGAGGGGTATCGGCCGTTGGAGACGTCCTTTTTGCTGACAAGTTATGATATGCAGGTACCGCCGGTATATCCCATCGAACGCCCTTCCAAGAAACGAGACGTGCTACGTTTGGAGGGTCAAGCAGACTGACCTTATTTGGCATATTTCACCTGCTTATATCTGGTTACAACTGTTACAAGAACAATGACAGTTTCCGCCCTCCCCTTTTCCCAGTAGGGGGCTTCAACACAGACCCCCTGAAACAATGACATCTCCTTGAATTAATCACTTGGCCAGTTTCTAGCCGCTTCGGCACCTCACCCCACTTAACATTTCCTGGCCAGGCACATAGAATTCAATTAACCTTTAAAACAATTATCACTCACACATAATCCCCATCAGCATACACCTCACAGGAGGCTGTTACCTACACAAAAGAGGGTTCATTAGGTATGCGAAGGGAACATTAGCATTCCAGCAATGAAAGAGACTTGTCCAATTAACCCTTTGAGCTCAGAATACAATGTGGTACATCCATTTGTGACAAGCCATGCAGTTCCTTGTAGTCCCCCTGCACGAAGATTTTAACTGTCTCGGCAGCATGCATGTGTCCGTTACAGTTGCCCTTCATGATTAATTGTTTGAACCAGAATAAATGGAGATTTAATTTAAGTTGGATACTTGTCTATTGTATTTTTCTGGTGAATAGCCATCAAACATTTCCTAAATACAATGTGTAATTAACAAAGGACACAACCTCCTTGAGGGGGGGGGGGCTGTGATAACTTGAGAAAAAAATGAAATTTCTCCCAAAAAAAATGAAATTTCTCCAAAAAAAAAAAAAAAAAAAAAGGTGGAGTACAACCAATTATTTTGGAGATCTGTTTTTTTTTTTAAAAATAAAAAATATTCATGAGATCACAAGCAAAAAAAAAAAAAAGAAGTCAGTATGGGAGAACTCTATCTAAATACCATCAGCAAAACAACATCTTTATTCTAGCAATAGAACGAAGAAAAACATGCGCTGCAATAAACGAGGCACTAATTTGAAAAATGTAGAATGTGCCATCTCCAAAACTAACGCGAGTTTTACCAAAATGAGCGCTCCCGTCCCCTAATTTAGTCTGAGCATGCGTTGATTTTTAACCGATGGTTTGTGCCTACTAACGATCGGTTTTGACCTATCGGTTAGGAATCCATCGCGCCAAGCCAGGCCCCCACACAGTAGTAATCGCTCCCTAGAAAACACTTAACCCCTTCAACGCCCCCTACAGGCTAACCCCTTCACTGCCAGTGTCATTTTCACAGTAAACAGTGCATTTTTATAGCACTTTTCACGGTAAAAATGACAATGGCCCCAAAATAGTGTCAAAAGTGTCCGATGTGTCCGCTATAATGTCGCAGTCACGAAAAAATTCATAACTAGTAAAAAAAATATATTAATAAAAATGCCATAAAACTACCCCCTATTTTGTAGACGCTACAACGTTTGCGCAAACCTATCAATAAACACTTATTGCGATTTTTTTATTTTTTTTACCAAAAATATGTAGAATAATACGTATCGGCCTAAACTGAGGACAACATTTTTTTTTATATATTTTTGGGGGATATTTATTTTAGCAAAAAGTAAAAAATATTGCATTTTTTTTTAAATTGTCACTCTATTTTGTTTATAGCGCAATAAATAAAAACTGCAGAGGTGATCACATACCACCAAAAGAAAGCTCTATTTGTGAGAAAAAAAAAGGACGTCAATTTTGTTTGGGAGCCACGTCGCACGACCGCGCAAAAGTCAGTTAAAGCGACGCAGTGCAGAATCGCAAAAACTGGCCTGGTCCTTTAGCTACAAAATGGTCCGGGCTTAAGTGGTTAAAGTGGGACTAGTGTTGTTCCCTATATACCACCGGACACTAATATCTGTGTTTCAAAGCACTTGGATGCACATGAGCATTTTATTATTACATTTTTAATTGACAAAATTATTGTTTTTATTTTGGTCATATCACATCTATGTCACATATGTCACTTACGTCACATTAACACTACGTGGCCCAGATTCACATACCTTGGCGCAAATTTATGCCGGCGTAGCTTTTTTTTTTTTAGGCTACGCCGGCGCAGATCGCCAAGCACAGTATTTACAAAGCACTCGCTGTTAAAGATACGCTGGGTTTCCTAGGCGTAAGCCAGCGTAGGTGGAAGTGGGCGTGAGCCATGCTAATGACCCCATGCAAATGATGGGCCAAGCGTCATAGAAGTACTTAAAACGAACGGCGCATATGCCGTCCAGTGGACGTATACCAGTGCGCATGCTCAGAATCACGTCGAAACTACTCCCTAAGATATGACGGATCACTGCCTACGACGTGAACGTAACCTACGCTCAGCCCTATTCACGTACTACTACGGAAACAATGTAAAATACAACGGCTGTTCCCTGGTCCATACCTTTGCTTGAGTTGCGCCTCATAGATGGGGAAATAACTATATGCCGGACGTAAGCCTTACGCAAACCGCGTATATAATGGGCCGGGCGCAACTACGTTCGTGAATCGACGTATCTCCCTCATTTGCATATTTGCAATGAGGCAGCCAGCGTAAATATGCGCCCACGATACGCCGGCGTAGGAAAGTTACGTTGGTCGGATGAAGCCTATTTTCAGGCGTATCTAGTTCTGTGGGCACGGCGCACAGATACGATGGTGCATAGTTACACTTACGCGGCGTATATCGATATATGTCGGCGTAAGTGCTTTGTGAATCCGGGCCCATGTGTTTGTTTTAATCTTCAGCACGCATTTATTGTGTGATATCCCGAAGCGCGGCATATAATTTACTATTTAAGTTATATATTTGTTCATAGTAGGTCTGAAACTGGAGCTTTGAATAAAAATATTCCTTATTCAAAAGAATAATAGGAAACATATCAATGCTTCAAACAGACTATTGTCAAAGGCTTTACTATTTATAGCCATGCCTATATAGTATAAAAAGCCGCTGAAGTATAATCGGGTCACTCTGTTGTAAAGATTGAGTGAAAAGTGCTGACTGCATCTCCAAGTGTCCCCTCTTGTGCCTTGCACTGGATTTGCTGGTGAGTGACCAGCCTCTCTGCCTGGCTCTATATAGATCCACCAGTACACAGGAATTTGGCCAGAGTGGTACAGACATCGCCAATAGAGACTGCAGTCACCGACTATCCCTTTCTATGCAGTCCCATGACTTAGCTTTACACATCCACACATCAAAGTGCCTGACAGAAGGAGATTCACAGAAGGAGAGATACGTAGAGGAGGACAGCGCAGCACAAGGCAAACTGTGAGTACAGTACACCAGCAGATGCCTGCCATTAATCACTCTCTGCAGAATGAATGGGATGCAACTGCATAAAAAATGGGAAACCTATAGATTGTTTTTGCCTAAACTACAGTTAGAGATACAAAAATATTGGAGATGACAGCTAAAAACTGGAGCAACTATAAAGCTGTTCTTTATAGTACTCATCCTTCCATTTCCAATTAAATTAAATCCGACTACCTGTTTTAAGACATCAACCCATTGGGGGTTATTTACGAAAGGCAAATCCACTTTGCACTACAAGTGAAAACTGCACTTGAAATTGCACTTGGAAGTGCAGTCGCTGTAAATCTGAGGGGTAGACCTGAAATGAGGGGAAGCTCTGCTGATTTTATCATCCAATCATGTGCAAGCTAAAATGCGTTGTTTTTTTTCCTTTCATGTCCCCCTCAGATCTACAGCGACTGCACTTCCAAGTGCACTTTCAGTGCAATTTCATGTGCAGTTTTCACTTGTAGTGCAAAGTGGAATTTTTCCAAAAGTGGAGCAAAAGAAACCAGAAGCCTATTAGATCTCATCATTTGTTTCCTAATAAAAAAATAATCCATGAATGTGATTGGTTGTTATGGGCAATATATCCAATCCTGACCCTGTTTCGTTATTGCAGGTTATACATAGACATTTTTGAAATTATATATATATATATATATATATATATATATATATATATATATATATATATATATATATATATATATATATATATATATAAAATATAATAATGACAGATGAATGAATATAATGAGAATTTATTTTAGTAATGTTTGATATATTTGAAATTTTCAAAAGGAATTTAAAGGCAACCAAAATGTATTGAGATACCTGTGGTTTTGTAGAGAACAAATGACAGTGAGATTAAATTTGGGTTACCAGTGATACCTGTTAAGGACTGGCCAAAGAAGGACCCCGGGCGGTCTGATTTCAGTTATTAGCCTGCTCCAATTGTTGGTCACACACACAAGTTTTGTTTCAGATTTGATGTCTTGGATCAGAAAAGTACCACCAACAACTGTGTAATTTGAGGGTCTACTCAATATATTATAAATGGATGCTAAAGTAAATAAATACTCACCAAAAAAAAAATACATAACATTTTTAAAAAGCTGTAACTTTTGTTGATCTTTCAGATTGATTCAAGTACAAAATTTGCTTAAAAAAACATCTGTTCTCTCTGGAGTAAAAAAACACTCATATAGAATATTTTTTGTACAAAGTTTAGATGAGTTTTACATTTTTTCTGCCTCCAAGCTCCAATCAGAAACGTGAACCAGAATTTTTTTTTTTAAACGTTAAACTCAAAATATGCCTCTTAAAGCGGAGCTCCCCCCTAAAGTGGAACTCACGCTGATCGGAACCCTCCCCCCTCCGGTGTCACATTTGACACCTTTCAGGGGGAGGGGGGTGCAGATACCTGTCTAAAGACAGGTATTTGCACCCACTTCCGGCCACACAGTTTTGGGTTAACTGCGGGCAGAACGTCACCTCCCTCCCCCTGTTGTGCTCTGGGAACACTCGGCTCCCAGAGCACAGCGGGAGCCAATCAGCAGCGCAGCGCAACTCGCGCATGCGCCGAAGGGAACCGGGTAGTGAAGCCGGAGCGCTTAACTTCCTGGTTCCCTCACTGAGGATGGCGGGGGGAGCAGCAGAGTGACGAGCGATCGCTCGTCCTCTGCTGCGGACGGCGCTGGACTCCAGGACAGGTAAGTGTCCTAATATTAAAAGTCAGCAGCTGCAGTATTTGTAGCTGCTGACTTTTAATATTTTTTTTTCGTGGCACATCCGCTTTAACATCCTAATGTGCATGGACACATAGGATAATGCCGCGTACACGCGGTCGTTTTTCGGCATGAAAAAAAAATGTAATTTTTCAGCATGTCCAAAAAACGAAGTTTTTCCAACTTCATCATTAAAAACAACGTTGCCCACACACCATCGTTTAAAAAAAATGATGAACAAAGCGTGGTGATGTACAACACGTACGACGGCACTCTAAGGCTTCATTTCCATGGACGTTTTTAAAAACGCTGTAAAGCTAGGTAGGACTCCTGGAAAAATCAGCGTTAAAAACGTGTTTACTATGCTATGAATAAGCACTAAAGTTTGGTGTGAAATGCGTCAGTTTTACCCTGCTTGCTGTGGCATGCTTTTTTAGTGTTTTCTGATTTTACAATAAAAGCAATTTATTTTTGGAGTGCGGCTGTCCAGAACATTTTTCCTTCATTTTTGCAAGCCTCTTCTAAAGATGATGCACAAAAAAGCAAGAAAACAGTTTTCTGATGACATACAGACTAAGGACAGGGATTACTGGAACCATGTGCATATGTATCCATGTAAAATGACCAAATATTGACCAGCAATGCAGAATTTTGTAATCTTAATTTTATACTGATCTACGCGCAGCGTTGCGCGCCTGTGTGTACAAACCCATTAAAACAATAGGTTGCATTTAAATCAGTAAAAAGAAAAATGCTGAATGACTAAAGTCCACATATGGAAATAAAAATATATAAAACAAAATAATTTAGTGAAACCTTATTAGTTATTATTAAAGTCTTATTTCCCTTCTTCCCTTAAAGGGGTTGTAAAGGTAAATGTTTTTTCACCTTAATGCATCCTCTGCATCCTATGCATTAAGGTGAAAAAACATCCGATGGTAACGGCCCCCCCCCGAACCCCCATTTAACTTACCTGACCCCTCGAAAGTCCCGTGCGCGTCCATGTGATGGTCTTCGGTTCCCAGCCTGGCCGTTGATTGGCTAGGCTGGACGGATTGATAGCAGCGCAGCCATTGGCTGGCGCTGCTGTCAATCACAGCAGATGACGCAGCGCGCCGGGGGGCGGAGCCGAGTGATACAGTCGGCAGCTATGCCCGCCGCTGTATTATGGGAGTGCGCTCGCAAAAGCTTTCCACCATGCGAGCTCGCATTAAGGTGGAAAGCTTTTGCGAGGAGGAGCCGAGACAGCCGCCGAGGGACCCCAGAAGACCGGGTTAGGGGACACTCTGTGCAAAACAAGCTGCACAGTGGAGGTAAGTATAACATGTTTGTTATTTTAAAAAAAAAAATCTGCCTTTAGTGACCCTTTAACATTCTTGCAGGCTTGTTTGTATATAAAGTAGAGTTTGTTCGTGTTTTAGCAACAAATTTAAAAAAAGGTTTTGGACCAGAACCTCCTCTTTTGGAGTCCCCTGCCAACACTGTCTGCTCCTCCACTCCTTTGTATGTCTGCATAGGAGGAACAGACAGTGGAAGGTTTTTAAAGATAAAAAAATATGTATGTAATGCAGGTTGAAAAAATGAAATCAACTTTTGAAATGACATTAACATATTTTAGCTTATAAGAGATTTTAGTGTCTAGCTTTAGATTTGCCTTAAAACATCAAAGTGAAGTTCCACCCATTTTTTTATGTTTGTCTGTGCTGCATGCCCTAATCTCATAGTGTTCAGAATGGACAATTTTTATTTATTTTGTTGCTTGTAAATACCTTTATTTTGTAGTCCTCCATTACTTCCTCCTCCTTATTAGCCTAGGCTATTAAGTCACAAGGCTATTCGCAAGGGTTTCTGGGATAGGCATCATGTATCCCAGTAGTCCTTGCAAATAGCCTATTTGCATAGAGAAGGGGCGGCAACTTCCTCTGACACTCCCGTTGCTATGGAAACCTGACTGAAACCTATTATATCGCTTGTGCAGCACTGAGCATGTGCGAGATCTGCAAGGCTGAAATCCAGGAAGTCATACAATCTGGCTTCATGATGCCCACACTTAAGATGGCCACGGTCTATTTCTAGATTATAAACTAACTAAATGCTCTAACAACCTAACAAAACGGACCTTAGTTTACAGACTAACTTTACTAGACTACATTAAGCTTGTGTATTACAGGGGTATTTATATTTAAAAAGTGAAATTGTGGGTGGAACTCCCCTTTAAACACTGTTGTTTGACACAAAGTAAGTATCGTATCTGTATGTTATCCATTTATATTTTGTAGGACTGGTGATCATCTGGGCACACATTCTCCATGCCTCCAGTTTACCTGCTCCTGGTGCTCGCGTGTTTAAGTCGTTTCAGCCGGGGATACAGCTCGTATGAGAGACTCAGAGAGCTGAATACGGAATTTGCGGTCAGGTTGTACCGGATGTTAGTGAAGACAGAAAACAAGACTAACTTAGTGATCTCCCCAAGCAGTGTGGCCAATTCTCTGGGGTTACTGCAGTTTGGAGCTCGAGGAAGCACCTTCGCTCAGATAGAGAATGTGCTAGGATACAACGTTCATGGTAAAATATTATTTGAAAAATACTTGTAAAAAGTTTGACTCTTTACCACTATGCATCCGGGCCAATTCTGACACTTATTTCCTACATGTAAAAATCGACTTTATGGGCCAGATTCTCAAAGGCGTTACGAGGGCGCAACACCATTAGCGCCGTCGTAACACCTCATCTGGCCCCGGGTATCTATGCAACTGATTCTCAGAATCAGTTGCGCATAGGTACC
Source organism: Rana temporaria (assembly GCF_905171775.1). Taxonomy (NCBI): domain Eukaryota; kingdom Metazoa; phylum Chordata; class Amphibia; order Anura; family Ranidae; genus Rana; species Rana temporaria. Next base: position 68,695,384 of record NC_053490.1, read on the forward strand.
CATTAGATCTGACATGCGTAAGGCTGTTACGCTGTCAGATCTTAAATGTATTTTTTTTTCCCGCCGCTAGGTGTCGCATCGTCGCTTTTCCCCGTCGTCTATGCAAATGAGGTAAGTACGGCGATTCCCGAACATACGCGAGGTCGACGCAGCGAATTAACGTCGTTTGCGTAGCGTACCCGACGCGTAAGGTTGCCCCTGCTAATTAGCAGGCGCAACCAATGTTAACGATGGCCGTCGTTCCCGCGTCAAATTCAATATAAATTACGTCGTTTGCGTAAGATGTCCGTGAATGGCGCTGGACGCCATTTACGTATACATCTAGGCAAATGACGTCGGGGCGACGTCATTTAGCGCAATGCACGTCGGGTAATTTACCCGACGGAGCATGCGCAGTACGCTCGGCGCGGGAGCGCGCCTAATTTAAATGGTGCCCGCCCCATTTGAATTGGGCGGGCTTGCGACGAGCAATCTAACGCTACACCGCCGCAAGTTTACAGGTAAGTGTTCTGAGAATCAGGATGTAAACCTGTAGACCTGCGGCGGTGTAACGTAGATCTCATATATTCCGCTGCCCAGGAGCAGCGCGAATGTATGAGAATCTGGCCCTATGTTTCTAAAAAAACATTTAGAACCCTCAAACATTATGGGGCAGATCCACATACATCGGAGCAGGGCACAGCGTATGTAAGATACGCTACGCCGCTGTAACTTACTTTGCTTTTCTTTGAATCCTCAACGAATTTTCGCCATAAGTTACGGCGGCGTAGTGTATCTCTTGCGGCGTAAGGGCGCGGAATTCAAATTCGGCGGGTAGGGGGCGTGTTGCATTTAAATGAAGCGCGTCCCTGCGCCGAACGATCTGCACATGCGCCGTCCGTAAAAAATCCCAGGGTGCAATGCTCCAAATGACGTCGCAAGGACGTCATTGTTTTTGACGTGAACGTAAATGGCGTCCAGCCCCATTCACGGACTACTTAAAGTGGTTGTAAACCCACTTTTTTCACTTTTGCCTACAGGTAAGCCTATAATAAGGCTTACCTGTAGGTATAAAGAATATCTCCTAAACCTGTACGGTTTAGGAGATATTCCCCTCTCGATGCGCCGCTGATTGCAGCGGCGCATTCGCAGGGGGGATCCTCGGCTGAATGGCCGGCCCCGCCGACCCATGCCGGAAAGGAAATCTCCTGCGCGCATGTGCGGGAGTGACGTCATCGTCGCTCCAGCCAATCACAGCGCTGGAGCGGCGATACCCGGAAGACACGCTCGGCGGGGACCAGGTAAGTTACCTACCTCGTTCCGAGGTAAGTATTTCATAATGAGCTAATATGCGGTGCATATTAGGTCATTATGGCTTTTTCCTTGCAGGTGTAGAAAAAAAAATTTATGCGGGTTTACAACCGCTTTAAGCAAACGTAAAATTTTCAAAATTATACGCGGGAACGACGGCCATACCTAACATTGAGTACGCCACCATATAGCAGCTTTAACTATACGCCGGAAAAAGCCGAACGGAAACTACGTAAAAAATGCGACGGCTGGTTGTACGTTCGTGGATCGTCGGAAATAGCTAATTTGCATACTCGACGCGGATTACGACGGGAACGCCTAGCGGACGGCCAAAAATTGCATCTTAGATCCGACGGCGTACGAAGACGTACGCCTGTCGGATCTAGCCGAGATGCCGTCATAATTTGGTTTGAGGATTCAAAACAAAGATACGACGCAGGAATTTTGAAATTACGCCGGCGTATCAGTAGATACGCCGGCGTAATTTCTTTGTGGATCTGCCCCTATATATATATAGCAGAGACCCTAAAGAATAAAATGACGAGTGTTGCAAATTTTTATTTTGACAGTCATTTGACAGGCAGCGAGGGGGTGGTATGCTGTTCAAACCCTCAAAAAGCATTTCACGCAGTTGCAGGGTGGTTTTGGCGCAACCCCATCCACTTGAATGAGTTAGGTTTGGTGGCGGCACCACCAGGCAAAGCGACATGTTGTTTAATTTTTAATGCGGCTGCGTGATGTGTACAGCTCTGAGCAGCAGGCTGTCGGGGGGCAGTAAAACCACGGCTCAACTGCCAGATTTTACCTCCCCTGGCCACCCGTGTGAATAAGCCCTAAAAGACTGCAAACATCCTACAGGAGCTGCTCAAAGGCTGGTGACATTCTACAGGTATGGGTGGATGGATACTGCAGGAGACTATACCAGAGATGGGGGACATGATGCATGCTAGAGATCACTTGGATTGAGTGCAGATTGGTAATATTTGTTTTTTTTTTATACAGGAGGGAATATTCTGAAGTTCTAGCTTTAATCTATTCAAAACTACATGCCATCTAAGATTACCTCGTCTACAGGGTGGCAACGCTGCCATGGGATTTCCCAGCAAAAAGAAGAGCGTTGTCACCCTGCTAAAGGAAATAGAAAAACGAATTATATACATTATTAGCAATATCACTAACTATTTTGCAGGGGGACTCTTTTTTTATTTGCCCATAGTTTCACTTTGAATAAAAAGTAAGTATGTGACAGTTCAAGCTATAAAAACTATGGGCCAGATTCTTGTAGAATCTGCTGCGGCGTAGCGCAAGTCATTTACACTACGCCGCCGCAAATTACTGGAGCAAGTGCCATATTCTCCAAGCACTTGCTCCGTAATTTGCGTCGGCGTAGTGTAATTGGCCCGGCGTAAGGCCGCGTAATTCAAAGGGGGCGGCTTGTATTTAAATTAAGCGCGCCCCTGCGCCGATCAAACTGCGCATGCGCCTGGCGGAAAAATAGCCCAGTGCGCATGTCCAGCTCACTATGGAAAACGTCAATGACGCCGACGTGAGCGTCATTGACGTAAAGTCGTATTCGCGAACGACTTATGAAAATGATGTAAACGACGGAAAAAGCCGACGCTGACTCGACGCCATACGTAAACTTGCCCCTCATGATAGCAGGGGCAAGTTTACGCTTACGGAAACGTCGTAAAATCACTGCGTCGTCCGCGCGTACATTCGGGAATCTCGCGTAACTAGCTAATTTGGAAAACGACGATGCGACACCTAGCGGCGGGAAAAAAAATTGCATTTAAGATCTGACAGCGTAAGAGCCTTACGCCTGTCAGATCTAATGGGTATCTATGCGTAACTGATTCTAAGAATCAGTCGCATAGATACCCTGGGCCAGATTAGGACTTACGACGGCGCAAATGGCGTTGCGCCGTCGTAACGCCTTTGAGAATCTGGCCCTATTTTTTTTTTTTTAGCCCATAAGCATATCACTTTTTTTTCCTATTAATCATTTAATAATTTACAAGGGCCATCTGATTCCTCCTGTATTGTAATTGTACAGTCTGCCCTAACCTTGTAAGGCGCTGCACAAACTGTTGGCGCTATATAAATCCTGTATAATAATAATAATAATAATAAGAAGAAGGTAATCTCCAGAGGGTCACGCTTAGTGAGTAAAAAAATATATATGTATTTTATAAGATGAGGATTTTTATTTTAATGAATGAAGATTGTAGGATTAGGTGCCCATCCTATGCGGCGGCATGGTGAGCAGATGTCTCCCTGAGTACTGTAATAAAAGTCCTTAGTGCTTTCCCTTACACATCTATTAAAGTGAGATGTTTAGCAGCCTGGGGTTTAGTGGCAAACTGTAGTGGAGTTGCAGTGAGTATTTTGTGTTATAGTCTCAATGTATACTCAATGTTATTGTAATGCTCACATTTTCAATAGCTAATTTTTTTATAATTTTGTGATGAAATTTTATTTACAGTTTTGTAGATTCTCCTATCAGCTGTCTATATGTAAAACATTCTAATTAAAAAAAAAAAGGGGGGGGGGTATAGCAAGGTAATAGCTCAGTCATTGGAATGTAAAACAACTGTAGCGCTAATCTAAAACAGTAAGTCGCTTTTTAGAAGACATTTTACAGGTGGTGAGAAAGTGATATGTCACCTCCTCACAGCTTGTTTTAACCTTCAAAATACTGACCCATTATGCAATGCTCTGCTTTTGCGGCTTCGGCATAAATTAACTGCAATTTCGCATTCGAGTGGCAGGATTGTCCTCAAACTTAAACCATTCAATTGAATGGGGCCATGCTGCAACTGCCCTGCAACCGTGCTGCAACTGCATGCAGTGCAGGCGACTTTATTTGGAATATAGAAAATAGGTAGGGGTCCAAAAAAGTCCAATATCATTGAAACTGATAGTGGATAACTTACCTGCCCACACACCAGGGTAGGTCTTTTTCAAATAAATCCCCCAAATCCTGCAGCCTTCTCTGTGAACTAATCAATTGCAGAAGCTTACCGTATTTATCGGGGTATTGCGCGCTCCGGCGTATAGCGTGCACCCCTAAAGTGGACCCGACATTCCTGGAAAAAAAACATTTTATTACATTTTACTACTTACAGTTTTGGTGTCTTGAGCAGCGACCATCAGCGGCCTCGTCGGGTCCGGCGTCCATCAGCGGCTTCGGGTGTCCTCTTCGTCGGGTCCGGCGTCCGTCTGCGGCTTCGGGTGTCCTCTTCGTCGGGTCCGGCGTCCGTCTGCGGCTTCGGGTGTCCTCTTCGTCGGGTCCGGCGTCCTTAGGCTGTGGTGTCCTCCCCGCTGATGCTCGATCCCTGCTTTCCCGCGCCGAGTTTGAACACTGCACCAGCATATACTGAGCGCAGTACACTCGTGTATAGTTGGGCAGGCTCGGCTACTCTCGCGCTCACGTCCTGGACGTCCAGGACGTGAGCGCGAGAGGGGCCGAGCCTGCCCGACTATACACGAGTGTACTGTGCTCGGTATATGCCGGCGCAGTGTTCAAACTCGGCGCAAGACAGCGAGTATCGGAGTATATCGCGCACCCACGATTTTGCCCTGATTTTCAGGGCAAAAAAGTGCGCGGTATACGCCGATAAATACGGTAATACCCTTCTGCATTGGAATAATGCTTTGGGAGGTGGATCATACTGTTTTTGGGCTCCTGATCTTGAAACATCTGCCTGATTTTAATAAGTATGTGGGCTGGCATCAACAAAACCGAGGCCTACAAATAGATCTCCTACTGTGGGGAGCATTGTAAGAGAAGAAATGGCTGCACATCCAGGAATTCCGATTGCCTTTTATTGGTCAAAATGATAACACCAAAGACACCAACACGAGGTCACGTAGATGCGTTTCACACATACATCTTGTGCTTAATCATTGTATTTATATAAAATTATATTGCGCTAAACAAATCTAAGTGTATATATAGTGTGAATAGGCAGCCAACATACCAGTGGATAAGTGTAAACAGAAAAAAAGGAAATAAATGTAGCGCCAACACTATAAAGAAAAAAAGGAACCACTGAATGGTTATGAGGATGTGACCTCTATAGTGAGAATAGTATTAAGAAAACAAAATCTTATAGATTAATCTTAATAAATACCAGAGCTAGATTTAACTCTGAGTGCTAAAATATACTTATGTGGCATATAAAAGCATACAAAAGAAAATTCTTATGTAATAAATGATTGTAAGTGTAAATAAACACAAAAAACACAAATAAACGTTCTGAAAAATCAGAAGGGGGGGGGGGGGGAAGGGAAAAAATTGGAGCACTTCCAAAGCTTCCCCAGAAAACTAATAGTCACTTCAGTTCAAAAAGAACGCCTCTTCTATAACAATGGAGAATCCTTTCCCTCAGAAAATGCACATCTTCAATTCCTTGGCATATAAAAGTTAAGGTACCCTTACCAGCTTTCGTTGACCCACAGCTCACCGTATGGTGGGTAGGTCCTCAAGGCTTATATATGCTGGCCGTCCTTCAGTTGCACCAATGGGTGGATGGATATCCCAATTCCGATGTTCCGGATGGATCCCAGGAGGAAAGTAGGTAACAGCAGCCAAAGGAACGTCACATAAGATGATAAGGAGGAGGAACTCCCGATTTCATAGGTGATATGAGAAAAGAGGGAAAAAACACCTCCTCATAGTGTAGAAATTTATTTAAAATTCTTGATCAAAGAATGTTTATAACAAAAGCAAGGAGATAGTCCAAATCTCATAAAAATGAAGTACACAGCAAGAAAATCGTCCACAGTTTAAAAAAGTAAAATTGTAAAAAGACCCAAACGATAAAGACACTCGTTCACCACGGCACATCAAAAGGAAAAATCCACAGCAGGCAGATAACATGAACTGGCACAGTATTGGTAATATGGATCAGACTTTTAACCGACCGGTTTCGTCTCCACAGACATCAACAGGGTTATAGAGCAATAATCATTGTATTGTATTGATTTTATTATAGTCTGTAAAGTAACATGGTATGCTTTCTTCGTTATTTTAGATGAATCTGTACAACATTTCATGAAAGCTATGCACAAGGAATTGGCAAACTCCAGCCAGGAAACATCCATGCACTTGGCGTGTGCTTTGTTCGTACAAACTGGGACCTCCCTCTCTGCCCCGTTTATTGAAAATGTTGCACTATGGGCAAATAGCAGCCTCCAACAGGCTAACTTCAGTGAGCACACATGGACAGCAAGTCAGATCAATCAGTGGGTCACAAGGAACACAGGAGGTGAGGAGATCTCTGCTTCAAATCTGTGCCACAATGCACTATTATTAGAACTTCATTGCAAACAATGCTAGTCCTTTATTATAATTGCATTAAATATAGAGATTATTATAAATATATATAAATTACCCACTAGAGGGAGCTCTTGTTTGTTAGTGTAACTACTTTGTCACTCTTTTAAAGGGGTTGTAAAGGTCTGTTTTTTAATTTTCTAAATAGGTTCCTTTAACCACTTAAGCCCCGGACAAAAATGCTGCCTAAAGACCCAAGGTGTTTTTACAGTTCGGGACTGCGTCGCTTTAACAGACAATTGCGCGGTAATGCGACGTGGCCCCCAAACAAAATTGGTGTCCTTTTTTCCCCCACAAATAGAGCTTTCTTTTGGTGGTATTTGCTCACCTCTGCGGTTTTTATTTTTTGCGCTATAAACAAAAATAAAGCGACAATTTTGAAAAAAATGCAATATTTTTTACTTTTTGCTATAATAAATATCCCCCAAAAACATATATAAAAACATTTTTTTTCCCTCAGTTTAGGCCGATACGTATTCTTCGACCAATTTTTAGTAAAAAAAATCGCAAAAAGCGTTTATCGATTGGTTTGCGCAAAATGTATAGCGTTTACAAAATAGGGGATAGTTTTATTGCATTTTTATTATTTTTTTTTACTACTAATGGCGGCGATCAGCGATTTTTTTCGTGACTGCGACATTATGGCGGACACTTCGGACAATTTTGACACATTTTTGGGACCATTGTCATTTTCACAGCAAAAAATGCATTTAAATTGCATTGTTTATTGTGAAAATGACAGTTGCAGTTTGGGAGTTAACCACAGGGGGCGCTGTAGGAGTTAGGGTTCACTTAGTGTGTGTTTACAACTGTAGGGGGGTGTGGCTGTAGGACTGACGTCATCGATCGTGTCTCCCTATATAAGGGATCACTCGATCGATGCAGCGCCATAGTGAAGCACGGGGAAGCCGTGTTTACATACGGCTCTCCCCGTTCTTCAGCTCCGGGGAGCGTTCGCGACGGAGCGGCTATAAACGAATAGCCGCGCCGTCGTTCCGGATCGCTCCCTGCGGGAATCCAACCGCCGCATGTAGCGGGTGGGGGGGTCACGATCGGACCCTCCACCCGCTAGAAGGCAAGGACGTACATGTACGCCCATTTGCCTGTACGTGCCATTCTGTGGACGTACATTTACATGCGGCGGTTGGGAAGTGGTTAAAGGATAAGTGAACTTTTAAACAAAGCGCACCTATTTTTGAAAGATAAAAGGTGCATTTTATATACAACTATATAGATCAGACCATAATGAGGGACAAATAAGGAAGAAAGAGGGACATTGTTCCAAATCAGGGATAGTCCCTCGAAATCAGGGACAGTTGGGAGCTATGTTACCTTGATCTAGCTTATGTGGCCTTCAATATTTGTTTACATTTTCTTCCGAAAGGCTTCTCCGAGCTGGTGGCCCCTACGCAGTAGCCCCATGTAGATTTCTATGAGGCTTTCCCTGAGTGTCTCCAGCATTGAGTTACAGCCTCATAGAAGATACAGCACAGATGCGGGCAGCACACATAAGACTTTGGGAAGAGGATGTAAACTAACACTGGAGGCAGTGGGACAAAATGTTATACAAGGACAAACCTAAAGGATACATTCAAATGTAATCCATTCGGGGAGGCCCCCATAGTTGATGGTAGCTCTACAGAAGATAGTACGACCAATTTGTTTACTGTATGGTCAACTTAAGTCAAAGTCATACGATAAACAGTGGTGCAGAGGACAGGCAGATGTTCCCAAACTGGTACTTTTGGTGTGCACCTATGGCCATCTTAACAAGTCCAAATACTAACTCTAGTAACCATAATGTCCTTGTAATATATCAACAGTTTGGATGTGCATATCTCCTATCTTGTCTTCTAAGGCCTTGTGCACACGACCGAACATGTCCGCTGAAACTGGTCCGTCGGACCAGTTTCCGCGGACATCTCTGACCGTGTGTATGGCCTACTGGACAGTTTTCCAGGCCTAGCGGACAGGTTTCCAGCGGACAAAAGTTTCTTAGCATGCTAAGAAACTTGTCCCCTGGAAGCCTGTCCGTCGGACATGTCCGATGGTCAGTACGACTCATCGGACATGTCCACTGGCCCGAAATCCCGTGCATGCGTCAAAGTGATTCGACGCATGCGTGGAAGCATTGAACTTCCGGGTTCGCGCACGTCGCCGCGTCATCGCCGCCGCCGCCACGTCACTGCGTATTCTGTCTGCGGGGAATTTGGTCTGATGGTGTGTACACACATCAGACCAAATGATCCCAGCAGACATATCCGATGAAAACGGTCCGCGGAGGCCTATTAGTTTTGGGCCGGCTTTCTCTTAGTAAAGTCCAACATAAAGAATAGGCTCTCCTTATGAAGGTCACTGTAGGTGGCTGAAGTTAATTCAGGTGCAAAGTCTGATGCCGCGTACACACGATCACTTTTTGTGATGAAAAAAAATGTCATTTTTTATCATGAAAAAAAAAGAAATTTTTCCAACTTCATCATTAAAAATGATGTTGTCCACACACCATCGTTTTTGAAAAATGATGAACAAAGCGACGGCACTCTAAAGGGGAAGTTCTATTCGCCTTGAGGCTGCTTTTAGCTGGTTACTTGTTAGTAAAAGACGATTTGTGCGTTTTTGTCTGTTACAGCGTGATGAATGTGCTTACTCCATTATGAATGGTAGTTTTACCAGAACGAGCGCTCCCATCTCATAACTTGCTTCTGGGCATGTGTGGGTTTAAAACGTCGTTTTTGCCCACACACGATCATTTTTTACGACACAAAAAAATGACATTTTAAAAAATGTCATAAAAAATTGAAGCATGTTCGAATTTTTTTTTTTGGTCGTTTTTCAGAAGACAAAAAATGGTGTTTAGCCCACACACGATCATTTTAAATGACGTTTTTAAAAATTTCATTTTTTTTCATCACAAAAAGTGATCGTGTGTACGGGGCATGAGGTGTGGCTGATTCATCAGACTGAACATCGTTAGTTTAGGTCATGGGTCTTCAAACTACGGCCCTCCAGTTGTTCAGGAACTACAATTCCCATCATGCCTAGTCATGTCTGTGAATGTCAGTGTGTTACAATGCCACATGGGATGTGTAGTTCTACAACAGCTGGAGGGCCATAGTTTGAGGATCCCTGGTTTAGGTTGACTGTGTCATGGTTTAGCCTGCAGTTTCCTACCTGTGAAATTCTTACCCCCTTGCTGCAGGGGTTCTGCTAAGATCTGTGATTCCATTCACACATGCTTCTGGCCTCTTGCTTCGCCTGTTCCACTATGGATTTATATTCTTTTCCCTTCTATCACTTGCTGGACCTAGAGTTGCCACCTAATCCCTTTAAAACTGAACACATATTAATTACACAGGTTCTGTGGCTGATTAACGAAGTATTTAGACTCATTTGGTGCCTTATCTGCATTAAATTAGCCTCAGAACCTGTGTAATTCACAGGGGCGGACTGACCATTCAGGCACTCGGGCAATGCCCAAGGGCCCCATGCTACTAGGGGGGCCCATCAGGGTTGCCAGCTTAGGTAAAACCAGGGACAGAATGTGAAAATCTGTTTTTTTTTTAAAAAATCCCAAGATTATAGCTGCCCGCCTCTCCAGTACCTTTTCAGTGTGTGTGTGTGTATATGTGTATTATATGTGTATGTATACTGTGTATGTATATCGTGTGTCTGTGTGTGTATACTGTATGCGTGTGTACTGTGTGGCCCCATAATCAATTGCCTGGGGGCCCCATAATCTCCTATTGCCCGGGGGCTCCATAATCTCCTATTGCCTGGGGGCCCCATATTCTCCTATTGCCCGGGGGCTCCATAATCTCCTATTGCCCGGGGGCCCCATGAGTTGTCAGTCCACCCCTGGTAATACATATATGTTTGGGTTTAAAGAAATGAGGTGGCAACCCTAGCTGGCCCGCGTCTCGGTTTGCTTCCCTATATAAGACAGCCTTAGTGCAGCCCGGATTGCCTGAGCAACTTCCTAGTTTCTCTGAGCTCTTGGCTTGCCTTGCATTACTTGTATTCTGTGTCTGACTTCCCATGTACCGACCCCGGCTTTGTCTACTGTTTTCGCTTGCCTGCCTCCCATCCTGACCTTGGCTTGTTTCCTGGATCCTCTTCTATCTCCTGCCATCTGTAATCTGTATATGAGAGTGGGCTCTGTAAGTCCACCCCCGCCATTGGGGGCCCTGGTGAGGAAGCAAGCTGAAGCTTAAACTCCACACCCTGGGAAACACTGAGTTAGTGTTCTACAAGGGCTCATTACCACAAAAACCTGACAGACTGATCTTTAAAGTCCTGTTTGCACCTTGCATTTGCTTTGCTTCAAAAATGATACCCCATATCGCTTTAGTGGTGCTTCAAAGCACCCTCAAAGCCTCTATAGAAGTCTATGGCAAAGGTTGCTTGAAGCACCTGCAGCTTTTGAGAGGCTTTACTTCAGCTTTTGCTTCACTTTGTTTTGGAGAAATTGTAGGTATGAGATATCCACACACACAGGACATCTGCCGAGCTTCAACAAGAGCATCACCAAAGCACCACCAAATCTTCAACGGAATACCACAGAAGCATCAAAAACACAACAGCATGTTGAAGCGGTAGGCGCTTTAATGTGTGTTGAAGCCGAACCAAGTGTAAATGAGCCCTTATTCTTTGATCTCATAGGCCTCAATTAAAAATCACTGTCATTTTTGGAAAATAAGGATCCTTATACTGATGTGAAAGTGTATAGTTGATAGATACAACATATAAGTATGATTATAGTGTCAGTCTTTTCAAGAAGTAATTAGTAAAAGCCTAATGCCTGCTTTCCATACAGGTGGGATACAGACTCTCGTGCCTTGTGAACCTTTGGTGCCAGGTTTTACACAGATCACACTTGTGAGCACAATGTATTTCAGAAGCCGATGGAAAACCAAATTCTCCTTCACAGACACACAGACTTTGCCTTTTATCAGTACAGATGGATCGGTGGTCAAAGTTCCTATGATGCATAAAACTGCAGATGTTAACTATGGTAAGAATGAGCAGATTATACAATAAATACTGCATGGATTGGAATTACATTCTTTAAATATAAAGGGGTAGATTCACGTTCCTACGCGCAATTATCCGCCGGGCGCAGCGTATCTAAGATACACTACGCCGCCGTAACTTTTTTTTTTTAATCCTCAAAGAATTCGCGCCGTAAGTTACGGCGGTGTAGTGTATCTTTGGCGGCGTAATGGCGCGCTATTCAAATCTCTGTGATGGGGGCGTGTTTTATGTAAATACCAGTGGCGGCTGGTGGTCAAAATTTTAGGGGGGGCGCAAAACAGAACTGGCCCCCTGCACTTGCTCTCCCCCCCAAGGCAGGCTCTTGCACTACATAGTAGTTGGCAGATCTATAGGAAATTGCACAGACTGTATTGCATATAGTCTGATGAAAAAGGGGATTGGACAGCGTACGGTCAGCTTTAGGACAATACCAACTGCTTTTATATAGGAAAGAGGAGGGATAGCCACAATATACACAACCAGCAGGAAGGGGTGTGAAGGGATGGATGGACAGGTAGGGGAGTGAATAGATGGGTGGGAGAATGGGTGGGTGGATGATGAGGTGGATGGATAGGGTGGGTGGATGAAAGGGGTGGAATGGATGGGATGGGTGGATGAATGGGGTGGGGTGGGTGGATGAATGGGGTGGGGTGGGTGGAATGGATGGGATGGATGGATGAATGGGGTGGGATGGGATGGGTGGATGAATGGGGTGGGGTGGGTGGAATGGATGGATGGGTGGGGTGAGTGGAATAGGATGGGTGGATGAATGGGGTGGAGTGGGGTGGGTGGGTGGATGAATGGGGTGGAATGGATAGGATGGGTGGGGTGGGTGGATGGATGGGATGGGTGGATGAATGGTGTGGGATGGATGGGATGGGTGGATGAATGGTGTGGGGTGGGGTGGATGAATGGGGTGGAATGGATGGGATGGGTGGATGAATGGTGTGGGATGGATGGGATGGGTGGATGGAATTGATGGATGGGTGGGGTGGATGAATGGGGTGGGTGGAATGGATGGGATGGGTGGGGTGGATGAATGGGGTGGGTGGATGAATGGGATGGGTGGGTGAGATGGATGGGGTGGGGTGGGTGGAATGGATGGATGGGTGGGGTGGATGAATGGGGTGGGTGGATGAATGGGATGGGTGGGTGGGTGAGATGGATGGGGTGGGGTGGGTGGAATGGATGGATGGGTGGGGTGGATGAATGGGGTGGGTGGATGAATGGGATGGGTGGGTGGGTGAGATGGATGGGGTGGGGTGGGTGGAATGGATGGATGAATGGGGTGGAGTGGGGTGGGTGGGTGGGTGGATGAATGGGGTGGAATGGATGGGATGGGTGGGGTGGGTGGATGGATGGGATGGGTGGATGAATGGTGTGGGATGGATGGGATGGGTGGATGAATGGTGTGGGGTGGGGTGGATGAATGGGGTGGAATGGATGGGATGGGTGGGGTGGGTGGATGGATGGGATGGGTGGATGAATGGTGTGGGATGGATGGGATGGGTGGATGAATGGTGTGGGATGGATGGGATGGGTGGATGGGTGGGGTGGGTGGAATTGATGGATGGGTGGGGTGGATGAATGGGGTGGGTGGAATGGATGGGATGGGTGGGGTGGATGAATGGGGTGGGTGGATGAATGGGATGGGTGGGTGGGTGAGATGGATGGGGTGGGGTGGGTGGAATGGATGGATGAATGGATGGAATGGATATGATGGAGCAATGAAGGAGATATTTAATGATCAGGAGGAGAATGTAGATCTGCCTGATCCAGCACAGATCAGTGTACAGTGAAGGAAGCTTGTCTTCTCCTCCTCCTGTCTTCCCAGCACAATGTCACCATGCCATCCAGTTTGATCTGATCCCCCTGCCAAGGAGAACCTCTAATCTCTGCTCTCAGACTGGGAGCAAATTTAGCTGGATGAGAGGAGAGGAGACGACAGCCTGAACAACTATTCTAACATTATCCACTACGTCCCAGGCTGCCCCTCCCTCTACCTGCCACACATATAACACTAGCAGCCCCATCCAGATTACTGTCCCCAGGAAATGTGCTAAAAGCTTCTCAGCCCTTCACTGCACTCCCCCCCTTCTACCCCCCAGATCCACTACACACAGTACACAGGAAACTGCTGCACGTCCTGAGAGCACAACTCTCTGCCTAATTACCTGCCAGCAGCTTCAGTGAGCTGTCCCGACCCCTGGCCGAATTCTCTCATGTTCAGACTAGCCAGGATGAGTCACACAGAAAACCGGAAGTGATTGGTTGGTCTGATAAAAGCACCGCCCTAAGTCCTATGGACCAGCCAATCACTAACCACCAACAGGACACATCCAGCACAGAGTGGTTGTGCGAGCGTGGAGCTTTGCGCTCCATGGGCAGTATAAAAGCCAGCCGATAGATTTGCTTGCGGCTTGCCAAATCTCACGATTTCGATGACATCATGCTTCCCACAGCACCTCTGTGGCCGGCGCTCCGCCCCCCACACACACACACTTAAAGGGACATGTTATATTAAAAAAAAAAAAAAATGTCATTTTTTTTTTTATTATTTTTTTTTTTCATTTTTTTTTCTTTTGTTGATGAGTAGCTTTGGGGGGCGGCGCCCCCGCGCCCCCTATGGACGGGCCGCCACTGGTAAATACGTCGTGACCCGACGTAAACAAAAATATTTTTTAACTGCGCATGCGCCGTCCGTGGGGGTATCCCAGTGCACATGCTCGAAATTAAACCGGAACCAGCCAATGCTTACGACGGTGACGTCATTCTACGCAAATTCCTATTCGCGAACGACTTACGCAAACGACGCCCATACTTAACATTGAGTACGCCTCATAACAGTAGCTTTAACTATATTCCGCAAAAAGCCAAACGCAAACAACGTAAAAAAAAGCGCCGGCCGGACGTACGTTCGTGGATCGCCGTAATTAGCTAATTTGCATACTCGATGTGGAATTTGACGGAAACGCCACCTAGCGGCCGCCGAAAAATTGCAGCTTAGATCCGACAGTGTTCTAAGACGTA